>NC_139831.1:18530841-19123341 GCF_963691815.1 Echiichthys vipera | reverse complement strand
GCACATGCATTGGGATTATGGTATGTGTTTATTCAGCACAGAAACAGCAGATGAAAAACAAACAAACCAAAAAACGTCTGTTATTGCACCATAGACATGATTTATAGCGATTCAATTTAATTGTGTTTTAATTACTGGTCTTCAGTTGGGAATATTGCATATATCTTCATTTTGTATATACAGATTCTGGATTTACTGCTTGCTCTCAGTCCCACTGTATAATATATATTCAATTTCTCAAACGTACAAAAATTCATCGGGAATTGCCATGACATGTGGGTTCTCTCCGGGTTCTCTGGCTTCCTCCGGCAGTCTAAAGACACGCAGGTGTTAGGTTAATTGATTACTCTAAATTGCCCGTAGGTGTGAGTGTGAATGCTTCTGTCTCTGTCTGTCTCTATGTGCCCTGCGTTAGACTGGCCTCCTGTCCAGGGTGTACCCTGCCTCGCGGCCAATGTCAGCTGGGATCGGCTCCAGCCCCCCGCGACCCTGTGAGGGACAAACGGTTGAAGATGACGGATGATGGACATCACAGCAATAATTAAATGTGATAGCTGTAATGTTAAGTTTCTGTAATGTTGAGAACTTGCACTGAAAAATTAGGACATATCAGTACAACAACACACTTAATGTGTCAACTGGAGCGAAATGTAATTAACATTAATAGCCCCGAATGCAGCATCGAAACTGAATAGACCAACGTACAAAAAAAGGAACACGCTTCTATTTTAATTAAGAAAATGAATTAACACGTCATAGCATTGTTATACATTTTACTCCGCTGATTGTTGACCCAATAAAAACAGGTCTGTCCGCAACCACTTTTGGGTCCCGATCCTAACTTTGGGAAAAGCTAATCAAATCTTATGTACCATTCATAGACTGTATTAAAAAATGGACGTAGCATATACCGTCGGGGTCCTTTCTCTCAACTTGATCCAATCGTACTCGCCTACGGGAGACGCCATCTTGTTAGACTTTGACTCTGCCTCATTTTCTCTTACCAAAAAAGGGCATTGACTTGACGTTGGGAAGAGGGAGATACTTCCATCTGGCTGACGTATACCTCCGAGGCCCAACCTCCAATAAAATAAAAAACAAGCCCGTACAAAGAAATTCAACCCCCTCTGTGTTGTCATGGAGATATGAACTAAACATACAGACAATGTTTTTTTCTACCAGGCCTTAAATAGGTTTTAATAATGCGGTGAAATCGGCCTGTTTAACATGGGGGTAAATGAGAAATTGCTCTATTGTGCAAATTACCCTAGTGGCCACTCGGAGAACTGCGTTTTTTTGGCCAAGAAGTCACTGTGGTGGGGGCTTGGTATTATTATATAATTTACCATTTAGGAGTTAAAGGCTTCACTGTGTTTTTAACTTTGCTGCGTGGGAGTGGGCGGTTCCATAAACAATGGAAGGATGAAGGATGGAGTAAACCAATTAATTTAAAAAGAAGTTTGAAGCAGGTGATACACTGCTCCCGCTCTAAGCTGATGTTTGTACAGTATCAGCAGAAGTACCAATAAAATTAATTTCTCCATCTGATCTGAATCTGTTCACATCTCCTGTAATACGGCAAACACATTATCCACCAAAGAACACTTGTTAAATTATTATTTTAATCCCATCCAGGTATTCACTTCTCTTCTCATCAGAGACCACCACTTTGTTTCTCAGTAACGTGAAATGGACGGGAAGGAAAAACAGCTCATCATCACTTTGACACAGTACAACGCTTTCTACAATTAGCCTACTGTGGTGTTTTCCTGATTTTAGCATCAACCTCTCACAGAACTTCGTCTGAATTTATTATAATTTTATATGTTTTAGTTTTGGAAGCATCTGTCCATCTCCTGTGCCTTTGCAAAATACCTCCGCTAATTAAATCTAAGCTCTACTTAAAAAACACGGTGGTTGTGTCACAGTGGGTGCCTAAGTATATTTCACCTGTGTTTCATACTGTGAGTCTTGACTTGGGTGTGTTTTACAGGGGCGGATTTATTTACTAAAGTAAAACTGCAATGCAAACAGTAACATTTCCCTGTCGGGTAAATGTAGTATGCTACAATGTTCTCTGTATTGGTAGAAGCTAGTACACAGTAAAAAATACAGTTGAGTTATTTATTTTTTAAGCGGAGTGGGGGCCTTTTACAAGTTAAAATGAGTTCAAATCTGTAGTTGTTTGGGGCCAAATACCAAAGATCGACCTATTACGAGCAGGCATGTTTTTTAACGGATACTGCAGTAGTTATAAAATGCAAAAAAAGCTGAATTATATGTTAGAGGTGGGGCCAAAATGAACAACATTGGTAGAAAAAGGAGTGAAATGAAATACTTGCAGAGACGGAGTAATAATTTGCATCAACCATGTACTATTCAGAGCTATGTTTCACTTGTCAAACTCCATTTTTTTGCAATTCATTACCACAATGCCTTTAAGCCTTTTACATGTATTTCTGTATCAGTCATTCCTTTAGTGGGAAAAGTGGTTGTCAAGATGAAACTCTCAGAATACATAATGACTTCATTAGTGGTCCTTCTCTGTGATTAATTGGAGTGCTGTGTCACCCAGTGTGACAGAGCCGGTGGTTGCCAGACAGTGTTGTGACAGGAGACGAGCGCCATGTTGATGAGTCTGGAGATTATCACACACACTGATGTACACTTGTAAGACACACACACATGAGTTAGCAGCGTTGTCATACACATGCTGCCTTATCTAAGCTTGGAGCTCCCACTGAGATCAAGAAAAGGATTTCAGAAAGGGATGTGGCCCAAATTCAGTCAGCTTTTCAAAAAAACAAAAAAGGGACCAAACTTACCTGTGATCGCCTAATTGCAATTTCACAGTTTTGCCTGTGGTAATTAGCAACAGCAATTTCTGCGTCAATATTTACAGCAGTTTTTGATATCAACATGTCAGCATGAGCTCAGCTGTGTTATCACGCCCAAAGGAGCTGGCATTTCTCTAACTGAGTAGAAGAAAGACCCCAGGAAGATCTCAGTCTCTCCCCTCAAGGGCCCAGAGATAAAAAGAAAAATCCACAGTGTTTGATGGCTGCTGTAAGCTCACCATCACAGTACGTTCAACTACGAGGAGCAATCATTTTGTATCCACTGTATACAGGAAGCAGAGGGAGAAGTGGAGTAGTTGAATAAATGTCGAGAGGTCAAGGTGTCTTAAGTAAGAGGAATCTACCAGAGTGTGAGGATCATTGTTCTGGTGTTTGAACTGGTAAATGCTCCCCACTGGGATACCCAGCCTTGTCTTTGATGGGTTTATCTGACTGAATGTCTTTGAACATGGTCTGTGTAGTCTGTACAGCAGGGAAATGCATCATGGCTAGAGAGCTCTCCCCAGCATAAAGTCGAACGGCGGACTGTTATTTGATCAATTTGATCAATAAAACCATCTGACCAGGCCAGTTCAGTGACAGAGTAAAAGAGACCTCTTAACCGGAGAGGATTACCCTTTAAGACGGTTACTCAGTGTTAAATGGCAGCTTCACTGTATTCCTACGTCTGCGTATCTTTGATGAACACCTTTGGAAAAGGTACAGCCTCTGAGCAGGGCTCTAAGCGGACGCTGGGTGGTTGAAATGGTTCGATAGCTCTATGATGTCCTGGTTAGTCTGCATGCATAGTATTAAGGGTTTCTGATGATGCAACAGTGGCTTATCTTTACCACGGAATATTATTTTTTCAGCGTCATGCATTTATATATCATTAAGGCCAGGCAACAGATCACAGGAATTTTCCAGCATCATATGCACACCTCACACATAGAAATGCAGGTGAAAACAACCCCCCCCTATCCCAGCTTGCTATAGCAACACTTCCATATATACTGTAGCTGTTTATATTCCGCCTGGCGGATCAAAGAGGACTTCTTTTTTTGCAGCATTTTGTATTGTCTATCCCCAGCAGACTGTGGCCTCCTTCACTCAGCACGGTTCGCTCAAATCTCTTTGAAAAAGGTGAAGAACACTGTCTTCTCTCCTCCAGCGGAACTGAGATATTAAGGAGTGGCACTTTATTTGTGGTAGGCAACAACATGCAGCTGTGATGCTAGGGGAAGAAATCTATTGTGTTTGCTTCTCATTTAAATGATGCTAGGGATGTCGGTCAGTCAGCCCACCACTTTGGTCCAGATTGAAATGGATTGTTTTGATTCCCATCGGCCTCAGCTCTACTTTCCTATAGTGCTGATTAGCACTTAGAAGAATAGCTCTGCTAGACATTAGCATTGTGTGACTATTTTAGCGTGCCTTAGTTAACATTTAGCTTAAAAACACTGCTGTGCACTGTCTACAGAATTTGCTGCTGTGTGAGGCTGCATATTCTGTAGACACTCACTTACCCACTTAACCCTAATCCTAACCCTAACCCACTTTTTTTTCAGCGATTGCCAGTGCTTTTTAAAAAAATTTCCCAGTGAGGAGAGAGCGTATGCGGATGCCTAGAGAAAAGGCTTCTTTTTCTCCAACCACTCCGAGCTGTGTCACTTGAAAATCTCGGAACCTTTCACAAAAGCGCCGTTGTCATCACAGGCGTTCCTGTTCAGGAAACTGTCACAATAAAGACGGAAAAGGGACCGGACACTTATTGTTGCTGGTGAGTGTTACGCCATATGTCTTGAAAGCTTGTCTTTAGCTATGTAGCTACCTAGGTAACGCAGCTAGGTAACATTCAACCCACCGGCAGCACTTTGAATCACTGGAAAGTGTTCCCCAGCACCCTGCCAGTGCCTTACCGCCAGGAAAAAATGCATGTGGACACACGCATTTATGCGTGTAAGTCAGGCAGAGCATACCTGCAATGGTGACGGTAGATGGCATTATCATTCACAGTGAAAATATTTGAACTCTTTGCTGTCCTATGCAACAGAATTTAAAACCAGACAGAATAGAATAGAAATACTTTATTGATCCGAAGCTGGGAAATTGCAGATGTTATGTATTTAGGAGAGACACTAAAAATGTTGGAGCAACAACACCCCGAATTATATGATTAGAGCTTGAAATCCTACCAAGATATTACAAGAAGTTGAATGCACCACTATAATAATTGCATATAAATAGACGGAATAATTTTGTATAATTTATATCATTCCATTCTTTGTAAACAATACAACATCCCCATAGCAACATATTATACATTTTCCATCGGACTGTGTATTTGTGTGTGTTTGTGTTTGCTGTTTGTTCGCCTGCCGTCTGCCTTAATCCATGTGAACGCAACATTGGTCTTGTTGTTAAATAATTACTAAAGGCAGTTGTTTGTCTAGCTCCACATGACACATTGAATAATGCTTTAAAACTACATTTTATGTTGGAAGTATAATTATTCTGCTGAAGAGATCAAACATTATTTTTACACAGAAATCCAACCATGTTGTTTTTTTTGACAAGTCCTAATGATGAGTTTAAGCTTAACATATCCCAAAGATGTTGTAAAAAGCAGCCCAGCAGCCTACTCACTCTCATCTGAAATAGAAGGCCTTTTTATTTCCCTGATATTGACTCATGTTAATTTGTTGAAAAGGAAGGTGATGAAATGCACTATGTGGCAGTGATTCAGCAGGGGTCCTAACAAGCATAAGTGGGCACCTCTCTGAGGCAATAAGTGGGCCCGTGAGTTGATTACAATCCTGAAGCGCTGTGGGGATAAACAGCATGTTTATGATGTTTGTGAACATTGTCTTTCATAAGCTAATCAAAGAAAGCTTCCAATTGTTGACGAGTATTTCCTTTTTTCAAATTAGAAATTTTAGTGCACTGTGATGCATTAATACAATGAAGAAACAATGCCTGAAAATATCATATCTCATTCCAAAATAAAAAGTGATAAATATAATAGCATATTAATTGCATATACAGTACATTTGCCCACAATTGCTTATGACTGCAGCAAATTGGATAACTGTATTGATGCAGTCATTTATTCTGCTGCATTATAATATATAGTCCCTCACACTCATCCTGTAATGGCAATAACCATTGGCTGATGTACCTGCTGTAACAGAGAACCAACCACTCTGCATCAGCTTTCTGCTCACTGGCATGGAATCAATGCAGAATTGCAGATGTGAGCAAAAGCTGCAGAGGACACACACACACACGCGCGCACACACGCACACACACGCACACACACGCACACACACACACACACCGCTGCTGCATGTGCAAGATCACACCTTCACTGCAATATCATGACAACAGCAGCTTCCCACGAAAGCAGAGTTCAGAACCTCTAACAGGATATAACTAAAAGACGAGATGGAGAACGTTAAAGGGTAAAGCACTGGGAATAATTATGTGTGACTTTTTTAAAATGGTCCATTAAAGCCAAATGATCAGTCAGCAAGAAGTTATGCATTTAAGCAAAATTGAACTATATAGCTTTTGCCTATGGCTCATATCGATAAAGGATTTAGCGTTTTACCCTTGTAAGATTAGGTTTTATATCCTAACTGAAGCGTAACAAGCTTGAAATCTTTCTTCCCTTGATTCATGTTCCTCCTAATGGTCATTTTAGCTTTGAGTTGGGCTTAACATTTTCTACAATATAAATGATCAGACAGTATTATATTAACATAGGGACCTTTCAGGATCCGTGTACAGCTTTGGCTCATAAAAACCTGGGAGAAAATGGAAGGTAAAAAGTGTACTTACGATCTCTGAATGATGACTGGTGGACAGGAGGTTTTGTTTCTTAAGCAGGGGTCTCCCATAAACACTCTCACATACACGCACACACACAGGTGGTCAGTGGGGTGTGTACCTGTTGAGAGACACAAAAGCACAAATTACTTAAATTCTCATTTGTACTTAAAATGGCCCTGTGAGACGGATGAAAAATAAAATTAAGCAAAGTAAAATAATATATAGAATGGTCCTTGATTAATAGATCCACATGTAAATAATGTAAGATATATTTAAATATCAGAACAGTGTGTGGGTGAGTGACATCGACACTCATATGTACTTGGCTTAGGTATTAATTCATAAGACCAGTTTTTCAGTGTTATCATTGTTTTTTTATTGCATCCATATACTGAAGGGCAAAACATTACTGCTGCAAGATATAGTTTAAAAATGAAACAGAAATCTGTAATTTAAAAAAATCTCAATATAAGTCAGCTGTTAAGATGATATTCAGTTTCACAGTTTGATGTTCGTTGTGCTGCTTCTGTTTATACTGTGGTAATGCAATATCAGCATTTTAACCCCCCCCCCCCCACCCTTTTTTTAGCACACAGTGCTGTATTTAAAAAAAATTTAAAACTAGAGTTTAAATTATATACATGAAGTCTGTTTTGCATGGAGTGATAATTAACTAATACATTTAAGCAGAAGTGCAATCCTGCCAAGTCATTCCTTCACAATCTCACAACTTTGATGCAGTGTGAATTTTCCCAGTCAGGACCTCATTGTTTTCCACACCACATGGATGCAACACAAATGCCCTACGCTTGCAAAGTTAATGAAAGTAAACAAATATTTGTGTATCTGCTCCGTGATTCGGATCCGCTCCAACATTTACTGTGTTATTACTTGGCTCGTGCTACACCCTTCCACCTTGGCGGAGGTAATTAATGATTATATGCGTGCACTGTGAGCAGTCAAAACTACAGATTTCAGGCTAAATGCTGAATTTTCTATTTGGCACCGTAGTTTGTCCTGATGGCTCTCCCTTCTCTGCCAATGACTTCATGTTTTTATAACATATAAGATTGCTCTAATTAGAAATGAGATCACAAGCGCTCTTTGAGATAAGGATGCTGACCCTCGCTTGGAAAACTCGCTTGATGTTTATCTGGCTGTTTGCACACTGCCCATTTTTTAAACACTCGCGTAGGTTATTACAGGGCATTCAAGACCTGGGTACTGATTGGTGTCAGGACATTAGTGCATAACATTATTGATTTTTCATTTGTTGTGGCACAGAGTAACGTAATATAAAGCTATTTCTTTTAATGCAACTAAAACTGCTCTTGTTAACCTCCTCTCTCTCATGTTAAGCCCACAAAGAGTTATTCCTAAGAGGAGTTTGCCACTTCTTCAACACATCTTAATGTAAAAATCAGGTTTAATACATTTTTTAATTACAGAGAGGCAACAGAAGTTTTAAGTTTTTTTGATAAATAAAAATGCATAATTGTTTTTTTTTAACGCAAAGATGTTTGGTAGGAAGAATGAGCGATTTAGAAAGTTAAAGAGACATTTGTGATGGAGCTACTTAGTAGGTGTCCATTAATACTTTTCAATCAACACCTAACATCCAGTCAGAATCAAGTATTCACCCAGACCATGGTACAGGTAAAGCACAAAAGCTAGTGGTGCTGTAAAAGGCTGCAAAAGGTAGCATTAATCTATGGTTAAACATTTACAAACATTAGGGACTACCTTTGCAGATGCCCTGAGGAGTTGTATTGTAAACAAAGTTTCTGTTTACATTCGACGATATTCACCATAATGCACTGTGTATCCTTAACAAACATGTTGAATACATTTCCTTCCTCATAAAATATTTGCAAAGCTGGATTTCTGAGTATTTTAGACCCTGCATCTATGTTTACTAACTTGCAGCCTTCTTCTTCTCTGACTTTTTGGCACTTTACTGCCATCTGCAGTTAGGTGGAAGAATGTAAAACAATCGGTGTATCGTGTCAGCAGTGTGCGTTGAGAGCAGCAAAATGGCTGCTACTAGCCTTCTGTTTAGCTATGATCAGTAACTGGAGGTGACTCATTCTCTTCATATAAAGTAATGTTTAACGCCTGTGTTATCATTACTTCACAGGTTCAGGTTCTGGCCAATGCAATTTTAGATGGATATCCTGTCTTTGTGTTCTGTGTGAACCTGTTCATTCACGTTGCTGCATGTCTGTTTGTGGGAGTAGGAGTAAGCGAACAAATTAGTCTGCAGTGTGTGGGTCTTCTTCCTATCTTCTCAGGTTGTGGCTGCAGCTGGGCAGTAATGGTGTCCTTTAAGGTTGAAATTTTTTGTTGCTTTTTGCCCAAAGTGATGGCCCTATCCCATTTCTCATTTTTACCCCTAATCCTTGCCCCTTTGCCCTTAAAACAGAGTTACAAGGGGGAGGGATTGAAAATCTACCCCTCCGAAATGGGACACCCCTAATGACACGCCACATGTTTTTGCAGTTCTCAGTTGTGATGGCATGCTTGGGCTATTAGCATCCTTTTGTGCTTGTCTGCAGCAAAGCAAAGACTTTCCAAAAACAAAAACGTCTTCAACCTTACCTAGCTACACAGCATGCTAACTAGCTCATGTGACTCAATAGTTTCTTTAGATTCTATAATAATAATAATAATAATAATAATAATAATAATAATAATAATAATAATAATAATGAATAGTATCTCATAGCCCTCCGTTTGGAGTGTGGGTCCGGAAAATGTCTGTTTGGAGGGCCACCTAGCCTTCCACCCTTACCCCTACATGTGAACGTGCAAAACCGAGGGGTAGGGTGAAAGGGGATAGAGCCTATGTCTCTGCTCTGCAATTACTGTTATGACCGTATTGATGAACATGATGGCGACTTATTGATAGCTGATAAATATTTCTCCAGATATTTCATTGTTTATTCAATTTGCATTCTGATTATGCTGTCATTGCATGTGTGATGAATCCTCTCTGTGATGTCTTTTATCATCTTGGTATTTTTATGTGTTTTCTTTTTCTCATATACAGTATATTTTGTTTTGGGTACACAAGTGAACTCAATATGAACTGATCAATAGAAAACAATAATAGAGACCATCCTGTGATGGGATCACACCAGCCGCAACACCAAATCTGTCCAGGGGCGTTAAGCATTGGGGCAATGGCCCCTTCTCTACTTTTTATCCCCCTATCTCTGCTGCGTTTGCTCCGACCCCACGCCCATCTTTAAAATGCCTTCAAAGTTTCTTGACTGTATTTTTATGGTTGCAATGCTTTTGCGGTGACTGACGGACACATGGACAGTTGGACAGACTTTTAAACACCAGCCAAGATACTCAAAACCACCTCTGTGTTAGTTCCCGTTATAGTAGGTGTCTCCAGGACCACATTTTGACATCACACACACATACACACACACACACACACACACACACACACACACACACACACACACACACACACACACACACACACACACACACACACACACACACACACACACACACACACACTTGCAAGGTGAAAACAGTACGTGGCTGGTAATCATAGCTTGAATTTTTATAGTACCTTTCAAGGGCCCAAGGACGCTTTGCATAGATGAAGGGCATGGAGTGATTTATAGTGTATTTGTTGTATTGTTTTAATACAACACACTGTAATATTGAGTTAACTACTAAGTTTCTAAATGCAGATAGACTGAACAGAAATACTCAGCTCTTGTCGAGCACAGCTTTCCAGTTTTAATGGGCTCAAACCCATCCACATTCGTTTTATAATTGCACAAATGGTACATTTCAGAGACAGACTGCCTGCAGCTTTGATTACAAGAGACAGAACAGGATGGAGACTGGAACTTGGAGAACTCATACATAACAGTCTCCCACCACTTATTAAAAACCGACCCAGGAGGATTTTTGTGTAGAATCCAAGATAAAAATCAGGTCTGACTGAAAAGTAGGAGGATATTAATTAAAACCACCCAGGGCCCAGTGGCGCTTCCTTTAATAGTATGGGTAAATGTTTCATTTGCTTATACATAGCAAGGACTGGCCTTATACCATAGCACCAAATAAGACCCTCTACCTACTCTGGACACAAAAGCTGCTCTGTTTGCCTGGAGACGCTGAGGTTTTTGTTTTTTTAGCTGAAAGTGTCAAAAGATTACTTGGACAACACTGAGAAGAAATTGAGGGAAGGCTGTCAATAAAGGGGGTGACATCTTAATGCATTGTTGACCTCACACCATTAACATATTTACACTGAGTCACATTTACTAATCAACAGATGCTGATTAAAAAAAATAGGTGCACAGAGTGAGAAAACATATCAAAGAAGAACATGCACAAAGACAATCATTTCAAAGTAAGATTTGCATTTTAGAAGTTGCAACTCTAAACTGCAATGTAAATTCTAACATATTTTTAGTTTTTTAGGTCTTAGGCATTCCTCATTATAATATTATCATAATGACACATAATGACACAGCTACTGACTTTGATTAACAAGTTATTACTAAAAGGATCCCCTGCTGTTGTGGCATATGTACAGATACACATGTAAACGTGAACTTTAATTATCAGAATAAGAATGGGTTTTATTGCTAAGAAGGTTTTCACATACAAGGAATTTGCCTTGGTCTTTGGTGCCAACACTAAAAATATTAAAAGGAAATTAACAATGAAGCAAATTAACATAACAGAAGAAATGACTAAGGGTTAATATCTGGGAGGGATCTCCTGCTGACTACACTGTGATCTCTGATGATGACACATCTGTCTGACTCGAGTCAGTGCATACATTTTTTTAAGTCCAATTAAATATTATTAACGAGAGACTGCAAAGGCAGTCAGTGTGTTTGTTCTAGAATAAATTAACGCTAAGCCAGACATGAGGAAAGCTATGATGGGAGTGAAATTCAGCTAGAAGAAGTAAACAACCTCTACATAGTAATAGCTTAAAGCTGCACTACATAAACATTGAGATACGTTGTTCCTAGCGGCCTCTTTGGCGCTAAGATGTAAATTTAGGTGAGCCTATTTTTTAAGAGCCCTCCCTCTTGTCACCTTCACGGTCACTGTGTGTTGACATTTTTTTTAAACTTTATTGAAACATATTCACCTTTTCCTCTTCCAGTACGTCCCATATGTTACTCTCTTAAATCCATACACACACACACACACATGTTCCTATTTCCCTTCTTCCCTTACTACAAGCCTGACTCAGAAGTTGGAAGTTCCTGATTTCCGATTACAAGTGAATGCAGCATAACCGTTAGTGAGGCTCTTGGCAGGCAGACCAACCGCTGTAGCGGGAATGTGGCCACAGACACACAGGTGGGAGTGCTTTCATTAGTTGGTCATATGATCAATTACAATTGTTTTAACTCACCCTTTAATAGATAGTATCTTAAAAGACAATTAAATGGATGAAAATCTTACAGAGTTAGGACTTACAACAATTTCAAGTGATCCTTTATTATTAGCATCTTTGCATAGTCCACACAAACTCCAGAGACACAGATGTTTCAACTTCATAGCTTGTTGCTTTTCCTCAGTGGCCCTGACAGATCTGTTTGTTGATGGAATGTTTTTAACTTTTGAGAAGACTTTTGTTTTGTCAAGTGAATTGTAATTGGGTTTAGGTTCAGCTGACTGAACGTTGAATGTCTTGTATGGCTGAAAGAGTCACCGGTTTAATGATAAAACCGCGGTAAAAATCCAGGTTGTTTGTATTACCGTGTCAAATTTAAATTATCATTAAAACCTTGTTTGATTACCAAAAACTCATTACAGGCTGAAGGGCCTCGAGGCAGCAGCCCCCCTGTCTCTCTCACCCCAGTTCTTGTCTGTCCTAAATAATAAAGGCTTGAAAAACTGCAAAAAAACAAAAACAGGCCACTGTCCAGCATCAACCAAAGTTAGCAACAGTCTCCCAGCCGCAGCCGCAGCCGCAGCCGCAGCCGCAGCCGCAGCCGCAGCATGCATAATTTATTCAATACTGATGCCTATATATCAGATGGCAGTGAAGCCTGCTGCAGATCTGGCTTTGCAGCTGCCTTCAACTTGCACTTGGAGCTTCTTCAGGAGGAAGAAGAGCTCTACTCCTGACAGCAGCGGCTCCCTCTGGCAAGGAGCAGAGATCGCCTCACTTGGGTTTGTCTGCGACAACATAAACACATGTCACATAGATGATGGTGCTATGTATACTCAGAATAACTGAGAGCATTTGCCTGCCCGATCTTGATGACTTGCAGATTTAGTTGCTAATTTTTCCTTGATATTTGTGCTAATAGTGTTAAATAGAGTGCAGTATAATGTGACACCACAACAGAAATGTACTGAAGTACACAAGAAAGATTTGAATGGAGCAAAATCACTATTTCATCAACTTTTTAACCTCTTGGAGTCTCTTGGAGGTGTTTATCACGTCAAGGTATTGGCTATATTGCAATGTTCATGCAAACAAAAAGTGCAGTGGTATACTTTTATTAATGCTTTTCAATATATAACTTGAAAAGATTTAATTTTGTGTGTATCAGTACTTTTTTAAAAAACATTTTCAGCACATTTAACAATACCACACTAATACTATTAACCGTGATAATTTTGGTCTCGATAAACTTGATCTGAAATTTTCCTACCGTTTCATCTCAAATGTCTGGCCAGGTTAGCTGGTGCTTTACTCTGTTGAATTCTGAAAACATCAAGTAGTCGAGCCCTTCACTGCCTGGTCTCATGAAATAATCAGTATCTTAATGTTTAGAAGACTCCTTACCTTTCTGTGCCTTTATCTCATCTTTCCTTCACCCCAGTTTGTTTCACTCACGTAAATGATTTCCTATTTATCTTCTTTTTTTCTACCTTCTCTTCTCCACTGACATAAAACTTAATTTCCTTCTTCCCTCTATTCCCCGTCTGACTTGTAGATTCAGTAAACAGAGCCTGACCCATTGTCCATTTCAACCAAGCTATTCTCTTTCAGAGTCTGCACTTTATTCTGTACCCTCATAGTTCCCCCCTCTCCCTGGACATACATTGTAACACTACTTATTTGTCCTCCCCTGCAAACAGTATCTGTCTGCACCTTCTCTCTCTTTTATCTCCTCCTTCTCCTTCACAATGCTCCGCTGAGGTTATTTCTGTGGCCAGGACAAACACCTGATTTCTACTGTATCTAGAAACATACTTTGCTGTCCAGTTTAACCTTCGTACTCAACAAGGTCAGGCAGGATGTGGGCAAAATGGAAAAACCCAAAGCCAACATCATACTGTTATCTCTAAACATTTGCAGGAGTTAATTAATATTTAATTAATGGGTACCATATTGTGCACCATGTTGTATACATCTATATGTCAAGATTACACCCATAACGCTGGCACCCGCTGTGTTGCTATGGCAACATCATGAGATGTCTCATGGCAAATATAACTAACCATCATCAGTAATTACAGCTCATTAGCTTATCGGTCTGAACCTCAATTTTGAACCAAAAAGTTATTAGAAAAAATATTCTGCTAAATGAGTGCTGAGATAGAGTTAGGACCAGACCACAATGTTTAGCCATTGGATGTCATTGGACAGACACAGTAGAGGCACATTCAAAAACAAACCCCAGATATTTCAGCACCATGGACAGCAAGCTTTTTGGTGAATACATTTCAGCACCATGGACATTTCTGAACCATGTCTTTATCACTGAGTATATTTTCAAAGGAAGCCATCTGGAGAGTTATACTACACTTTTATCTGTAGGGCATCTCAGATGGTTGGGCTTTGTGCTACAGGGACAAACCTTATACATGCAAGCTTCAAAATATGGAACCATTCCTGAATCTGAAATCTCTTATTTCAGTGTGGATAAGTCCTTAACCTGCACACAGTTGGAAAATTTGAGGGCACTCTGAGGAGGAAAAACAAGCACCCTCATTTAGAAGAATTAAAACATTTATAACTAAACAATTTAATTTACCCTTTGAGTGTTTCTTTAATCAAAACATGCAGTGCATTAGTTGTCAACCAGTGCAACCTGCTGCTGAAACTATCCCTTCTGCAATGTGCCATGAAGTTTTTCCTGACACAAAGGGATAAATCAATCGATTGATGGATAACCAAAACTGTAATCTTAATGACTGAGTTCTTTTCATACAGTATTTTCAGACAGCATTTTCTAGTAATTGTCATATACTTGAAATGATTTTAAACCCCCCATCCTCCCTGCTTTCCTTTAGAAGTCAGTGCATTACATATTCATCCTCCTCCGCATCCCCTGATGTCCTTTCTTTAATTGTCATTCACTGCATCCACTCACTAATGGAAGTTTTAAAAGGACTATCAAGGATGAAAATGATGGTTAAACAATTCAGATATATTTAACAAACCTCTTAGCCATTTCATTTTCTGCATTAGCAGTGATGATTCAATGGGGAAGGCTGAGGCGAGGTGTCAGGTAAAAGCTTATAATGAAGTGGACTGTTTGCCAGGCAGGAAGATAAGGCCTGTAATTGCCCAGAGTCCTTTATTGTCAATATGCATCCTCGTGCCTTCAAAGGATCTGTAGTTATAAGAGCAGGTGCTTTGGCTTTTTTGTTGTCATTGCTAGATAACACATGGCTCTAGTCGATGGAACTGTGGGATCTCAAAAAAGTGAAAAACATTTAAATTTGGATATCCATCGTAAACCTGCTGAAGTGTTCGGACACAGCGATATCTCAGTGGTCCAGCTGTTTTGCAAGCGTTAATGGTTTCAATTCAATAAAAGCCTGTGAGTTCGTACTGTATGTGTGCACACATATGTGAGATTGTGAGTCATGTCTTTGATCACCCTGCTGTTAGATGTTCTTGCTAGCACCTAACCTAGTTAAGCTTTTAATGGAAAGCTGCAGGTTGGCCCTCTCTCACTGTGCCCTCTGCTGTGGCATGCTTCACTTTGGAAAAAGGAATTCTTGCAAATTAAGATACTCATTCCCCAGGTGTTCTTCTCTGCAGTCATTTTTTGCTCACCGTGGGAGTGAGACGTTGACAGGTCTACAGGCTTCACAAGTGGAAAATGGAGAGAGAAAGAGAAGATTTGTGAACACTAGTGCAGTAGAACAGCACTCCATAGAGGAGCCAGTGGAAACTACTCTGTCGGGAGTGTAAAATATACTAAAATATACACCACTATAATGGAGGAGTAATGAGAAGAACATAAAATAGCTCATATCACTGAAATGTAGTGTAGTGACTCCATCTGACAAACAACACCCCTCTTAATAGAGTCTGCACATTTCACAACTTCCTGAATGCCATTCTGATTGTAACTGCGATGCAAACTTTTTTTTTGTAGATCTCTGTTTCAAATGTTTATTATAAAGCATCTTCATATCAGCGACATGCAACACCAATTACATTTGCTTATTCCCATTAAGCACATTTAAACAAGGACATGGTCATGCAAACACAAAATTTCAATCAAGTTATAAAGCACTCTAAGGAGTGCATACTTCAATCCTACAATCCTCTAATCTTTAGATTTTCACCGTCATCGACACTGTGACAAATATTGGCAGATGGTGGCTGTAAATTTTGTGAGAATAGCCATGAATTTTAGGACATTTACAGACCGTATGAAACTTACTACTATGCTACACTAAAATCAGTATTTCTAACTAACAATAGGTGAAATCAGCATGTGTAATGTGACTCGGCTCTATTACGTAACTCTTAACTTTTAACGTTTTAAGATCATTATTTTGGATTTATGTCTCTCAACCTAACTGTGTTTGTTTATTTTTACCACTCATCATTTCCAGCAGTGAGCAGCTTTTTTCCGCAAACACGCTCTGATAAACCCACTTGACACCACCTGCCCAATCCATAAACTTAGCGACTAGCTGATTTGAAATTGGCTACAAAATGTTTTACCAAAAAAATCTCTATCAGAATATTTAAAAAAATATTGATAGATTTATCTTAAATTAAGAAATTCAGGATTCTGTGCCTTTGTATTATGCCATAAAGAGATTTGTACGTAGACAAATTGTGGTGCTGTTGCTATAGTTAAGCACTACATCACTGGCATAAGTTAAAGTAGTTTTGAGATATCCTGCTAACTAACAGACAAACAAGATAAGGTCTAAAATATGATGTCCTTGGCGTCCTCCTCCATCCCCCAGCTACATGCAGTTCTTAAGTTACTCCTTGGAGACCAACAGTGCTCTACACAAGCCTCACAATGTCAAAACAACGTCAAAACTATTAAAACAACAACCCCTTCCTCTGGATGTAAATCCAATTTGCTGCTGGAAGGGAAATGTCAAAAATGTCCTCAGCTGCCATAGTTGGTATGACAGTACTTTATGTACTTTTCTCTCTTTTTTTCTCCACCAGCACAAATCAGAAGACGCTCACAGCATCTGCTTTTAGAAGCTGAACATTACAGTATTCCCTCCTTATACCACATGCTCCATTAGCCTTTTAAATAACTTAGTAACTTAGGAATAACTTAAATAATTCTCACTGGTAACCTACAGAAGCTATAAGGATTATTCTCCCCTTAGGGCCAGTTGCACAGACCTTACTAGGCTCATTATGATGATTTACTTTGCAGCTTGATGTTTACACCTCCGGACAATCATACATGATTCCCCTAATGAATACAAAGTAGAAGAGGGCCTTAAGTAAGACAATGAATAGGAAGGTGAGCAACTAAAAGACTGTTAATGTAGTCTTTTCTCAGAACAATGATCCAGACTTGTGTGTGTGAGAGCGTCTGTGGTGATGCTGATGGGGGGTTGTTGGATGACTACCAATTTCTAATTCCTTGCACATCTCAGAGATGAGATACAATTGTCTGCAGTCTTAAGACACATATTTGCTTGTTGTAGGAATTATCCAAATTAACAAGATTATAATTTTACCTCTGGCTGAGCCATCAGTGTACCTAACTTCATAACATTATTAAGTCAGTTGTTGGGGTGTAGCGTATGGGGATCCAAATAAACAATTATACACAGGAAAGCAAATATCATGTTATAAATCTACTCATGTTTTTACTGGGTATTCAGCAGGGTGTTCTTTGTACACTGCTTGTTGGTGTGATTTTAGGAAATGAAGGTAAGGCTCAGCTGGAGTCGAGTTTAATAATATATTTGGTGATCTGCAGGCATTGGGATTCAGAGCTTCTGCTTCTTTGTGTCTTAAAAAAGATAATGCTTACACTTTGGCTATTTAGATTGTAGATCAGATCCCACATCCACATTTAGTATCCTGGGAGATATTTTAAATTGCAAACAGAATAATCTTGTGAGACGGTCCACAGTCTTAATCCATTTCAACCTCTTTGGATTTCAATTCAAAACAAATAAACAGTGTGCCAACATTTTTGGCATGACACTTTTAAATGCTGCCTGAAATAACTTGAGACACAAGTGACATACTATACAGTGCAATACATTTACTCAAGTACTGTACTTAAATACACATATTTACTCGTTTAATGAGTAGTGCTTTTTATTGATTTGACAGTTAGCGTTACTTGTTTACAAATTAAGATTTTATATAAAACATACCTAAGATTAGCTTCTCTGGCTCCAAAATGTGTTGCGGCCCGTGGTCGTGCACCTCTGAATTCTTGTAACTAAGTGTCCACTGTGCACGCAACACAAGGGTGTCATGGAAAGAGTGGGGGTCAAAGCGGTCAGTTCATCCAGCAACGAGATACAGTATGTGATTTCGAGGTAAACAACGTATAGCCTACGCTATGTAGTGTTTGGTAGTACGTTGGTGTGTTTAGGATACTCTGCAGGTTACTCTGCTGTAGACAGCAGTGCTTTGGTGCCCCATGCGCTTTCATACTACTTGTCACATTCAACCATTCACACAGACATTCACACAGATGGCAGTGGACATCTACGTACCATCTAAGCTAATCTAACCATTCACGGCGAATTCACACACCCATGCGCAGCACAGGGAATAATTCTGGGTTCAGTGTATTGCCCAAGGACACTTCGACATGCAGACCGGAGGAGTTGGGGATCGAACCGTCGTTCTCTCGAATGGAGGATGACCCACTCTACCACTGAGCCACAGCCCCCCGATCCACAGATCCACACAGTTTAGAAAGTTCCACACAGAAATCATGGGCAATGTCGTTTAACTCTGTGGCTGTAGGTAGAGATGTCTTCCAGATAACTTAAACACCACTTAAACACAATCAGGGACATGTTCGCAGATCTTAATTGGTAACTAGCAGCAACACTTGCAAGGATCCTCAGCCAGTCTCTCTTGGTTGACCCATAGGCCCTAAAAGTCAGGATACCTCAGCCTTTGCTGCTTCGATCGTGATCATTTAAAAAAAAAATCTGTCTCTTGTGAGTCTTCCACTTTTATTGGAATTACACTAAATTGCTTGAGTACCCCTTTAAATCTTGAGAAAGAAAGACGCAGCACACTAAGGGCCACTCATTTATTTAATGAATGAGCCAGACTTTTGGTCCTTTTTAACCTTAATCTGAGAAAATACTTAGCAAATACAAATGAATCCCCTTTTAAAACATTAGATCTCACATTTACAAGAATAAACACTGTATAGGCTACTGTTTCTCGTTACTTCTTCATAGCAAGAGAGTGTACACTTTTGGAAAGCTAACATTAGTGGTTAGGTTTAATTTTAGAATAGTCAATCAATCATGAAGCAATAAAAACAATTGTAAGGGCATTGCTACTATTGATTTTTAGAAACAAGAGACTCTGGCTTTGCTTTCGTCCTAAACATCATTTTGTCCATCTGGCAGAATTCTGTTGCATTAATCTGTAAAAATCTTTCACATAGAGCACACTTCAATAGTATAAAGGAGAGAGAAATAGTCCTCCATGTTTATGAACACAAATGAAAAGTCCAGAGGCACTTTCTATGTAATATTCAATATTAAGTGCATACATGATACTACTGTATCTTTTATAGCCCACTCACCTTAGCTCTGGAATCTGTCCTTTATTACATGAACGTACTCTGTGACCAGCATAAGGAGTTTACGTCAGTAGCCAGAACACCTGTGACTAATCATGTCTTTCACTGCACTCTCCCCTTTTCTCTTATAATGCCAAACAGTGCCCAAAATACACCCCCACACCACCACTTAGATACTCTATGCTGAGAAAATGACCATTATTCATGCTGTACTTTGCTGTGGCTTACAACAAAGCACTGTAGTATAGAAGACGGCAACATCCGGCTGTTGGTGATTTGCAATTATAATTTGGAGCAATCGAAAAATATCTTTTCTAGACAAATGATCTGCTTCACCTTTGCCTGCTTTTCAAAAAAACAGTTAGTCACTCATTCGCCTATATCGTTGCCAACCATAAAGTTTAGTTTAGTTTGACAGATATTGAGCTGCACACTATTTATACAATTTATATTAGTTATCACAGCTTAAAATCCTTCAACTCTTCTCCTTCTCTTTATCCTCCCACCCTCCTCTCTTATAATTATAAGCATAATTACTTGATTAATACTGAAATACTGTTTTTTTTTTATTGTTTAGAATTTGATAGAATATCTACTGTGGCTATACCAATGCTGTACTAGCATGTTTTTTTTAAATAATCAACAACAACCGTCTCTCACACTGCTCTGGTTTGATCTTGGTCCATTCTTCTTTTAGTCTCTTCCACAGTTCAGTAACTGTAGTGGGTTTCTTAGACATTACTTTGTCCCAAAGATTGTCTATGGGGTTTTTATAAGTCAGACACATAATTAATTCAAAGCAAGGGCCTCTACACTTCCTACAGTATTCATTTTTGAATCCTATAGCCCAAAGAAAACATTGTTTAAATCTTCTCTTCTGACACAATGGTTACTGTTTCTTGAGTTTTTTGTTGAAGTGCCTTGGTTATTTAAATTAACATGCTAGTACAGTAGTGGTATAGCCACAGCGGATAGTCTATCAAATTCTGATCAATAAAAAGAACAGTGTTAATTTTCCCTAATTTTGATATCCAGTGTAGATTTAACTGGAGGTATGTTAGAAACAGTGCATTTAATGAAAAGTTTTTTCTTGTAAACGTCCCTACAGCCCCAGAAATAATGTCTCTGCAGTATAATACAGAATAAATGTAAAACATGACTCTTGAAAATTAATGACAGGTTGGCTGAATAAGCAAGAGGTCATCAGGATTTTGGTTTTCACCCACACATTATTATGTTTTTTTTTTACAATTATTATTTTATATTCTAAAACCTGCAGGTAACCAGTGAAGGGCAGCCAGGGCTGGAGTGATGTGGTCTCTTCTACTAATACAAGTTCAAATTTCCCTTGTGTTGTTCTTTCATATAACTAAGATCATAGAAGTGTAAAAAATAGGCTAATATTTCCAAAGAACATATATGAGGGGGTCCTCTGTATAGCCTGTTCTCTTGACCACAGTAGTCTCAGTGCTGTGTTGAGAGCAAAAAACAGATTAAAGCTGTAGTCGGCAAGTCTGGCAGATCGACTTGACAAATTTTGAGTGTTTATAACTCTCACGCCCCTCCCCCACTACCACCGAGCTCCTCTGCTCCCTCCCATCAAGTGCTTGTCTCTTCTCACATTGATAAACAGCATGGAGTACATGCTACACGGAGGTAGGCTGGCTAAGTTCCTCATAGATAGCATATGGTAACATGCATGTGCATGTGATATTGTAACATGCGGGGGGTTCTGTGGTGTGTGCACAAACTGTGACTGACAGCAAAACAAACAACAGGCGCTAGGTGCATGTAGAGGCGCGTTTTTTTTTTTCTAAAACAGGGTTTATTTTTTTTGTTCTATGGGAGCATAGTGCCGTTTTCAGAGAATATGTTGCTGACTCCAGCTTTGAAAACATATTGTTGTTCAATAAAAGAAATTTACATTGATTGAAAATGGCAGCTTTGAGATGGGTCGAAAATTCTGATTTGAGAGGGCTTCTTCGAGAAGGGGTAAACAGTGCCATGTTTAAAATTGGAGGGGGAAATGCCAGGAGACAGAGAGCAGTTAATAATGGTTAGAATATCCGGACCAAACGCCTGAAATACAGCTTTTAGAAACCAGGTGGGAATGCAGTCCGAAGGGAAGGTGGATGGTTTTGAAAGTGCAACAGGCAATAGGCCAGCAACATAAAACCATTAGAGTGTGATGGAAAGCAAACAGAGAGAGGCTGAGTAGGATGAGCTAAGCTTCACAATTTTGCACTCAGGCAACAACATCATTGTGTACATGTGGGAGTGAAAGCTTATATAGGTGTCTTATTTTTCATTTTGGTTCTTTTCTGTCATGGATCAGCTAGAGCCTGTTCATTGTCAATGGTTATTCGCCCTTTGTAAGTCTAGCCATCTACCTTACCTGAATGCACTCTCATATATTTATAAATTATGTATGTGAAATCCAGAAACCTTTGGGTGGCCCTCAGCACACTGGGAACACGAGTCCACTGACATACTGTACAGTACTACCCGTGTAAACCTGAGTACTTCTGTAACATCAAATTGAACTTAATACTTTATACTTCAAAGGGCACTTCCTTGAACTCTTAAAAAGTCAAGTCTCAAGGGAATGTGGTAAAAGCATTGCATCATAACA
Source organism: Echiichthys vipera (assembly GCF_963691815.1). Taxonomy (NCBI): domain Eukaryota; kingdom Metazoa; phylum Chordata; class Actinopteri; order Perciformes; family Trachinidae; genus Echiichthys; species Echiichthys vipera. Next base: position 19,101,067 of record NC_139831.1, on the reverse strand, counting down.
AGTTTGGCACACTGAAGAGCTTGAGGGCATCTAGCCTACTAGTCATCTGGAGAAAGCTATTACTGTACACAGAGACGGCAACAGCAACAGTGTGTGGACCTTTTTTTTCAATGTTGAGTGCACATCTACAGAAAAGAAGGAATAGTGGTTAAATAGATTTTTTATTATAAATCACAGAGCAGAGTTTTATAACCTGTTTTGAGTTTGCAGTAAAAGGGTGTCATTACAGAAACATTTTTTTTTAATTGAAATCTCAAATTGTATATGTGCTGCTGTCTGCACATATAGAGTTTACAGGGGGAGCAAAAACTTGGTCACTCTACATGGACAATGTCACTACTATGACTATGATCTTTAATAAGATACAGTGCTCATGGAAGAAACCAAAATCACTGCATAGAAATAGGTATGTTTGACTTGATGGCACATGTACCGAGGCTGTTGGAGTGCATTGTTTTTCAAGTCATTGTCATAAGGGGGTAGGTTGGTGGTGGTGGTGAGGGTCATAAAGTTGGGAAGGATTTGTATGTTTTCTTTGTGGTAAATAGAGTTAAGCAGGGGAGGGTCATTTATTTTTTCCTCACTGCAGAGATTAATTGTTTGGATGGCTTTAATAGCTTAATTTTTTGCACTGGGTCATAAAGCCTTGCTTTGCCATATGCAGATGATATAAAAAATACAAGATGCAGCCAAGTTTTCAACCCCAATGAGTTTGGTACAGTCCTTTATGCCCCCAGAATCAGCTAACCTTTTTATAATTATTTTAGCTTTCAACCCAAAGTAATCACAAAATAGAGAGTCATTTATTAAAAATGACCCCCTTACAGTAGACTAAAATAAAGGCAGCTTTTGCTTACATATTTATAATGTTACAAAACCGAATCAAGCAGACATGGAATAAAAGTCAGAGTAAGAATAAAACATTTAAAAAAGGTAACATGGCAGAGCATTGACAAATCCCTGGTCATCTTTATTTTGAGGCAAATAAATTCAAAAGGAGTACAGTAAGTAGATGTAGAGCAACTTATGTAAATGAGATATGATACAAGGACCATCACAACACTGTAACGAGAATGAGAAGCCTTCGCTTTCCATTTCAGGAAACTGTTCTCAGCTCAACGAGGTGATGTATCCTCACTGATAACTCTGAAGAGATCTTCATATGCTGACGCACTGAGAGGACTTAATGACTCAAAGATTGCTGATCTCCATCTGACACAAAATGGTTTGTACTGAGAGAGCCTAACAATTAGGATAAGTGAAGAAAGAAGCCTGTTGCTAAAGTTACAGGATAACTTTTAATCCTCACTCGTCTTTCTCTGACGCAGTGGCGTACGTTAAGAGTGAGGTACATTGTTAGATGTGAGATATAATATTAGCTCTGTTTGTTTGGGGTTAATGATGAAGCCAAATTTAATATTCACAAGAAAACAGCAGATCAGGCAATGGCTGCGGAGGAACACCTGTACCTGTACGCCATGGTCAAACATAGATTTTACTCAGGTTTTGTAATATTAAGAAACAAAAAAAATGTAGTCCTTGATAATAGTTTACCGTTTACCTTTCTCTATAAAAAATAAAGCCTGGGGGCAGCCGATGGCACAGTGGTTAGAGCAGTCGCCCCATGTAAAGAAGCTGAAGGTCCTCGAGGCAGCAGCCGCGGCCCTTTGCTGCATGTCTCCCCCACTCTCTCACCCCATTTCCTGCCTCTCTTATCTAATAAAAAGGCTTGAAAACTGCCAAAAAAATCTTTAAAAAAAAGAAAAGAAAATTAAGCCTGGATCTGCTCTGTATTCTCATTTTCACCTGTACAGTTCATCCAGTTACAAACCATTGAACACATCTATGATCTATAGTGCTGTCGGCAGCAGTTGATGGGTAATATGCAAAACAGCGGCGTGTGCATTCAGCAGAAACCATAAATTTGCGCTGAGGAACTGGGAGGAGCCCATGAGGGTTGTGATTAGGGGAGGAGGTGGCAGTGCACCATATCCTTTTGCCTCTTCAGCATTCTTGTCACGCATCTCTAACGTCATGCTTTACGTAGCACCATAAAACCAAGATCATTAAAAAGCCCCTGCATTGGCCCTCTAAAGCTCACGTCTCGTTTGAACAGAAGAGAGTACAGTCACAAATTTCAAATCTTGACATACACACAGTGAGAGGGGGGAAGCGATCAGACTGCATTGGGACACAGGAAATGTTGAAGGTTGAGGTGAACATTGATTAGTGGCAGCAGAACAGGTCATGCCCCCACTCTGCATCAATACATCAAAGTTGCCCTTTTCCTACATTCCTGTTGTGACATCAAATCTCTGGCTGTAAAAGCTGTGGGATTTTAAAATGGGACCACTGGCTAAAATATAGAGCTCATGAACTCTCCTGAAGTACATTCCTTTCATATATATAATTGATATTGTTAGGTGACCGGTTAAATTTAGGCAACAAAAGATGACGGTTGGGTTTAGGCATCAAAACGACTTGGTTAGTATTAGGATCCACAGTGTTATATTACGTCTCCTGCTTTTGATATATGGAATACAAACATTTTTTTCCTAGTCATATGTACAAAAAGGGAATGAGATCTGTGTGACAATAATAAATTACGTTATCGATACTAATGCTTTAGTGTGTAAACAGCATTTTACCACTGCAGCTGGTAAAGGGGGAGTTATTTTTAGTACTTATAAACATGTAGCTAGTTTTTATTGCAGTGTTTCTAAACCCTCCAAAGGGTCACACAATGAATCTGAGGAGCTATGAGATGATTAATGGGAGAGAACTGAGGAAAAGTTCTGATAGACTCATCTCTTTCTTCAGTTTTTTGACTTTTCTTTGCTTCTTGGTGAAATATTTGATAATTTAGAAGGTTTAGAAGGTAAATGTATCTGTAAAGTCATAATCCCTAAGATTTGACATACATGTCATACGTCATGCGTTCCCTCCATCTTGTCACGTTCAGGGTCGCTGTGTGTTGACTTTTTGGGTAAACTTTATTGACAGGCATTCACCTCTCTACTTCCGGTCCGTCCCCTATATGTCATATGAGGAGATGCAGCCATAGACGTGCAGATTGTAATACTCGGCAAAGAGGCATGAGAAGTGCTTTCATTAGTGGGTCATATGATCAATCACCACTGTTTTAACTCACTCTTTGATAGATAGTAATTTAGCAGACAATTAACTAGATGAGAATCTTACGGATAATAATTTAAGTGGAACTGCTAACAACTCATAGACATCTTAAACATGACAAAGAGCCCCAGCTACACACTGGTTTTATTTAAGAGGTCACAAGACAAAAGTGAGTAAAAAGTACAATCTTTACCACTGAATGTACTGAAGTTGATGTATAAAGTAGCAAAAAAAATGAGTACCTCAAAATTGTTGTTTACGACAGTCCCTGTATAAATCTACTTTACTTGTACTTTTACATTGCTCTCCAGTGCTTTTCTGTTCTTCTCTTTGGAAGGACAGTATTGTCGTTTTGCAAAAAACAAAACCTGCATCTTGACATTACACATTTGTAGATATGCGTATTAGTTTGCAAATTTATCTTCATTTCTTCACAATTTAAAAAGAGAAAAGCTTGCTTTTTTAAAATCTCGACTGGCATTACTATGTCATCAAGTAATGCTTGCATTTTCAAAATTGTATAGTGTATTAATCTTTGGCAGAATGGCTTAGTTTTAAGGTATACAGTACATTCTCAGTTAAATAGGTTTTCTCTCTCAATGAGATTTTCTGTTCTCACTGCATTTCCAACACAGTTTAGCCTTGCTGCCTCCTACAAGAGCCAAAATCCCAGGGGCTTAGTCACATTAAGGCTACCTTCTCCATTCATTACCATGTGCATGGCAGCCGGCTTGTCAGCTGGAGCCTGAAAAAATGTTGAAGCCCTCACCTTTTTTCCCAAGTTATCAGAAAAGGAGCTCTCACTCACAGAAGCCCTGAAGCTGTCAGTCAATGAATGGTGTGTGTGTGTGTGTGTGTGTGTGTGTGTGTGTGTGTGTGTGTGTGTGTGTGTGTGTGTGTGTTTACTCTTTTGAAACTGGTGGCACTTCAGTAGATTTTAGGACAACTGGGGCGGGATGCAGTCACATCCTTGCCCTTGCCTTTGGTAATCACCTGCTCAGGTCCTCCTCTCCCAGCTGCTAGGGATGATTAAGGTAGGAAGGTGGAGATTAAATGTGGCTCTGAAGTTTCTGCTTTTCAAAAACAGTATTTTCTCTGCCAGCTGCCATATCCCCCATTCTCTTATCTCAGTGGGCTTCAAAACTCAAAGCAAAAACAAGGCGAGTAAGTCGGGTAGTCTGCTCAGATTTTTCCCCCCTTCACCAACTTCAAACAGCCACTGTGGTAGATATAAAAATAGAAACTGTCATAAATGCATTAATCATTTATCTCTGTGTGACTCCAATCAGCTGGGTCTTGACTGTACCACGCACAAAGTATTCCCCAGGTTCAGGCTGTAGAAGAAGCATAATCACAGGAGATGGCTTTGTTCTCACAGCCATGTTCTGTGCTGAGATCGATATCTGAAGAGGAACATCTGTCTGTCTGAAGCCATAAGCTTTTGTTATACCAGGCTCCTGCATCCGGATGAGAGAGCACTTAACACACACACACAAAAGCATTGGCATAACAAATTCACATCAGAATCCAGCATCGGCAGAAACACAAGGAATATATGCCAGTTTCTCCCTGATGTTCTGACAAAAGACTACCAGAGGAGCTGCATTCAAAGTAATCACGCAGCCTTTCCAGAAAAGCTCAATGTGTTCCCTCTGGATGGAAGGTATGCTTGTTATCTGCTCCTGCATCAGAAATTATCAAAATTACATTTTGGACTTTTTTCAACCTGCTGTGAAAAGTATTTTTGAAAATATACCCAAGTCTTCATCCATACACTTATGTTTACAAAGCAAGAAAATCTCAGACAGAAGAACAAGCCTGCAGGAAGGCATTAGTTATAAAGCTGTCTGTGGCGTGCAGGGGGTCCTGGCTGATTTACTGTCTGCCAGACTGATGAGCCCGAGAGGCAGGCAGTTATTGGCTTCGGCCACTCTAGCCAGGTGTGAGGGAGATTACAGCCTTTAGCTGGGAGCCGCACCTTTGCCCAGTGAGATGTTTGGCAAAAGAGCTGCTTGAAAGATACAGTATATGAAGTCATTAACTGCTGCCAACCAGTCTGGATAGAAAGGCCTGTTTTTACATTTGAGTATTACATAATGGTGATAAGTGTAGGGAATGATGGAAATGCACCATAATGGCTGGCATTTGGTAGATTGCATACAAAAACTGCCAACATTATGCAATCAGATAGATGGATATAAGACATGCCAGTTTCCCATTCTGAAATTAATATATTCTGTTACGCTCATTGATCAGCTTGTTTCTCATGTTCACTGCTTCTAAACTGAGACATGAAATGTGCCTGTTTTAAATCCTAGCCATTTTAAACTAACCATAATATCACAACAGCAGATGGACAGTCAGACCTATATTTAGATAGTGTACATTTACAGAGCTGCTCTCTCACCATTACACCAAGTTTTGAGAGAATTATCATGATGTTTTTCCTCCTAAAAATAAATGATTTTTCTGATTACAAACCTCCCCTAACACCACTGACCAACCACTGTATCATCATCAATGTGAAATAAATAGACGCTGAACATACACAGACTTGAACATAAAATATAACATCATCAAAATATGTAATAGACCCACAACACATAAAACAATGTAGATCAGTTACAGAAAAGCCATGCATACATCCAGCCATCATCATCCAACCCAGTATTTAATGGTTAAAACAACCTCACCGTCATCACCAGTAAATCTGTGTATTTTCACAAAGGCTAAAAAAATCTAACGTCAAGGGCCAACTAGTATCAACATTGCGGGCCTGAAGACCTCTTCTGCTGAGTCATTCTGAGAATTTAACAGTTTGATGGCACGAGAGACGTGAGAGAATTGGGATGTGTTTCTAAATGTTCCAAAAAGGATTCATCCATAACATTCTACCTAATATTAGGTAGAATGTAAACCACCAAATGGTGAACATTCAACCAAATCACAAGTGCATCCCTACTGGTCAGTGATATTTTATGGTCAGTTGTCAAAACATTCTCACCACATGCTGTACAGCAGCGAGTGCGGAGCTTTCAATCCCACTGTATCACCTGATCTTCATCGGCGGAATGTTTACAGTTTTCATGGAATTGTTACAGTTGAACCAAAAGCTACAGAAACAGCATCTTAATGGACTGAATGGGAGATCCCTGCTGTTTTTAAGGTCAAGGATACATCTTAAACCTCAGCATTTTAAGCCAACATGGACAAGAAATCCTTAAAATGTTAAGAAGGTAAATGGAAATTTTAACATCTACTGTTCTCTGACAACTGGACAAAACGTCCATCTGCTGATAAAGATCACGAGTTATGATAAAAGATCTAGAACTACTACTAAATGTTGCTTGTGGTGACATTGAGATGCATGGTAAAGTAAATGACAAAGATCAGATTTTGAAAAACTACCATAATGAATCATTAATAGTTGGTCAGCTGATCCTTCTTTTTTCTCACAGTCAAGTAATTAACAGATCCAGCCGACAGACACAGAACGACCCACACGCAAACTGGTGGGTGAAATTAACATATTCTTCTTCCAAGATAGCTGGCAGAAGCAATAAACATATATCAACAATATAGTCAGATATTGACTGAACCGCAGACTGTGACAATAATGACAAACTAAAGCTGACACATCACTTTATGTGAGGAAACTTACTATATTTAACAGACTGCAGCATGTTCAGTGTGGAGAAGCTAAACCCTAGGCCAAACTTGCCAAAGGCATTTTTTTTACTTCAGTAGTTTGGATTAAAGGCATATTATGCTCATGAATAATTTCTAATTTGTAATTTTGTATGCTACTGACGCTCACATAGACTCTTTTTTTGTTTCATTCCCTTGCAAAATTCATAATTAATTCCATTGTGTTTCCTGGAAAAAGACAAAAACCTGCACATCAGCAGCTGTGATTGTACACTACTGCTGGATGAAACTGCCTTAGCCAAAATTAGACAGAGCATCCTTCTGTGGGTTGTTGCAGCAAACTCTGAAAACTGATTAGAGTTTGTTCATTCAAATGGCTTGATATGTACACATCCCAACAGGCTTTTGCATGTTCTTATTTCCCAATCATTAGTAAGTGCATTATTCATATTTTATATTTGTTGTGCTTTGTGTTGTCAGCATATTTGTCAAGAAGACACTCTAAAATATGATTTACAGAGCCAGTGTTTATTCCCAAGAGAAATGACAGGCCATTAGCAAAGGATTTGTCTGAATCCAGACTTTTCACCTTAGAGACAGTCGCTGAATGAGAATACGCTGGGCAAAGCACAATTTATCAGTGTTTTTCCTCACAGAAAGATACTTCATCAATCTGAGATTAATGGAAAACATGCTGCATTCCTGCTATTGTTTCCTGTGTTTGCACTCCGTTTGAATACAGATTCAGAGCTGCGGGTTTATGGCAGCGCAACATTTCGAAAGCACATCTGCGATGAAGTCCGTTTCAGTCAGGGGAAATTCACGGTGACTTTTAATCATGACTGTGGTCTCCTGGCAGGTGGTCTAAGTGCCCTTCATTACAAGCCGATCCTTCTCCAGAGAATGTACTCCACTGCTGCTGGAGACCAGGTCGCCCACGTTACATGCAGACCATTAATTAACCAGACAATAGATTCATCTCAGCAGTGGCCCCTCGGTTGTGCACACCACTATCAGCCGTCAAATTTCTGGACAAGATCAATGGCGATTCTGTTTTTATATATCAGCCTAAAAGACATCCAGCAAGGCAGTTACCGTCAGCTAATGTCAGGTGGAAGAAAATATCAAAGGACGATGTCTCTAATAACTGCATGACTTACTTGGTGTCTCAAGCTGTACGTGCCAGGGCAAATGTCTGAATCAGTCGGATCGGACGTCAAACCGACTTTACCCCGCCAGCTCCCTAGTTCAAAGACAGTGTAATCTCCGATTTAGCATGTATGGATAGAGCAGCTCATTGTGCAGTGTATGAGAGAGTGAGAGTGGGTGGGCTCGTGATTGACGTTTCTATCCTGTGCATGGATGGATTACCGAATGGGCCTAGCCGGTACAGGCCCAGGGCTCCAGTGGCAGGAGCCCCCCCTGGCCTTCACATGCAAAATGTCTCTCGAAGAGACACCTACTGACCACAAAGAGGCATAAAATGACCATGAAGAAAAACAAAGTGAAAATGAAAAATATATGTGCATCTGACACATGATTCAGATCAGTTCAAAAAATTGAATGGGTTCTTCCTTGGCCCATTACAACCTTCCACCAAATCTAATGAAAATAATCCACATCCATATAATCCACCGTAATCCTACTGACAAACAGACAAAAAGGGAAAACACGACCTCCTTGAAAATATTCAAAAATGAAAATTAGCAAAATGGAATTTGAAACACATAGTATAACATTTCAAACTTAACAGTGAGGTGAAGTTGAAGTGAAAGAACAGTAATTTTCACTCTAAATAAGTTTGTTCCCTATACACCTCTTCTCTTGCCAGGTTATCACTCTGCATTAATGCATTACACACACAAATGTGCTTGTTCTGTTGGTTCTGAGTTGGATTGATTTTTCTACAGCTTCCCACCCTGCTTTGTAAATAATAATCCCTATAATTAAATAAATGAGCAGTTCTTAATCTGTTTATAGGAATCTGACTGTACCTAAGGGAGCCTGCTGTCATTAATAATGTATCCCATTACAATAAGTAATAATTTTGTGTGATGCATAAATATAATTCTGAATTACCACAAAATCATTCTGCACAGGTCAAATTAGTAAAAATATGTTACTTTATATGCACTGCAATATCTAAGACTAATGTAGTACTGTATATGAAACCGTGCTCAAAGTTTTAAAACAAAAGAAAGGAGGAGTACACTGAGGTTTCAACTAAATCAGTCATTCATGCATGGCAGAGTGCTATTTACGTGAGGACATGTTCTGCATAATACCACATTTACCGTGTCCAATTACATTAAATGTTCATATTGGTCTGCATCCTTCCCTCAGGGTTGTAGAAATGTAGAGGTGGGAGGGGTGGAGGGTTGTTAGCATTCAGTAAAGCCACTTCTTTATTTTCTTCAAAGAGTCTGAATCCATTAAAAATTTAAATTAGGCTTCTCTGAAGAGAATGAATGTACCCAGACACAATCAATTTGCGTGGAAGGCTGCATGTGTGCACGCGTATGTGCGTGAGGGGGGTTGGGAAGAATGTGTCTTACGGTAATAAATAATCGTGGGCTGCTTTAGCTGTGCATACTCATGCATGAGGTTACACACACATACAGCATGTAGAGTGCATGCTAACAGACCTGTGGGCTGAAAGCTACAACCCCCGAAACAGTCTGCGGATTAATATAAACCCTGTCTTTGGGGTTTTCAAAACAATTCAGTTACACGAGTAGTCAGTATGACTCAAACAGAATGTGATGTGGTTGCTTGCGACTGTAAATCTGAGCTTTTTAGTCTATGTCTTAGCTCATGTTTGTACATAGATGTTGCATCGACGGAAGAATCTAGCAGGGCTTTATAAAAGAAAACATCTTTATCTGCAGGGGAATCACACCGTCTGTCTTGACTAAATTAGCAGAATATTGAATCCCCGTTCTCATCTGCTCTGCACCTTAATGCTATACTATAATGTACATACTGTGTATGAATGTAAAAATAGATAATAGTAAATAATATTTGGAAGATTATTGCATTTTGTTTTTGTTCAACAGCTGCTAGTCAAATGTGAGGCTTTGCAATACATGTACTGTTTGTCTGAGACTGCTGGGTTCATAGTAGTACACTTTAATCTGTTTAATTACTGAGAACAACATTAAGTCCAAATACAGTGAAATAAACAAACAATGTTCATGGCCTCTAACCTGTAAACTCTCAGTATTTCAATTTGTCTCCAGCTCTCCTCAGTTTAAAAGATTTAACCATGAAACACATTTAATTTACATTTTCAGTCCATGTGAAACACAACACATATAAAACTGTATTGTGTGTATGTGTATAAAGCATGATTGTAATTCATGTCAAATCTCAGAAGCGGGCGAGTCATTATTGCAAATTGAAGCCCTTCAGGGTGATTCGAGTCGTGTTCTCATTCATAATAACAGCCTGCTCGCTGTACGTTGTCCCTTACATATTACAGAAACTATAAATGACGGATAATATTACAGCAGGTAGTAATATTATACTATATATATATGTAGTATTTCATATAACTTTTTTCTCTTTAAGCACATTGGCTTTTCCCAAGCTCTGGTGCTGTGGTCAGGCCTAGACTCAGACCTGGCAGGTTTGAAGCTTTAACCCAATCTGTGTGTCTTCTTCTTAAGTAACATTTATCGTGTTAAAGGCAAAGTAAATGTACACGATATGTTTGGGCAACAGTGTCGCAAACACATGCCTGTAATAGTGTTTAATTATTTTTTTACCTTTGAAGTGATGCCCTGCATTATAAGGAAAGGTTTGCACTACTTCAGGGGCGGAGCAGCACGTACATCAAAGACTGAACAAGCACACTGGGTCCCCTCTCAAATCTCCACAGAAATACATTAGCAGACGACTGAGATGAATCCTCAGACTTATTTGCTCCAACAAATCATATGCACCAGGAGAGTTTCCTCAGTTTTTTCTCTCATTAGCTGCCTTCTTTTATAAGCAAATGATCATTTCCATCAGCAGCAGACAGAATTTTTAGTGCTCTGTTTACAGTGATACATCTTGGTTAAATGTTTTATTTATTCAAATTTAAAATTATTTAGGAAGTAACGCACTAAAAATGCTGAAGATTTTAATGATTCTTGCTCGTATTATTCTATGGCACTTAAAATGAAATGTTTTGTCGGTTACTACAAATGTAAACAGAACACAGTGACCCTCGTATTCAATCAATCTGATTTGAATTATTTCACTCTGAAAATGATAGAGATACAGCAAAAGTAGAGTAGATCTAATGATTATAGATGCGGCTGCGATTTGTTTTTTTTTTAAATTACATTTAATTAAAGTGGTAATGTCAAAGTGTGGGACAGTTGAATGAAACATTTTAGCATGTAATATACTGTAGATCAGTATACCCAAGTGTCAGTGTTGTTGTTTTTCTACTCCCACCCACCTGTTGTTAAACTATACTATACTATATGTTATATCCATTAATGCACCCCATAATGTTGTTTATCAGACAGAGAAAGAAAGTGTAGTTTAAATATGTAGATCAAAGGTTTTGGTAAAGGTGTTGGAAACAAAGGTACAGATTTTTTTCAGTGTAAAACAGTAACTGTGGAAAAACTAATACAACTGAAGACAATTCATCTTAAAGCATCGGATGTGCAATCTGGCTGCGGTGTCACTGAATAATACCTGGAGCAGTAATGCAGTACACTTAAGCTCCCATTAATCAAGTGTAGTTTTGCAACATAATTCAATGTGCTAACTTCCTTTGAGCTATCTACAGAATTGATTTTGCTCCTTTAATTCTTTAATTCTTCATTTCCTCCCTTTGGGGAGCCCACCTGAATACTGAACAGCTGAGTGGTATGTTTTGTTTCTTTCTCAATCTTTCTTTTCGGCTCTTTGCCTTCAGTTGCCACACATTTTTATGGGCATCACTGTTTAGAATATATGATTAATCATTTCTGCAGAGAAGAGTTAGAGTTAGAGGATAACTGTAAGCAGAGTGAGTCAGTTACTATGCCCTCCATTTTGTGACACCACAGTTGAATTTTAGAGGAAACATATTATGCTCATTTTCAGGTTCATACTATTTTTTGTTTCCTAAAAACACATTCGTTTTTCTCATAGTCTGTCAAAATATACCTGTATTCACCCTCTGTCTGTTTGTTTTAGTGCCTGTCTCACCCTGCTGAAAAAGCCCAGTCTGATCTGACTGGTCAGAGTTTCTGTTTTTTGTTTTTTTTGTATTTTATGGGACCTTTTAGTTGGTTGTAGTTTAGAGAGTAGCAAGCCAGGATACCTTACTTAATTGTTCTGGACAGAATGAAATGTTATCATAAGATGAAAACGTGTTAGAAATATACGATTGAGCTGGTGTTCTGTTTGCACACAAGATCTTGTCTTTCTGTACATAAATGGCTCCATTTAGTGCATAAGCAAAGGGTCGTATGGTTCAACTGAGAACACTAACTCCCCTGCTTGCCTCCCTGCGTGTTGCTGTTTATATAACAGTTACTGTATCTGTTTGATCTTCTAAGCATATACAAGTACTGTCTCTCTATTTTATGAGCAACTCAAAGACAAAAAAACAGACATTAAATATTTTGTTTTCCTCCAGACTTTAATAGAAATGTATTATAAGTGATGCCTTTTGATTCAGTCAGCAGGGCCACTGAATGCTGTGATGCAGAGAAAGCTGGAAGAGCAGCACTGTGGTGGTTCCACTTCACAGAGCTATATCTGGTTTAAGAGTGAAGCAGTTCAGTTTTCTGACAGCCCTTTAGCAAATGGCCCACATTCACTGCTGATCATTATGTGATTGTGTCCACAGAGCTGCTATACTTATGAGATAATTATTATATTATCCGCAAAGGCTTCATTTAAATCTTAAACTATGTGAGACCACAGACCACGTGTGTGTAATATGCACGACAGCAGTTTTTTTTTTAAACCTCATCTCAAAATACTTGAAATCTGCTGCCAAAATCTACTTTCTAACGCTTCTGTGAGATTGTTTTCTCCTCTGCACGGGAAAAAAAATAAAGACCATCAATCATTTTCAACTTCACATCCTTTGTGAATCTCTTTTCTTGTCTGTTTCTGTTTCTCTGACTTGCTTCAGACTTGAGGAATATATTGCTTTTATTTATTTATTTTATCTTGATCAGACTCCATTACATTTTCTGCAGATTATCCGAGGACAGATGTTCGCTTTTCTGTCCAAATTGTGCTGGATATGTAATGGACAATGGATATTTGAGAAGATATTGTCGGTAAGAAAGACCAAAGTGGGAAGGATTGACGTTTCTGTGGTTGATATTAAGACTTACACAAAACCTGGGTTGTGCTGTTGCTTTTGGGTAAAAACCTGGATGTACTGTTTACATGAACTAAGGAGGATTTATAAATTGAATTAATGAATTTTTGGGGTCAATCACTCAAAAGTAATCAAAAGCTAAAACAGTGTAACCATTTAAGCTGCTAATGTTAATATTGCCGTGCCATGTCCATGAGCTATTTTCAAAATCGTGTGTCTACATTGTGTGAACCAGAATTCAGGAAGACGACAAAGAGGGAGAAAGAACACAACAGGACCAGGGAAGAAGATAGGTGGGGGTGATTGAGAGTGAGTGAGCGGGAGAGGGAGTAAGAGAAATCCATTAAATCCTTTTGAAATATTAAGTAAATATATCTGTTTTCAAATACATTCCCCGTTCCTTTGGTGAAAGACCTACTGTACTGAAAGATTTAGTTCATTCTGGATTAACACAAGTGTGGACTACAAGAGAGATGATGGCTCTTCAGTTTAGTCTACCTCACTGATCTCCTCATGTGTCCTGCAGTAGCACCCCCCCCCCCCCCCCCCCCCCCCTAAAACTGTCCTCACCATCAAAATGGAGTTTTTGGTTTTTGGCACACAAATATAGAGCATGTTTAAAATCCTTGTGTTTATTCTGGATACAAATTAAACAAAGCAAAGCTAATATGATATTATTCTCAGAAGAAAGAGATTGGGGATTGCTGGCTAAACCTGCAGAAAGCACTGCAGTCATCGGTTTTCTACTTGGCTGCAGAGAGACTTAAAGACACTCTCAGGTGTACTAGATGGGAGTCCTGAGATGCCCAACTGTGAAATACTATGGATATTTTAAAGCATCTTTTGGAGCGTCACTGAGACAGAAAAGAGAACTAGAAACTACAGTTAATAATGTAATTAGCCCTGTGGCCCGAGGCTATGTTTGTACCCTCTGAAACTACAAGAAAATGTCACCAGCATGATCCTAACAGTACTGATTGTGCTTTTACTTTGAGTGTGTGTGTGTGTGTGTGTGTGTGTGTTTGTGTGTAAAGCATGTATATTTATGTGCAAATGTGCACCATTATAATAAAATATTCAAATATGCTCCCCAAAGACTGCACACTTCTCCCAAGTGCTGCATGACCCCAAGCATTTTCAGCTAGCTGTTGCTCGACAATGGACATGAAGAACGTGATGAAAAAAAATCTTTAAAGTTGGTGTTTACTGTATGTTGACGCATTCCCTTTCCGTGAGTAAAAGTGGAGTGTTACTATACGTATAGCTGAGGAAAGGCACATGGTGAGGAACAAGATTAAGGCTGTGTTTAGACTTCTTCTTCTTTGCACTGAGTCCAATTAGCAACTTAAGACATGAGGATGGAGTTGAGAGACGATGTACAAACATATCATATGCAGATATCTGTTTATAGAGATTATAAATATATATATAAAAAGTATTGGACAAACTAAAATAAAGCTAGATGAAAGGCCACATTAGTACTATTAATCCTAAAGAGGACATGAAGGTGATGTTCATTGCAATCTGTCCATTAGTTGTTGGACTGACCTACTGTACTGATTGACCAACATCTATCACACTTGCATGACTGAAAGTATATATACCCCCCCCCCTCTCTCTCTCTCTCTCCCTCTCTCTCTCTCTCTCCTGATCCTATCACTCACATATCTTTAAGTGTGGTTTTATTTTTGCATTTGCTGCAAGTGTTTTCTTTCCCCCTGTTGATAGTTTGGGATCCTCGCCAAGTTAAGTAATGACTTCACACTGCATTGCTCCTCTGCGGAGCACTAGCGTGATTCTCAGATATGTGCTGGCACAAAAGACCAATTAATATGCATGTTGTTACCCGGATATTTATCGCCCCAGTAACACTGTCAGTTTATTACTGTGCTGTGGTTGTTTGTTTTTTGTTCTTGTGTGCGTGAGGCCTGTCTTCCAGCTTGGCCAGATTGGTCGTCCGATACAGCAGCATAAACAGTTGGTTGTCAGTGGTGACCACAAGTGTGAGTGAGTGTGCAAATTAGAGAGAGAGATAAAGAGAGGGAGAGATTTGCTCTACAGTTTTCTGATTTGCAACTCTTTTTGCTCATGGTATGTCTTGTCCTCTCTATCTCTTATCTAATGACTATTTTTCTCTCTATTCTGTAGAAATACAAAAGGTTTCCATGGGAACTAAATAGAAATGTTGGATCAGTGTTAGGAATCAGCCTTCGCTTGTCAGAGTTGACAAAAAGTGATCCTCGTAGTCACCAGATTTCAGGAATATAGCAAAAGTCGTCAAAAATCTCTCATGGTTTACACATTTTACATAATACTAGTTGTATGTATCATTTTAGAAAGAATCATTATGAACGAAGGAAAACTCTGGTGTTATTTTTCTTTCGGTACCACTAACAAATACTTTGAAGAGACAAAAAAAAATCTAACACATTTGCTTAAGAAGTAAATTCTACTTACAAGTATCGTCTGTGTAGCCAAAGTTTGTAGCTGCATGTCACTGAACACATGAAAGAGACCAGTGCATTGATTGACACATTATGATGAGTTTTCTGACATTACTTCAAGGCTGCATTTTTTTTTTAAATATCATAAACACAACTCTCCCACGTCATTTAGCATAGCATGCACAGGGATGTAATTCCAGGTGTCACCCAAATGCAACTGCGGGGATCAATGGCGAAGAGGCATAAGCTGCATCAGACGTTGGTTGCACAGACAGTACGCGTTTCAAAACTCAATTCATTGGTGGTTTGTAATAAAAATATAAAACATGAAAAGAAGCCTCCACATCATGCTTTAGATACTGCAAAGCTTTAAAAGCTGGACATAAATCATTTAGACAAACAAGACTGAAGATAGAGTTCTGTGCTTAGATTTAAAAATCAACTCCAGCAGGGGAAAGCAGTTGGTGTAAGTCTGTGCATTCATGCGCGTCCCTGAGAGCGTTCACGTGTCTTGCAACAGAGCTATCCACTCGCGCTTAACTACTGGCGTAAAGTGTTTGCGAGACTAGAATAATATGTGGTGTTTACTCTCATTTAAATGCCCACCACTGTAATTGGTGTGATCAAGTATGTTTTTATAATGTGCTCTTATGTGCCTCTGCAGAGCTGCCAGCCTGTCCCAAATGCCTCTCCTTACATGTGCATCCAACCTCAATGCTTTGGTACTGATTGGATTGTGAAAGCACATCCAGGCTCGGTATTCCTCTTCGGTCTCAATTAGCCATAATACGAGAGTTAGGTACCTGTTTGTGCACTTGGGCAAAGGCTGCACCACAGGTTGCATTAATTTGTTCTACCATACAACCTTCGGGCTGTGCTGCTTTCTCTAATGACTTAGCAGAAGTTGACAGAAATTATAAAATAGTGGCTGCGTCTGAAAGTACAACCTACAGCAAGATCACAGAACTGATTTTGGGTGTAAAATATGTTTGAATCATATATGATGCATTTAGAAAACTCTGATTAGCATAATTAGTTATCTGATAACTTTCCCTCTATAGTCCTGTGTGTGCATTTAAAATAATAAAAAATTCCCACAATCTACCTCTGCATGCATTTTGTGCAAAGAACACCCAATCAACCTTAGACATCCACTCCATCAAACGCCAGCCTAACCAGTGTCGGGCTGAGTGGCATCTGGATGGATGTTGCAGAATGGCTTTTAAAATCAACCTCTAAATCTGCCACCATCAACTCTGAAACACACAGTATGATGGAAAATATTTATGTTTTGGCATATGCTGAATGTACCGCCTATAGAATTAATCATGGCATTGAGGAGAGTGCTTTTTCCTCGTCTGATTGTCGGCCTGCCTCGTTGCTCTACCTGTCTCATTCCCTCCATTTGCCCCTGTCCAGTGTCTCCATGACTTGTACAGCCACTTGATGAGTTTAGAGAAGCCTGGTCATCTTAGTAATGGCTTTTTTTCTGTTGATTTCTCCTGGGTCCACGGCCCTGCGACCGGTGATGTATGCTCCATGCAACGGCACTGGACAGCTCATCTCTCTCAGCCACAGGCATCTCTGAATGAGCACATGCACCCTGGGCCAATCTCTGAAATGCGCTTTGTGGCTGCTGCTGCTGCCCCTGTCATTGACATTCGCAGAAGAAGAAAAGCACTATAACATTGTCGTAATCATGTAACGAGGCTTGGGAGTATTAGTGGAGGGTTGAGGGAAGAAATCTTCTGTTGGCAGAGGTTTTAAACCGACCTTTATTCCCTTTTCTGTAGGGGTAGCAACAGGACAGGCTCCAGCAACATTACATCTTCGGTAATATGATCATCAATGTTCATTTTCATTAACCTCTGATAGCTCCAACATGTGTTTTCTCAATGTGCAACTGTTTAGTCTAATTATGCAGCAAATCACAGTATCATTCTCTGTCCCCAGACTTCTACACCAACTTCCACCCTGCTTGTCTTTGTGTAGCACCAACCTCACACTTATGGGGTTTCTGTGCTCTCTGGCTACTGTGAGCACCCTTTCTTCAAACTCCTCTATGGCATTTCTTTAAAATAAGCACCCTCAGCTACCCTGACACACCGCAGAATGCAGCCTTTAGCCTTTAGCCTTTAGCCTTTAGCCTTTAATTGAAAAACTGGCCAAATGTGGAGTGTGAGATGAATATATGAATCACAAATGAAGCAAAGTCAAATGATCGCCCAAACAGAAGAAACCCCACAGGATATGGCACTCAAATAAATTATATAAAATGCCATGGACCCTCTTCATTCCCGCTGACATCCCCCAGACATCTGATGGATATCGGACCATGTCCTCCAGGAGACATATTCCATTATTATGCTGCCACAGTGCTCATCCAGACCCATCTCTCTTCTAATCAATGACCATGCAGCACAGTAAGCATTATGAAACAAGACAAGCACAGCAAAACCTTTGTAAATGATCAAACCATTGGATGAACACAGATGACAACCAAAGGAGCAAAGTAATCTATATCTCAGCCGACACATAACTAATTCCCTCACATCTGCGCAGATCAATTAAGTTGGAAATCCAGCAGAAATTTCCCAGCTGTGCTGCTTCTCACCTGCACGTCTCTGTGGTGGTCCTCCTCTCTGTGGCTGTGCTTGATGAAGACCCTCGGTCTACACAGCTATGCCCTCCTAAATGGGCATGCATCTGTAGGGCAGATCAGTGGTCTTCCTTGTATCTGTCAGCCTGGAGAATAGGAGGGATCAAGGATCAGAGAGTCCTCCCTGCTGGCAGCCCCGTCTAGCGCATCTCCTTGTGTCTCCCGCTCTCCTGGGTCATTCCAGCCAGCACCTTAGCAGCCGCAGAGCCAGGGAGTGAGCGTTCAGGGGGTGGGGGGTTGGCGGGGGAGGTGCTTAGACTGAAGCGGACATGGAACGCCGAGCAGAGCACCTCCTCCTCCTACATGTCTGACTGCAGCCAGTGGACATGCTACAGCTGGAGCCTCAATCCACCTCCCATTTTTCTCCCTTTGAATGTGTGTGAGTGCGTTTTTGTGTGTTGTTTTCTCGTCACTGCTGCCTCCACTATGTGTGAAAACAGATTATTTTCCTTTACTGTTAATGCCGCCGGTGGCTCCGAGATGGAGAGAGAGAGAGAGAGAGAGAGAGAGAGAGAGAGAGAGAGAGAGAGAGAGAGAGAGAGAGAGAGAGAAGAGAGAGAGAGAGAGAGCGCAGGGGAGGAGTATAGGAAAGGTTGTTTTTTCCTCCTGCTCCATCTATCGGTATCAATTCAATCAGGGATGCACGGCCATGGCTGAGTTAATGAGTCATCTGTACCCATATGCATGTAGAAGCAGAGAAGCAAAGATGTCCATTAGCAGAGTGTGCATGTTACCTATTTGTGCTTTTCAAACCTTTAGGGTTGCAGCTATCTAATTTTTTAGTGATAGAGTATTCTACCTATTATTCCATCAATTAATAGAGTAATTGGATAAGAAATACATTGTCTTGATTGAGGAGCTATAGTAAAAATACAAGAGATGAAATATGACAGACACTAATTGGCTTCCTTTTTAGTAATATCAACATTTGTATTGCTTAAATTGCATATTGCTTGTTTCGGGTTGCTCCGAGGACTGGAAACTTTCTGCTAAGATGCTGAAGCAACGTTGTAACGTTGTGCTATTGTGGTAAGCTAGTTGGGTTAGAAGACACACTGTATAGAATTTTTATTTCGTTTCTGCTTAAAACGATCCTAAACTTTTGACACTATCCATCATTTTCTCTGACCTGTCTATTCCCCTCGCTTTTTTCTGTCTTTTCATTCACCTTGTAATCAGCGCTATCATGTCTTTTTCATAGCATGTATCCACCACGGATGTAGTGTCCACAGCATAAGCCCGTGGTGCGGCCATAATAATTATCCATGCAGAAACACAGTACATTAAATTAATTAAAGAAAATTTCTAATTTGCGTAGATTAGTTTATTAATCATTTGAGCACCTACATACCTTATGTGTGCACTGTGTGCAAATGTATTCTTGTAAGTCATTTTAATGCTAATGAGCATGTTTTAAAGTGCTAGTTGAGAACTGTATCGTCTGCTGTGTACACACATACATACACGGCTTACACACACACAGAAGAGAGGAACACCTCAGCTCTCTTCAGGCTATCAGCATATCAACAGCCCTGAGACCCTACAGCCTTAACAGGCTACATGCCTCCCTGAATGCCCAGGGAAATAATATCTCACATCTCAGCAGAGGAGAGGGGAGGAGAGGAGAAGAGAGGAGAAATCACCTGCAGTGATAAAGGCAGGTGGGTATATTGAGTAGGAAAAAAAGACAAGAGGTAAAACATGGAGGCTCAGTTTCAGTACGTTTCCTTCTCTGGGCATGCTTTCTGTTCTTCTTTGACTGCCTCGAGAATTAAAGAGAGAGACAGAAATGGATGTAAAGGAGAATAATGAAGATCTG
This sequence comes from Echiichthys vipera, assembly GCF_963691815.1. Classification (NCBI taxonomy): domain Eukaryota; kingdom Metazoa; phylum Chordata; class Actinopteri; order Perciformes; family Trachinidae; genus Echiichthys; species Echiichthys vipera. The sequence continues at coordinate 19,081,037 of NC_139831.1, read as the reverse complement.
GAGATAGGAAGACAGGCTTTTGAAATCACCAGAGAAAGAAATACAGAGATGGAAAGAGAGAGAAATGAATGCACTAAGACATTTCTGGATCTGAAATGATCTGAAAGCAGGGACATTTACAAAGCACAGGAAGAGAATTAAGAAACTTCTTCCTCTCTTATTTTTATCTTCTTCTCTTTCTTAGATAAGTCTGTCATTGTTTTTGTCTTCTTTTACTCTTCTGTATTTTTACCGTCGTGTAACATTCAACATTAGGAAGATGTGAAAACTAGGATTGCTTAGCAGTAGAAGGCAACATAGTGGTCAGTGAAAATGTTACAGTAGTGACTACTTATCATATGTTACTTATTCAGTCTCTCTTTCAAACTCAGTGCTGAATAATTTGGAAGTCTAAGCGCTGCTTGGCTGGAGACAGACAAAAATGGTGGCTGAGATGACGGTGAGTGACGAAAGTTACCAACCGAGGCGACTTGTGTCATAGCATCACACCAGAAAAGGGAAAGAGGAAAAGGAAAAAGTAGCGTGTCCACCCGGATGTCATGTCTCTATCACTGCCTTGTGGACAGTGACTACAGCAGAGTAATTTGTCCCAGGAATGAATGCAGATTGTAACCTTTCCCAGTAAAGACAAAAGCAAGATGTTAGTGGGCTTTTTGTTCAGAGGTAAAGAGGCTTGTGTGTCTGGCTTTGAATAAAGCAAGTCTTTTCTTCAGTTTGAAATCAAGATTCATGTTACAGAAAACTAGCAGTTACCCCTGTCAGCCTGACAGAAAGGTCCGGATAGACATGCTCATTTAAAGCAGCAGAAAGACAGCCATGCTGGCAGCTTTATGTGACTGTACTGACAGGACAGTTATTTATAAGTCTGCTACGTAGCATCCTGCTCCACACCAACTTTATGACTTTGCTTTCTTGATAATCAGTCTTCGGGGTTGCAGCAACACTGATTCTCCCAGATATGAGTGCATGACCAATCACAACCAAAAAGAGTGTATTTTGTACCTGCTATAGCAAATCCAAATTATGGAAAGGGCTTTAAACATGAAAAGGAACTCATGGATGTGAAGGAACTGATTGACAACAGTTTCAAATTGAGTCACAATATGGCCATTGTAATTCATCCCACAGCAGAGTTTAGTGTGGCCTTAATGAATCGAGACCTGATCCTTCAGGGGAAACTATTCTGCGCTGACCTGGGGTCTGCTTTTGAAAGCAATTCCAGACGCTCGGCTGTGTTAATCTAACTCTGTAATCTGCTGCTAAATCAGGCTTTAGGAGTGAGCCGAGGCAGCCACTGAAGCAATCTTGTGGAGAAGAATCAGCCTTGTGGCGTGTGGGGGTAATTATGCATGAGGAAGACGGTTAGTGCTGCGTTGGATGTTGGCAGAGGACTAACAGATGGTAATTCCCTCTCGCTCCTGCACTTCTGGCGAACCTTTGGATTACTAATGTACTGGTACCTACATTCACAAACGCACATAATCTGTCTCTCACACATAGGTGTGTCACAGCAGTCACATACAGTAAGTCCAGTTTCAATGTACTAATGCTAAACTGTTGTTCCAACTGGGAGAGAAAAAAAATAAACATTAGCAGGATCATGCCAGATAAAGACTTTTTTAAACTCTCAAAATTGTTACGAGTGGCTTTATTGGTGGTTAATAAGACCTTACTAATGCTTCGAAGATAAGTAATTAGCCATTTATTTTTAAAACCCATCAAGTTTGCAGTTAATGTTCTAAAGGCAGTTCTGCAGTAACACATGTTAATGAAGTAATTTCTTATTATTTCAAGAATAAAGGGTTCTTTCAATAATCAGAATCTGCACTTTTGTAGTTTGTAATGTTGATTAATAGGACCTATGTGCAACAAACACACCATGCGCATGATATTGGTAAAAAACCTTACATTGGATGGACCAATTCCTGTCTCTCAACGTAGAACACAAACAACTGATATCTGTCATTTATAAGATTGCTCTTCTGAGCCCCGTCCCCACTGTATCACCTAAAAATGCATGGGAAAAGGATTTGGGGGTAGACATTACTGAGGTCCAGTGGAGGGACATTTTAAAACTTGTCCATTCATCCTCGATTTGTGCCAGGTACGGCCTATTACAGTGGAAGGTGCTTCATTGGACCCATTTCACCAACGCTAAATTGGCTAAGATATAGCCGAGTGACAGTGATGCTTGTAACCACTGTAAGCTGTCCCCAGCCGACCATGCACAGATGTTCTGGACGTGCCTGAAGCTTGCTTGCTGTGAAATAGTATGTTTTTAAAATTCTAATGAAATACTGGGAAACAGAAATATAGTTTTGTATTCCAAGAATCACCTGATGATTAATATTAATGTTAAAGGAGAACCTTGAGGAGCTTTTATGTCCTGTCTCAACATTAGATCAAAAGCCATTAAAGAGGCGGACACATACTTTCACTCAACTTTATTGATTGTTATTAGACATACAGGACAAAACAAATGGTGTGGCGAGCTGTTCATCACTAACAAATGTGTTAATTTTATCTGCATTTTTATCAATTCCTTGTTGAAAGCATGTATGAGTAATTGCAGCTGAGGTAACAGATGATCACTGAATCACTGAAATTACAAAATAAGTATTATGGACTGTAATATATAGCATTTCTTATTCCAGTATAATTAGACAGTGCAGTCTTTCTCCACAATAAATATTATCATGCAGAAAACCAAATATGTCTGTATAAATTTTAAAATAGATGTGTAAAAAGCAAGAAGTTCTGTGGCTCTGAATTCATAAGCCTCTGAATAAATGTTTATAACTTCCATAATGTTTTTGGACGGTGTACACAAGTCACCAAGCTAGTTTGGCTCTTTTTTATGATAACTATTGTGAAAGGACGTACAGGCCAAACCAGGTCTCATCTCATCTCATCTCATCTTCAACCGCTTATCCGTGGTTGGGTCGCGGGGGCAGCAGCTCTAGCAGAGCTTACCTTTCCTGGGCCACATTAACCAGCTCTAACTAGGGGAACCCGAGGCGTTCCCAGGCCGGTGTGGAGATGTCCCGAGGCCTCCTCCCAGCTGGACGTGCCTGGAAAACCACCCTAGGGAGGTGCCCAGGGGGCATCCTTACTAGATGCCCTAATCACCTCAACTGGCTCCTTTCAACGCAAAGGAACAGCGGCTCTACTTCGAGTTCATCACAGATGGCTGAACTTCTCACCCTATCTCTAACGGAGACTCTTGCCATCCTCCTGAGAAAACCCATTTCGGCCGCTTGTACCCGCGACCTCGTTCTTTCGGTCATGACCCAGCTTTCATGACCATAGGTGAGGGTAGGAACGAAGATTGACTGGTAGATCGAGAGCTTTGCCTTCCGGCTCAGCTCTCTTTTCGTCACAACGGTGCGGTAGAGCGACTGCAACACCGCCCCCGCTGCTCCGATTCTCCGGCCAAACTCACGCTCCATTGTCCCCTCACTCGTGAACACGATCTCGAGGTACTTGAACTCCTCCACTTAGGGTAAAGACTCATTCACTACCTGGAGTAAGCAATCCACTGGTTTCCTGCTGAGAGCCATGGCCTCAGATTTAGAGGTGCTGATCCTCATCCCAGCCGCTTCACACTCAGTTGCGAACCGATCCAGTGAGTGCTGAAGGTCACTGACCAACGATGCCATCAGGACCACCTCATCTGCAAAAAGCAGAGACGAGATCCTCAGCCCACCGAACTGAAACCCCTCCCCTACTACTACTCCAACACCGCGGCGCTCAGCCGGGGGTTTGTGAGTATCCCCACACCCGCCCGGCGCCTCGCACCCTGGGCAACTCCAGAGAAGAATAGGGTCCAACACCTATCCAGGAGTACGGTTCCAGAACCAAGACTGTGTGTGGAGGTAAGCCCAACGAGATCTAACTGGTAGCGCTCCACCTCCCGCACAAGCTCCGGCTCCTTCCCTCACAGAGAGGTGAAATTCCACGTCCCCAGAGCCAGCCTCTGCTGCCAGGCGTACCCTACCCTAGCGGTTCCTCCCGCAAGTGGTGGGCCCACAGGATGGAGAGGAGGGAAGTGCCACGTCACTTTTTCGGGCTGTGCCCGGCCAGGCTATAGTAGGCCAGGCTATAATAGAATCAGTTTGATCAGAACTTGTGAGTATTTCTTCAGTGAAATAAGCGGACGGCACTGAAGGCTTTTCTCGATGGAAAATGTTTTTTCTCTTCTCCTAATTGACCTCAGTAAGAGTTTAATAGACAGGTGGTACCTGCCAGGTTTGTTTTGAAAGACCTTTCCCAATCATTTGCCAATGATCTATGATTCTGTGTAACAAACCATCTGATGAGTCAGGTGAGTAGGGTGTCTCCAGGACCACATTTTGCCATGATGACACACACACGCACACACACACACACACACACACACACACACACACACACACACACACACACACACACACACACACACACACACACAGGCACAGATGGTGAAATAAATACCAGTGTTGCGACTGGTCAACAGTACTTACATTGTAGTTTATTTCTATGTCCTTCATTAACTTGCCAATTGATTATTTACTGTATTTCTTCCCTTGTTTCTACCAGGCTACCCAATAGTAATAGTATTTTATTCATACTCCATATGTACAAACTATTTACACTGTGATCTACAGCCCTACTGTGGCTTATTGCAGAGCAGCAGCACATAAGTAAGCATGGAAATGGTGAACACAAACATTTTGATGTTTAATATTCATCCAATAGATCTAATTAACATTTGCACAAGGTTTCACCATGACAACTGAGCATTAAAAGAAACCATTGCATTACACTAGAGATGTGAGATGTGAACACTTACTCCGATCTGAGACACACAAGTCCACACAGATGCACAAAAGAATCAAAACAAATAATCTAAAGTTCAATCAGCTGTGAACTTGAAAGAGAGGATCTAGCAGTGGCCTGCACGGAGAAGGGGAGAAGGTGCTGATTGTGATTCTAAGATTTGCAAGTCTTTGATCTCTACACTATGGAGGCTTAACAGTCAATTAACCCCTTTGATCTCTTCTGATCCCCACAGTTTACAGCAATGTACAGCCCATATATACAGCACATACTGCATACACATGCACACACAGATGCCCAACTGAAAGATAATGGATCTTTTTCATTGCTCAAATTTGCGCAGAAGATTGTACACACATGTCGATCTTCTTCTTCCTCATCATTTTCAGAGGTCAGGTGTTACACATCCTGGCATCAGCAGTTCAGTGCAGCTATTGGATTTCACGAGTGGCTGAGCCATGAAAACATAATAAGAAATGAGATGGTTAATAGCATTGTTGACCCTGGACTGAACTGACATGATGCCCAGCTGTACTGTCTAATGACAAATCGACTGAATAATAATATGAAGACAAAGCCTGAAGTGAAAATTAAAAAAAAAAATGGTCAAAAGTCATCTTTTTTTCCCCACTCTAGATGTAAAGGAAAGCATCTGCGAAAAAAGTACTAAGCATAAAGGTCTTGCTGATTTTCAGCTCTTTTCATATAATGTAATTCTGTGCTTCAAAAAGCCCATTTATTTCCCTCTCATTATGGAAGGAAATTTTGCACTCACATTGTTAAATGGCAAATTGGAGCTCTCGTACGCCAGGTCTTTTATGTTGCTAAATGTTGGATGGGTACTGCAATCAGGAGTTGTTAGTAACTAAAAAAAGACCAGGTTATAATTTATTGTTTCAATGTTGGCATTTTCGCTACAAATTGTCCAATACAGAAAAGTGACATATTAAATTTCAGATGTGCATGGAAATTTGATTTCATGTCCGTAATACTAAAACACAAACTTAACAACGAGGTAACCTGACTTACAAGATGCTGCAAAAATCAAACTGCCTTGCAACGCTAAATAATCGGGTCATGATGACAAAATATCCAGGTTTTGAGGCATGTGTAAGTTTTATATGTCTGACAGATGTGTATGCACATTATTTCTCTCTATGTATATTTGTCTCCTCATGTTATTTTGCCATGGGCTGCAACATGCCTCCATACCTAAACGACAGACTTTTTAGTTTGCCAGTGATTTCCTATGACCGCTGTATTAAACATTGTGAACAAGCGGCAACCTCTTGGGCTGAAAAACAAGAGGAGCCAACACAGCAGTGCCAAAAACCTCCCTTCATCTGCCATCGGCCACTTGAGGCTGGCTCCAAAAGCGAGCTAGACTCCCATGTTAAAAAGCCCAACCTTACAGAAGAAATACACATGTTTACAGCCTGGCAGCCGGCGACAGGAGCCACCAACATTGGGCTTCTTTATTTTGTGACCCTAACATGTGAAACGGTTGCAGTTTTAAACATGTACAGCATTATGAAACAGAATTACTTGGTTTAGCTTTGCCAACAAAACTACTTGGTTAGGATTTAGAAAAGGTTCATGGTTTCCATGACCTAGTTATTTATGGTTAACTTTAAAAACTTTTCACTGACTTCTCTGACTCTATTGAGTCACAAATAGCTGTCTCGTGGGTACAAATCCTGTTTGTTTGTTTGATCCATACACCATCCTGACCTTTCTTGCCGACTTTACCACTCTTTATACTACCTCCTCCTTTGCTCCTGCCATAACTACTATGACCAATAGAGGTTGCCGGCTAACAACAAACGTAAATAATAAGTTGTAATAACCTGCATGCACAATCGACCTACATGGCCGTTTTTTTTGGCCAGTACAGGCTGATTTTCTGACAACAGTGCTGTCACTTTGTTGTCATTTTTCAGTGCAGCTGTGCTCAGATTTATTGAGTATGACTCAATCAAATTAAATTCAAATGAGTCAGGTTCAAATCCCTTCTGTTTAAATTAGCTCATCATTCTGTAATTTAGCAAGTAAAATTTGGTATACGGACAGAATTCACATCAACAACACACACTGAAAGTATAACAAGAGATGTGGCACTTGGCTGCCATATACAGGCTGCCATTTGGACATATGTTATTTTCTTTCTGACCACATGTGATGTATACTTTGCCTCACTTGTAATCTGCCAGGGTAATTTCATCAGGCTCCCCTGAACAGTTCTGTTGTTTATGGTGAGGGTACAAAGAAAAATATGTGTGTGTATTTGTGTGTGTGTGTGTGTGTGTGTGTGTGTGTGTGTGTGTGTGTGTGTGTGTGTGTGTGTGTGTGTGTGTGTGTGTGTGTGTGTGTGTGTGTGTGTATTTTAGGTCAAAACAATTGTGCTGCAATAAAAGCATATGGCTGAGGGCTGTGTCCTTCGATAAAAAAAGGCTCCAGTCCATACGTTCCACATTAACAGGCAATACAAGATATCTCTCCCCACAAGTCTTTGCCAAGGCATACCAAGGACTTGGCTATCATTATCATGGGAACGGGTCTAAAAATAACCTTTGTAACTCCAACTAGTCAAAGAGCAGCACATTAGACTGACTGACACAAAGCAGGAGTGTTAGTACAAAACGTTGGGCTCCTGAGGTTTTCAACCTACGCAAAACGATTGTGCACCCCCTCCATTCTGTGAAAACGACAGGAGGTCTGGTTATTACTGATTACAACTGGCAGTCTTGCAGAGCTGAATTCACACTCTGCACGACGCAGTCTGAAAAACGCTGGCTAAACTTCCTGTCAGAAGATGAATTAGCTTTAAAAGATACCTTGTGAGTCTATGTATAAGGGTGTGGGCCCTGAAATGATCGGTAGATGACTTGCAATACTTTCTTAATATTCTTTTTTATATTGCTCATACTTTCTCTTTAAGCTGAAAGCGGTTCGATTTTTTCTCGTTGTCAAAACTTAGGTATCTCGTGACAAGAGATAAGAAATTGTTGTTATCCAATCCATGGCTTAAATTATGTTTATGATCTTCGGCAAGATCACAAATTGTGAAAAGTCTTAAACACCCACTTAGCTGAAAGTCGAGTATCGTTTCAGCCAAATATCTGTGACCTCAGCAGTTTTGTGTGCAGCCATTGTTCCACATGCTTTTTAACTGCTCTAATCTCAAGATCTTGATTTAATCATCTTGTTATCTCAAGATAGAAAATTAATGGTTTTTCAAGGTCTCAAGTGCAGTCAAACTGCTGTTACTGTACCTTCATGAAGGGCAATTGCAATAGACCTGATTGGAGAGTCAAACAGTAGACAACGTAAAACTGAACAATCAGACACAGTGATGGCCTTAGCTTTGTTTTGACCCCTTTCAATGGAAACCCGCATTGGCTCTTGAAACGGGCCCCCACATGCTCAAGGCCACCTCTGGTCAGACAGAAATATCATGACTGATCGTCACATTAGATTTCACATAAATCATCATTGACACTGAGATAACCAGTTAAGTCATGATCTCAAGAACACATTATGGTAATAAGGTTATTAAATTGTGACTACAAGAGTAGAAAGTTTGATTTCTCAAAATAATAAAAGGTTGCGTGTTGAGTTTTTGACCACAAGTGGCGCTGTAGAGCCGTGTTTTGCTCCATAAGCATGTGTGATGTGTTGCAATTTCTAAATGACTGCAGAGGGTACCAATGCATATTTACTTTTGATAGTGATAATTTTTCCCTTAAAAGATGAGAATAGAGTGATGCAGGAACAAGTGCTTAAACCCAGAAATGAGTTAGCATTTTTGCACTTTCGGTTCCCTCGTCTCAAAGTCAATGGGTTTTTGGTTGTATGCCTTAAATTCCGTCTGTGGTTAACACAGGCTTAAGAGATTCTCATTTTTTGTTCTAAGATTTAGAATATGTCAGTAAATATCCCATTTATGAAATCCGAAGCTTGTGCGTGTTTTTAAAAAAAGTGGCTAAATGAGACTAGAAACGTCTTTATCGCAAATAAGCAAAATTAGTTGACAGCTATAGTGGTTGGTTTAGTTTGCTTTAAGCATTACCTTTTTACTTCTGCTGATTGCATTTATGCCTCAAAAACATAGACTGTAAAAAAATGGATGTAGCATACCCGTCGGGGTCCGTTCTTGATCCAATCGTACTCGCCTACGGGAGTCACCATCTTGTCAGACTTTGACTCCGCCTCATTTCCTCTTACCAAAAAAGGGCATTGATGTGACATTGGTCCATCTGGCTGATGTATACCTCCGAGGCGAAGTGAGGGCCAGCAGCTAGCTGTCAGCTGGAGCCAGAGCTGTGGGGGACACAGAGACACCATTTACACTCATATTCACACATAGGGTAATTTCGATGAACCTAACACGTGCATGTCATTCATGCCGGATTCAGACCAGGAACCCTCTTGTTGTGAGGCGACAGTGCTAACCACCACACCACCGTGCTGCCCTCTGCATGTTGTTGTTTGTTTCCAATGTTTCAAAACATTTCAAATTACGCTGAATTTTGAAGCTGAGTTCATTTATAGTAGTAGTGCACCGCTCCATTTGCGTGTCTCGCATGTAGCAGTCGAGGCAGGTAACTAACTGAAGCTAACCCCCAGCTCAGCCTACTCTGCTGTTGTGCTAAATGGAAAGTGATGCTAGTGATAACAGGGATCTGAATGCTTTTCAAAGAACAGAAATGAGCTCTCAGAGGAAGTGGATGCTCCATTCACGCCCCCTCCCCCATCTACATTGATTTTCGATGTAGAGTTGTCGCTCAATTCGCATCTATCGCGTTTGGTGTGAACGCCCCATATAAAACAAAAGGAAACTCCACAAACTCAATAGTAAGTTGTGATGTCAAGATCACAGGAATAAAATATATATAAAACATAAAAAAATGAGCTTCATGGTTTGTTTAGGCATTATTTTGTTTGTGAGTCATACTTTTCATAAGGCACAACTTACTTTATCTCAAAAGACAGCACTGTCCTAAACCTAGCATTGGTTTGCTGCATACTTATTAACTGATGATTTAATCAGTGCTTCCTTTTTCTGGGATTAGAAATGATTTGAAGGGCAGAGAGAAACTCCCTACAAACAGTACACAGAGCAAAGAGTGGGAAACATCAGTCACCAAGCAGTCTGCCAAGTACTGTTTTCTTTGCGGCTATTGGTGGCTGAATACTTTTAGTGCTTGAAAACACATTATTTTAATGTTATTTACGCTCTTCTTAGGGATTTTGCCCATAATATCATGCCGACTGTTATCTCTGGTACTGTGATCCAATTCTTCCCAATACCAATGTTTAAACTCATGACTAAATTCCACGTGTTCATGATTGTCAGCGCTATCCAAGTTAACAACCTAAACTGTGGTGCAAAACCAACAGGCAGACTCACTGCCCTGTTGCAGTCCATCTTGATTGAAACCCCTCTGACTTGAGCTGTCTGTCTTTGCCAGTTACTGGGACTGACACTATTTACCTCAGGGCTATGCTCTTTGTTCCTCTCACATCAAGACAGTGACAGACACACAACCTTTATTACTCTGTTTCAATCTTTGAATTAGCCAGTACTCGAGGAATTTCCCCTCAGGCTGATGTTGCAATAACTATGACAACATAAATCTGAGGTTAATGAATTGTCCCAGAGGCACGAACCCAGTGATCTATGAAAAGATCGCCGTAATAAGACAGAGGGAAGCCTGTCACAACAACAGTAGAGTAGAAGCGCTGTGAGATGACTGAGAAGTGTGAGGATTTCCAATAAGACTTAATGTTCCTTTATGTAAAGCACTTAAGGGAACTGTACTCAACATTCAGATCATTAATATAACAGTAAACGAATATTTGTTATGTAAAGATAAAGTGGAGTAATGGCGGCCTGAGCAGAGAATGAAGTCACTCCCTCTCTGCGTCAGAGCCGTGTGGAGGCAAGCCCACTTTTTTACTCATTATTTTGAGTATAGTACCTTTGAAATGTACGTATTCCAAGTAGTAGATGTTATTTTAGTTTTTATTTCCTATACTTTTTTACCACTTAAAAGAAAATGGCAGAATCAGAAGACAATACATTTCCCATTCATTCACCCGATGAGCCACCAGCATGCAGTAGCTGGAACCATGTTTTGGAACTTCCATCCATCCTGATCAAAGTGGCTCTCATTATAAAGCAAATGTGAAGAAGCTGAAGCTATTCATATTATTTAGGACAAGAGTACTTGTGTGTGCAGTTAAAAACTAGTACTCTATCATGTTAATTGATAGGCAGATATAAATATATTCCAAATATAAATATACTCCATAAAAAGCATTGTTTATGTGTTTCGTTGTGGAGGAAACATTATATTATATATCTCTTTGTCCATGTACTGTACAGCAACTGAGGGACTGTGTTCTTTCTTATTGACACCAAGTTTGTTCTGGTCGTCTGTAATGTTGTTAGCTTTTCAATGAGAAGGTTTTTGTTTTGGACAAGATAAAGAACACAGTTGCTTTTTCTGTCATTTTGTAAAATAATGTTTGCATCATTTAAATTAGATTTTTATCTATTTATTTTTTGATCAAAAACAGAAAAAAACAATACTGGCAGAAAAGAAAAAGTGTACATGGGTTTGATACGTATCTGTTTTAAAGGCCTTTTTCACAGAAGACATTTTAACTTGTCAAAGTAGGAAAAGTAGATTATTGGCGCTTGTGGAAAGCAAAGAAGGGAGCAGTGAGAGGTATTTTTTTATGTAGATCTGTGTCTGAAAATACTGGATTTAAACATTGGTTTTGCCGAGGGCAAAGATGGTCTGCTTCAGTCATCAACCTTCAACAACATGTTCAAGGCTTTGCTCATCATATCAAGTCAATAGCAGATACCGTATATGATGCATGATTGACTGATGCGACTATAGCGAGTTGTTTACTTTGAAGCCGATTTATTTTATTGATCATATGCTGTCATGAGTGAAGCTTTGTCTTCACATAATTCATTCTTCTAATATTACCTTAAAGACTATATTTCTTCCATTAGCAGATTATTAGAAATAGTAGAAATAAAGTACTACATCTCGCAATATGGGTGGGATATAATCACATGATACATCTGTTTTTTAAATGATATAAATACATTCCTGGCGATTTAGTAAATATACTTCAAAATCAATTAAGAAATCATTTATTCATATAATAACCAGATTACTTTGCTAATGGTAATCCAGTGAACTGAATACCTGATAAATCAAAGTGATTCATCATATTCATACAAATATCATAAAATAATCTAATATTGCTGTAAAACACTTCAGTGCCCACACTGGCCTAGTACACCCAGTGGTTTTACATTAATAGCTGCCATGATATAACCACTATGACAAAATATCCGACTGTAGACAAACATATATTACTATCACTCACCCCCACATATGGACTTCAGTCTATGTACTGTCTAAACAACATCCTCATACCTAAACGACATACAACGATTGCTATTACCGTTCTACTTTTTAATTAAACAGTTACCCTAGCCACTTTAAACATGTAGTTAACATTTTGAGAACAGAACTTGAGGCAACAAAAATACTTGGTTACAGTAGGTTTAGAAAATGGCACAATGAACCTACTACAGTACATGGTTGTTTTGTTTTTTATTTTTTTGGCGAGCACGGTCTGATCTAAAGTATGTATTGGTATAGAACCCAACAAACAGAAACCTAAAAAAAAATGCCATTTGTAATACCCCCAGCACAAATAATGGAGAATAATTAGTGCTTAAAATGTGTATTAGTTTTGCAGCAATGCAGAAAAAGTTTGTTGGAGAGGAGGACAAATCGCCCCTGCTGTAGCTGTGGAAAATGTGGGTTTTCCCAGAGAGCAGCTTAAAGGGATTGTTGTGACTGCAGAGGTCCTGGCTTATAAAGCAATGTCATTTGCAATGGATCACTTTACCCTTGAGTGTGTGTTTGTGTGTATATGTCAGTGCATGTTGAAGGGTGTGTTTGTTTGTTTGTGTGCTTCTCTGAGTGTCCTTGATTTCCGAACAGTCTCATTCCCCGATCATCATATGCAGCAACTCTCAGCGGAGTATTGTAAGGCACTCTCAGGGGAGGGGGAGACAAATGTGCATGTAGCCTGCTGTGTCATGGTGGAAGTGTATTGTCATCTGTTCCATCCGGCAGCCATTACCCTCCTTTTACCTTCCCCTGCCTTTTGCTTCTCAAAGTATTTCCACTCAACTCACACAATTATCCTCCTGTCTCCTCACATCCTGTTCCCAATCCTCCTCTCATTAGCTGAGGAGACAGCCTTAGTTTAGGATAACAAGTTGAGCATTTTGCGTGTACGTGCTCATATATGTGTGTGTGTTTGTGTGTGTGTTTGTGTGTGTGTGTGTGTGTGTGTGTGTGTGTGTGTGTGTGTGTGTGTGTGTGTGTGTGTGTGTGTGTGTGTGTATGCTAGTCCCTCGAGCCTCAGCCTGTCGGCCAGTGGCAGGGCTGTGTCTTTAAAAGCAGCTCATTAGTGTTTCCACTTGGACTCCAGACAGCTCTTTCTTCTTCTACAGCTGGTTCTGGGCACATTAGGCCAATGATGCTCTCTCCTTCTAATGGAGCAGAACAAGAAGGCCAGCACTGAGCTGCTCCTGTTTGCTCTCCTATTAATTATGCTTCCCCAACCAACTTAAACTGCTACAGTTACGCACGCATGCAGAAGAAGCTTTGTGGCTGTCTTTAACATTAACATCAGTCGCAACACACCCTTCTTATCGTCAGAATACGCTGACTGCTTCACTTTTTTATGATGTGCTCTTTTTTAACTAGTGCTCTGTGTTAGCAAAAACTGTGGAGCTTTCTTTCTCAGTCTGACGTGCGAGAGCCCTCTATGTGTACAAAATGGCTGCTGACTGTTGAATATGGCAGGTTTAGGACTCATGCTGTAGTATGATTTTTTTTCTGATTGGCACATTGAAGGGCCAGTTGTTTGCAAAGGTTTTCATGTGCTCCATAGAGCTATAGTATGGGAGGAGGAATTTTGGTTAACGTTGCTGTTTCTGCTGCCCCGAGTAGTATTTCATAAACAGAACAGCAGATAATCCACCCAGTCAATCGTGCTTATAAGCCATCCAAATACATTTAACAAATAAAGTAAGTGTAAAGGAACAAATGTAAGCCATTGAGATAAGATACGTTTGATTGAGTAAAGAATAACAAATGTAAATATCCAATCATAAATATGTTATGGTCAATTCAAAGTTAATTACAAAATTGAAACTTTTCATTAGTTACTGTGACCTCTCGTGGACCACCTGCAGAACCTTCACTGCCCACACTTTAGTGACACATCACATTTTTTAAACTTTTATGACATTCATATTGACATTCCCACATTATTAGTAAACCTTTCTGTCAGATTTCTCTAACTAGAGATGAGACCACCAGAATACTGATACAGAACCCAACCGGTGCAGACAGATGTCCGTCCTCCACAGAGCTGGGTCTGTCCAACATTCCTGCCTGTTATAGGGAAGGTTTTTCGTTGCCATTGTACTCTACGGGGGAATTGTTGGGTCTATGTAAATCTTAAATAAATCATAGAGTGTGGTCTATACCTACTCTGTAAAGTGTCCTGAAATAACTTTTGTCATGATTTGGCACTACAAAATAAAATTGAATTGAATTGAATTGAATAGAACAAGTCACTCAGAACGATAAACAGCTTAAGCTCTCCGTTTTCCAAATTGCTCTAAGAATTATAGAGAATAAGTAAATCTCAACTGATGGTTAAAATAATGTACAGCCCTACAGATGACGTACCTGATTACATGATCACAAATTGTTTTCTCTAAAATATAACTATTGAGTTCTTACAGTATGTATGAATGTTGGTGTACATCACATATCAGGATTTATGGCTTCACTACATCTTAACTCTTTGAATCAAAACACTTTCCCCATTTTCTAAACTCATATCATTAGCATGTTGCAGAAATTCAATCTACTATATAAGTATTCCATCTTGCCTACAAATTGCTGCATGCAAAATGTTCTCCAGAAATATTCTCCATCTTTGTCCGTTCACCAGACCATTTTCTTGTGACCTAAAGATGCTTCTCCCTAATTAAATATTTCATCCTATTCATCACTTCCCTTTGATTGCAAGTCTGACTATTTACATGATCCAGCAATTTAAAGTGAAACTGCTTGAAGCAGAAGTTCACATATTTCTTTTGGGTCTAACTTTCTGTTCTGTGAGAGGGGAAAACATGTTTTTTGCTTTTTCTAGATGGGAATCTTGTTTTTCTCCCAGTTTATGTTTTTTTCATAATTCTGCATGTCTGCTTGTTTTGAGTGGGATCAACTGCTCTGTGCGATGTTGCTTCTCCAACTTCTTAATATTTCAGATCGCATGTGTAGCAGCGCATCATCATCCATCGTAGCGCTCGCTCTCTCTCTCTCTTCTTGCCTCTGATGACCTAGAAGCTGTTCTAATGATGACCTTGATGGTGAAAATGACATTGGCCTCACTACAAGAGGCTTTTTTCTATTCTGTGTATTTCATTTATTTATCATTTAGCCATCAAATTGTAATGTTGTATTCCTCCACAGTGCTGTATTAGAGCTGACTACACCAGCTTATCATTCTCGGATGGGGAAAAAACACTCTGGGTTGTTTGTATTTCTTTAAACCGATTATAACTGTCTTGGAAGGTGCTAAGCCCTGGATGCAGATATGGTGCCCTTGCGATAGATAGTAGAGATAGTGGAAGGGGCCTGACACGTGACAGGTGAGAGATGTGCTAGATGTCAGGCTTTATCAAATCAAATTGTAATCTTTGTATAACCTCACCTTGAATTTCAAGACTGACCCCTAACGGGCAGTCAACAAGGAAACAGAGGTAAATGTATGGGTGGGTGCACCTCTCAAGCCTATAACCTCCTCAGTCTGTCATACCCACATGCTTCAAGAAGCCCACAATCATTCCGGTGCCCAAGAACACAAAACCAGCCTGCCTGAAGGACTACGACCCAGTCGTAGTCACCTCTGTAGTGATGAAATGCTTTGAATGGCCGGTCAAGAATTCGACCTGCCCCTCATTACCTAGCACAGTGGGTCCACTACAGTTTGTCTACCATCCCAACACATCAACAGAAGATGCTAGCGCACACATTCTCCACACCACTCTATTTTAACAGGGAAAAAAGAGGACCTATGTGTGATTTCAGTTCATTGACTAAAGTTCAGGGTTTAACACCAGAGTTCCCTCCAGGCTTGCACAAAGCTCAAGGACCTGGTATTAAAGCTGGGGTTTTTCTTCAGAAATAGAGCCTGTTTCTCTTTTAAAGCCAGGAAACGTATTGTTGCGGCCATTTTCGTGCCACTCCTGGATTATGGGGATGTTGTATATATAAATGCCTCTGCTCACTCCCTGCAACTACTGGATGCCGCATATCACAGGGCCTTGAGATTCATAACTGGCTGTAAACCCCTCACACATCACTGTACATTGTACTCTCTCACAAACTGGTCTTCACTCTCCATGCGCGGAACCACTCACTGGTATTTATTTGTCTATAAATCCATTATCGGACTGCTCCCATCTTATTTGTCAATGTATCTGGTACGGAAACAGTCCCATCGCAGCCTCCGGTCCCTGGACTACATCTCGTTTGCCGTCCCGTCAGTCCGTACTGAGCTTGGCAAGAAGGCATTTTCCTACGCTGCGCCTGCGACCTGGAACCAGCTCCAGCAGAGGCTGAAGCTGTCCAGCTTTATTTCTTTAGGGGACTTCAAACTGCTTGTAGGAAGGCTGTTGAGACAGTCTGTGGGGGTCTGCACTTGTACATAATTTAACTTGAACTTATCTTGTTCTTTTCCCTTTGCACTTTGTACTGTAATATTTCACTGTTTTACTGTTTGAGTTCTGTGTTGTGTCTCCTGTGTGTTCAGTTAGTCTGTAACTTTGTGTTTTGCTGCTGCCGACCTGAACAGGTTTCTCTTGCAAATGAGACCCTGGGTCTCAATGAGATTTGACCTGTATAAATAAAGGTTAATAATAAAAAAGTTAAAAAAATTAAACACCTCACTGTGCATGGGGATCCTTGACTTCCTGACAGACAGACCCTAGGTGGTGAGAGAGAACAGACACACCACTTTCACCTTCATCCTTGACTTCGGAGCACCCCCTGTTTCGATCCCCCTGCTGCACTCCCTGTACTCACACAACTGTCAAGCAACTGTCAGCAGCCTTGGTGAGCCTGATCACAGATAACAATGAAAAGGCCTACCTGAAAGAAATAGAGGACTTGACCCGCTGGAGTCAACAACCGACTCATGAACGTCAGCAAGACTAAGGAGATGATAGTGGACGACGCCCCCCTTAATATCAACAGGTCCTCAATGGAGACGGTTGAGAGTTTCAAGAACCTTGGTGTACACATCACTTGGGGCCGGACTTGGGCACTGAACAGGGCCGGAGTGGGACTCATTTTCAGCCCTGGAGTTTCATACCTCAGACCGGCCCACTTTAGATCACGACCTATTATATTAAAACAATGTAATTATAACTTTACATGTTAAGCATACAATAGCGCACTGTTCTCTAAAGCCTTGTAATTCCGTGTATTTTTTCTAAAATAATTCCAATTCAGTGGAAGTAATGGTTGCTTCACAATGGGGATTTATTTCAACATGAGTGCACATCTCCACCATTATTCTTTGCAACACAACATCCTTTTCAACAAATTATAAAAAGAATAAATAAAATATAACATATCAAATTTGAAAAAATAATAAAAGGTAATAATCTGTAATGGGCTACACGGTGGTGTAGTGGTTAGCACTGTCGCCTCACAGCAAGAAGGTTCCAGGTTCGCATCCCGGCCTGGGCCTTTCTGTGTGGAGTTTGCATGTTGTCCCTGTGTATGCGTGGGTTTCCTCCGGGTTCTCCGGTTTCCTCCCACAGTCCAAAGACGTGCACGTGTTAGGTTAATTGGTGTCTCTAAAAAATTGCCCGTAGGTGTGAATGGTTGTCTGTCTCTGTCCGTCTCTATGTGCCCTGCGATAGACTGGCGTTCTGTCCAGGGTGGACCCCGCCTCACGCCCGATGTCAGCTGGGATCGGCTCCAGCATGCAGAGACTGTTTCATCTTAATCGCCTGAGAAAATTACCCTCAAATAAGGAGGAATTTCTACTTCTGCTCTATCAAGAGCATCCGGATGAGTAACTTCACTGCCTGTTTTGGAAACAGCACCGAACAGGAGCGCAAGGCCCTGCAAAGAGAGTTTTGTTTGCCTGATCATACAACCTGGCAGTGCTCTACCCTGCCTGAAAGATTAACACCAGCCACTGCATGAAAAAGGCTTTGATTTATTGACTGGAACCAAGCTATAGGTTCAACCTGAGACTAGATGGCAGAAACTGTCAAGGAATATTTTCTTCGTCTGATTCAAAGCGAGAATATACAGGGAAAAAAACAGAAAATGTGAGTCAACAATGGAAGCAATTTTTTCGTAAGAACTTCTCCTGGTTCCTATTGATGGATCTTTACATGTTGGATTGTGATTGAGCCCTGAAAAACATAAGAATGCTTTAACCTAGGCTGAATGAATTTATCTTACATAAATCACCCAAGTGGAATGCATGACAATATAAACCTTGCCTGAGTTGTTTGCTGCAGGAGCATATTACGTCTAAATAAAGTCTTGGATCACTGCATAAGCTTCAACATGCTTGAAGAAAAAGGAAGTGATTGGACCTTTTATGTACATAGCATACATAAGTATCGTTTTAATTAAATTAATTTGAGGTTAGCTGAAAAATGCAGAAGAAGACACAGCACTTTTGAAAGTTGGGCGTAATGTGTATGTTCTTTTAACATACAACGGACTTGCACTCAGTGTTATTCTTAGAGGTGGTGAAAGAGACAGAAATTCATTTTTCATGGAGATATTTGATTTGCACATTTGGCTTTCAAGGATTCTCAGTGACATGTGGAAACCCAGAGTATCTTTCAGCAACTGAAAGCTCAGAATGAATAAGTCAAAAGTGTCAAAGTGTTTATTTATTAATTCATGAATCTCTCCTCGCTGATGCTCCTCGGCAGCATCCCTTGGTGGCACCCCAACACATGCTTTTGTCTGATTGTATGCATGCAAATTATTATGCATGTATTGTTCTATAAATGTGTTTTTTGATTCCATGTTATACAGTATAACCATTCTTAATTTGTCTACTTTTGTCTATTAATACCCCTTTATAATGTTAGACTAGCATTTGCTAGAAAAAACATCATTTTAATATTATTGCTCACTGCTTTAGCATGAAATGACAGAAACCATGGTGCTTTAATGAACAATCCAAATAGGAGTCTCATTGTGCTGAATAACTCAGCTGGTTGACATTGCTTTTTTGGCCAGTGTTTCACTCCTTAATATTTCACTCCCTGTTTGTAATCCTATTTTTCTGTAGTAATTCATATTCTCACTGACATCTGGCCAGAGCAATTTCGCTCTCAGGAAGTAAAAAAAAAGAAGCTTATATTGTTATAAAAACTGGTGTGTTGAATGGGGCATAAAGGATATTAGATTATACCGGGCATGTGTGGTGGCAATATACTGTAGTTTGCAAAGTCAGCATTGTTGCAGAGCAATATATTTTTGATTCAGGCAAATAATTATAATCCAGCAAATACCTTTGTTATACATACTCATCCCTGCCAGCCTCATTCATGTGAATGCAACAGAGAAAAAAACAAAAACAAATGACAGTTAAAGCTGAGTAGGTAAAAAGCAAAAAAACACCAGAATTTGAACTAGAGTGAGACCTCTACTTGCAGCTCTCCTTCTTCCTTCTCTATCCTGAGCCAATAGGAGCGCTCTCTGAAAGGACCTCTGATTGGCCATAGTCTCCCATCATGTGCTATATTTTCTAAAGTCTGAAAACTAGGTGTGTATCGATACACGTATTCGTACCAAACCGTCAGTATGGGCACTTCTGAGCGGGTACAGAGGTGGACCACGGCCTGTAAATGTGGCATACATATCGTTAATATGGCGAATGTACAGTCTTGTTTTGCAGTGCGGATCTTACAACTTGAAGTAGCAGTTCCCCCCGGTCCGTTCAGCCTCCAGCTCCGCTTGCGCAGCATGGGTGTGCAGAAGTAGCCAACAAGTGAGAGTAGCAGAGCAGGCGGCGGCAGGCAGGCCCCGCACCCCAGCGAGCGCAGCTGTGTGGATCAATGGCTAGCGAACAGAAAAAGAACGGTGACACCAACCAACGACAACATGAAACTGGAGCTTGCAGACGTCCCCCAGTCATTCAAAGCCCAAGTGTGGGATAATTTCAGATTCCAGGTTAATTGCGAACATGCTCATCCATTTAAAAGGCACCATCCAGGTGTTACTATCACCGTTGTGGAAAAATAACAACTTGTGCAAACCCAGCTCCGGACACTATTTCAACAACCCCTACCTGGGAATTCAGAACGTGCAAATGCCATAACCTAAGTTAATGCTGAAGTTGCGATTATTTAAGAAGTATTTTATTTATTGGAGAATTGCAGCAATATTTTTTTAAATATTTAACTGTTGTATTTAATTGTTTACTTATTAATCTTATGTAACATGCAGTTTTTTCATTTTCCCCCTTAACTATGAACCTTACCGTCCTGTACCGTACCGTGACTTCAAAACCGAGGTATGTACCAAACCGTGACTTTAGTGTACCGTTACACCCCTACTGAAAACAGAACCAAGAGAAGTCTATTTTTTTCTCATAACACTTGAAATAGAATTTGATTTTGGATTTTTTTACCTGGCATCGCCAAAAACAAATAAAGTCCCTACCCCAAGTTTAAGTAGGTGGCCTATCGGTGAAAATCTGCTTATCCTTGTCTAAATGGCTCCTGTCAAGTTGTTAGAGAAACATTTTCTGGCTGGTGAGAAGCAATTTTATGCCAAAATCGCAAAAGCTGTCCATGTAAGAGTTCATCTGTTTTTGAAGAAACAAGGAAAGCTTCCCATATCGTGCCTGCCACTGCCCAGCTGTAATGGATTTAAATCATCTATCTTTCAGTGTCAATTTCCTTTCCTCTCAGAGCTGGTGAGGTGATTTGGTTGCCCATTGTCCCAAGAACGTGTCTAATGGCTGTGTATACATGTTTAACACCTGTTAGTTCCTTAGGTGAACAATTCAGCCATCTTTACAGATTCACTCTCACTTGGTGAAAATCTTTATTCCCTGCTTACAAACCTAAAACACTTTTTTATATAGTCCATTTGAAAAATGTGTTCTATTCATGTACTTTTGAAAGGATGCTTGAAAATAAATAGAACTGCAAAGATAAGTGCATCAATCAATTAATTGATTGATTAACAACCACTTAAATAATCAGTTAATTACCATTTACATTTTTTTATTTTTATGAACAAACACCAAATAATTTGCCGTTTTATCATGGGGGCCTATGGGGACAGACTTTTTGTTAGAGCCAACCGTTGGTTGTTATGGCGCCGTACTAGGTGGCAGCCTGCAACAGCAGCTCCCGTGGGTTTTTAAGCTTTTAAAAAGTTTTTGTTGTGTTTGTGTTCTGGTTTTTGCTCAACGTTTGGCGACTCTTCTCCGTGATTAATATTTCCTGGGAGAGGACGAACACCTTTCATTTTTTTTCTTTTTTTTGAACTTTCACGGCACTTTCTGTGTTGTTTTTGTTTTTGTGATGGTTTTGCTAACCCTAGCAACGGAGGGTCAGGAGCGCATCACTGAGCGCATTGTTTACACACGCGACCAGCTGATTGCGCTGTATGAACCTGTACTGCTGCCTGGAGCCAGACTTGAGGTCCTGAAGGAGCTGCGGAGGAGACGCCGTGGCTGCAGAGCTGGAGTGAAATGGAGGGTGAAGAGGAGGAGACACAGACCGACTGTACCGGCGATCGTCATGGGAAACGTGAGGTCTCTGGGGAACAAGACGGACGAGCTCGCCGCACTGATAAAGGCTCAGAGGGAATATCGTGAGTGCAGTGTGTTGTGTTTCAAGAAGACATGGCTTCACACATCCCGGACCACAGCGTGGCGATTCCCGGCTTCAGCACTGTTCGGGCGGACAGGGACGTGACAATCAGCGGAAAGAAAAAAGGAGGAGGGATTGCACTGTACGTGAGTGAGAGGTGTTGTAATCCCGGACACGTTCACGTGAAGAAACGTCCCTGTACCCGAGACATTGAACAGTTGACTGTGGGGATGAGGCCTTATTATTTGCCCCGGGAATTCACGCCTGTGATCATTATCGGTGTGTACGTTCCTCCTGCTTCGTTCCTGTCCAGCTGATGCAACGCTGGCCTGTGACGTCATCCACTCCGCTGTTGCCCAGATACAGACGCTGCATCCTAACGCATTTGTTGTCATCACTGGGGATTTTAATCACGTCTCACTGGATAAAATCCTCCCAACATTTCACCAGTATGTTGACTGCCCCACTAGAGACTGTAACACACTGGATCTGTTGTATGCAAATGCTAAGGATGCATACAGTCCCACAGCCCTCCCCCCTCTCGGAAGATCTGACCACAACCTGGTTCTGCTGACCCCTAAGTATATTCCCCTTGTTCGACTGCTTTGAGTCGACAGACAGGGATGCACTTGTTGAGCCACATGGAGAGGATCTGGACAGCATGACCGACTGCATCACAGAATACATCAGGTTCTGTGAATGCACCACCATGCCAACCCGGACTGTGAGCTGCTTCTCTAATAATAAGCCTGTGGATCACCAGTGACCTGAAAGCCCTTCTTAACAAGAAGAAGAGGGCGTTCAGGTCTGGAGACAGGGAAGAACTGAGGAGAGTGCAGCATGAACTCAGGGATATGCTGAGGACCTGTAAAGACGTCTACAGGAGGAAGCTGGAGGCCAAACTCCAGCAGAACAATGTGAGGGATGTGTGGACTGGTATGAAGCAGATCACTGGGTGTAAGGTGAACGGCAGACAGTCATCAGGCAGCCTTGAGAGGGCAAACGAGCTGAACAGATTCTTCAATAGGTTCAGCTCACAGCCTTCTCTCGTCTCCATGACACCTCCAGATCCCCACATACCCTCACTGCCCCAAATGCTTCCTCCCCTCCCCTCAATCCCCTGCTGTGAGCTCTCATGTGCAGCACCTCTTCTCCTCCTCCACCTCTTCCTCCTCCACCTCTTCAACCTCCACCTCCTCGTCCTCCACTGAAGACACCAGCAGCCTCCCCCGCATGACAGTGACTGTAGGCCAGGTTAGGAGACAGCTGGAGAGACTCCACCAGCATAAGGCTGCAGGCCCCGACGGTATCAGCCCCAGGATCCTGAAGACATGTGCCAGCCAGCTGTCTCCTGTCCTACAACACCTCTACAACCTGAGCCTTGGTCAGGAGAGAATACCAGTGCTCTGGAAGACTTCCTGCCTAATTCCTGTTCCAAAGAAGTCGACCAGTGGCCCTCACATCTTACGTCATGAAGGTGCTGGAGAGACTAGTTTTGGTCAACCTGAGGCCGCAGGTGAGAGGCCGCAGGTGAGAGCCCTGCTAGACCCTCTGCAATTTGCTTACCAGCCCCACTTGGGAGTTGATGACGCTGTCATCTATCTGCTGCAACAAGCCCATTTGCACCTGGATGGTGGAGGAGGTACTGTGAGAATCACATTCTTTGATTTCTCCAGTGCTTTTAACACCATTTAGCCACTGCTACTGGGGGAGAAGCTGCGGGTGATGGGACTAGATGAACCAATGATCTCCTGGATTACTGACTACCCGACAGGCAGGCCACAGTTTGTCCGTATGGGCAGTGTTCTGTCTGATGTGGTGGTTAGTGATACAGGAGCTCCACAGGGGACTGTACTGTCTCCTTTCCTGTTCACCTTATACACCACTGACTTTCAGTACAACACTGAGTCGTGTCACCTGCAAAAGTTTTCTGATGACTCGGCTGTTGTTGGGTGTATAAGTGAGGGACAGGAGGAGGAGTACAGGGCACTGGTAGACAACTTTGTGAAGTTGACTTGACAGAATCACCTGCGGCTGAACATCAGCAAGACCAGAGAGATGGTGATAGATTTCAGGAAGAAGAGGAACACAGCTTTCCAACATCTGTGCATTCTGGGTAAGGATGTGGAGGCGGTGGAGGATTACAAGTACCTGGGTGTTACCATCAACCACAGACTGGACTGGAGATCTAACACTGAAGCTGTTTACAAGAAGGGGATGAGCAGACTTTACTTCCTGAGGAAGCTGAGATCCTTCAACGTGTGCAGCAAGATGTTGGAGATCTTTTATCAGTCTGTGGTGGCCAGTGTACTTTTCTTTGCTGTGGTTTGTTGGGGAAGCAGCATTGGCGCCAGCGACACCAACAGACTCAACAAACTGATCAGGAAGGCTAGCTCTGTGATTGGCTGCAAACAGGACACTCTGGAGGCTGTGGTGGAGAGGAGGACACTGAAAAAACTGTTATCAATCATGGATAATCCTCTCCACCCTCTCCAACTCACACTGGTCAGACAGCGGAGCACCTTCTCCAGAAGGCTGCTTCAGCTTCACTGTCGTAGCAACAGATTCAGGAAATCTTTCCTGCCACAATCCATCACTTTTTATAATAACTCTCTCACCTCTGCCTGACAGAGAACTCTGCTCTCTCTACTGTTTCTTTGTATATATTATTATTGTTATAGTATATTTTGCATATTTTGTTGTATATATTATTATTGTTTATTGTTTATAGCACACTGTGCACTGTATATATACACTATGTATATATTGGATTCTATTTATGTTATGTACAAAGTTTTATTTGCTGACCCACTACTGCTGTTACAAAATAATTTCCCAGTCTGGGATCATTAAAGTAATTCTATTCTATTCTATTCTATTCTATTCTATTCAAGTGGGCATGAGTGACTGCCTTTTTTTGGCCCTTAGTGTTGGCTTTATTTTTTAGCTCCGGAGGTTGCTGCTTGAATCTGATCAACTGTGACTTAAACCTTATTGTTTCACTTTTTAGTATAACTAGAAAATGCATTTCCTGCGGAAATACGTGGAAATGCTTTTATGCTTAAGATATAGTGAAAAACAACTTAATATGTGTAAAAGTACAATATAGCTGAATATTTGTAAGGAATATTAAAACAGCTGAAATTGTGCAAAAGGCCAGCTCTGTGAGAACCAATCAGAGGCCAGCTCTGTGAGAACCAATCAGAGGCCAGCTCTGTGAGAGCCAATAAGAGGCCAGTTCTGTGAGAGCCAATCAGAGGCCAGCTCTCTCAGAGCCTATCAGAGGCCAGCTCTGTGAGAGCCATTTAGAGGCCAGCTCTGTGAGAGCCAATCAGAGGCCAGCTCCCTCATCCAGGGACTCCAGCCAGCGACCCTTCAGTTCCCAGCTGAGTTCTGTCAGGACGGACCTTTTGACCTCACCACCCAGCTGAGACGAATCAACGGTTGCCATGCAGATAAGTTCATCATATGTAGGTCAAACTAAAGCATTGGTCTCTGCACTGAAATGCATAGAAACATGCTGCAAAACAACTCCTTCTCGCGGGAAAAACTACGACTTGTATTGTTGAAATTTTTTTCACTTTTTGACTGCTATGGCTTCTAAATCATAGTTTAAGTCAATGGCAGGAAGGCACTTCCTGGTGCTTTGAGCCACAGAATTTAAAAAACATTACAAGTCTTAGTGCTACAATGAGCACATTTTCTGAATGAAGACAAAATGCCTACATTTAGAGATCAAAATAATATCTGAAAAGTAAAGGTAGTGGAAGATTTAGTCAGAAAGAAACTCACACCTGAACGCCAGAGTGGGTGAGAGATCAAAGCTATTCTCTTCCCTCTAAACTCTGATCAGGTCTAAAAATAACATAAAACATTTACCGCAGTTATAGGAAAACTGTAAAAGATATCATAACACTGAATAAGAATTACAGATGTTTAAACTGAGATTAAACATTGTGCTTTCTGCACAGTCACAGTGTTTTAAGCTCAATAAAGGACATGCAGATGTTATATTCTAAGCTGATCAGCGACTTCATTCTGTGTGAAGTCACATGAATGTGACTTCACAGCACATGAAAAACGGCAATTAAAAAAAAATTATCCAGTTTAAATCAGGCCGTAAAACCAACGGCCAACTGAAGAACGCAACGCAAATCAACAGCTGATACACCTTACCAACGGATGATCGCATGCATTTATCCTCAATTAGAAACAAATTAATTTGGGGTAATCTGTAATTATGAAAATTAAATGTGGACTACTCAGCAAATACACGTTTATAAACGGTGGTAAATGGAAATATACTGTATTGTATAAAGAAAAACAGCTGAGCAAATTTATTTAAATACAGTATACGCTATGTCCCACATTAACGCTAGCTAAAGTGCCCATTTTGACTTACCGCCGCGACTCAGTGCCGTGGAGTGACAGGGGTGCGGTCAGATGAAAGGAGAAAAAATCTGTAAATAGTCTTACGTGTTCATTTAAAGTCATTAAAGTTGGAATGAAGTCTGTAGGTTGAAGTATGTGGGACAAGATGAGGTTCAAAGAGGGGCATGATTGTTTTAGTATTTTTAGCTTATCTCCATTGGTTTGCATTATAAAAAAAATATGAATATATGAAAACGTATGAAAGGCAGAAAAAAAGTTGAAGATAAGCAGAAATCAGCTAAAGGAGCTGAACATTTTGATAGTTGAATGGATTTTGTAGCTGAAAGTATGCAGCAGCTAGAGGCGACTGAAAAAACGTACGGAAGAATAATAACGATAAAGATTTGGTTAACATAATTTCCACCAAATATTGAATTAAATACCATCAGATATGTGTAAGGATTGATAGGGTCTTGGATTCTTCTGAGATTTTCAGCGCGGTGTCTTGGTTCGACAGTTCATATGAGTCACTTCTGCCCTCAGACCTCACAAGATAAAAGTGGGCATCTCTCTCCGACACACAAGCTCACACAACTTTTTATGGATAAAATGGTAGGTCACTACATTGCTGTAGGCGCTCATTAGAGTGCATCTTCTGTTCTGTTGAAACACAGCAGCGCATAGATGCAGTCTTGATCCACATTTCTGAATTTTCTGCAAATAAACAATGGTGTATAAATCAGAGGATCAACACAAAAGCAATGATGCAGACTCAAAGCTGATGTCTGTATGCCTCATTTAGTTTGTTTTGTGGTATGGCACAGTGCAATGTCCTTGTTTTCCCCCAGATAATCCCTTTATCATGGCAGAAAATCACAAACTCCTGCAAATTCTGATAACCATGAAACTTAATTGCTGCTTACAAATGCTTACAAAATGTATTTTGCTTATAAATACAGTGGTGTGCGTGGACAGTGAAGCAAGGGGCTCAGCAAGGTTGTGACACAGTATACCTGCTTATTGGGAACAAAGCAAACAAACAGCAGACAAACAAACCTACCAATACAATTGCAAATAAGTTACATATTTTTCTAGTGTTTGAGTGTTACCATGCGGTATAGTGTTTGCCTGTCTGTATTGAGTGTGTGCCTCAGTGTGAGTTGATATTATAGACGGAGAAAGGCTTTGTGAGAGCTGTTTTTCTTCCTTCCCACATAGCTGTTTACATTGCTGCGCTGATAATTGGATCAGACTTTGCTCATTACCAGTGTATTGCAAATAGGTGACACATATCCAACAAAATTCAACCAGATATAAAAACACAGGCTTATGTTTTTGTTTACCATCACAAGCAGCGGCCGGGATCCAAAAAGCTGCCATATTGTAACGAGGTGAAGATGAAATACGTATACGGATTTCTGAGACAAAGATTTAGGAATAAAAAAACACCTCAGAGACTAAGACCTATCATTGTATCTCTCTTCTGTTCTCCCTGCAGGCAGTACCCAATAGCTTTACTTTCAGCGTCTTGGCAGCTTAATCAAAGAAAAAAAGTCCATAGCGGGTCTGGAAATGTGCAGGCGTGAACAGACAGTCTCCTATCTGACTTGAAGAAACAAAAATAACACAAAACTTTATGATTCAAAGAATAAAGAAAATAAATCTTTTTCAGTATTTACTCAACCAACAAGGACAAATTCCATGTTTGTTTTGTTTTTTCTTTAAAGCAACAGCATTGGTCATCTTTTCTAATCCAAAACCACCAACAGAAGGTTTATCTTACAATGATCTCATGCAGCTGTGCGAATGATGACTGCTTGTAAAGGTGAAGGGTGGGTGAGTGACTGGACCAACAAAGCAGCAAGCTTTGACACAGGTCATATCCTGAGTGTACTATAGATAGTTCCAACATTTGCTTCACTCATTACATATGTGGCCTTATATGTGCAACCCCTTCTCCTACAAAAGAATGTTTACATACAACTAAACTGTATTCTCAATTAAGTTTTGAGGGAAATGTTTTTCCTCCTGGAGCATGATTGCTGTTTCAAACACCTCGTTAATAGGGCTTCTATCCTGATGTAATTTCTCAATGACAATATATATCCTGATATTGCATGTTTTTTCAGTAAATAATTCAATAAATAAATAGTCCATATGAAATAACAACATTGTAAAGCCTTTTTGTATACTATGCGTGAACTTAATACTTGACAAATGGAAAGTGCTGCGTGTTTACTCCTTTTATTAATAACTTTAGAGCGTGGTGTTTGCAGGTGAGGTGCAGGTTAGAGAACACATTTAGTCTGGTGGCCACAGCAGCGGGGTCACAGACAAAATGAAATACAGCGAGTTGAACGTTTTGCTGCTGCGGTTAATGCAGTGAGCTCATCACACAGACCTGAAATAAAAAGTGGTCAGATGTAAAGGTGAAGGCAAAAGAAAAGAATTGCAACCTGTCAGCGCGTGTCTACTGGTGGGGACAAGGGCACGCCCGAGCTCACACCACTGGAAGAGGTACCTCCAACAACCGGGGATAGATGTACAAGTGTGTGTATGTGTGTGTGTGTGTGTGCGTGTGTGTGTGTGTGTGTGTGTGTGTGTGTGCGTGTGCGTGTGTGTGTGCGTGTGTGCGCGTGTGTGTGGTAGACAGTCTCACTGTAGCAAAATCTAGTTTTTAAATGCACAATATTCGACAATATTATTACAAACTACTGATGCTCTGCTCAGCAGCTCTAATGCTTATGCTTTATCTGCAACTGATTATGATTTCATCAGTTAGTTACCACAGTGTGTCTGCTCTGTGCTGCTGGGGTGCAGAATGTGATGGGGAGAAAGCTTGGTTGAAGAATTGAGTTATATTTTCTAGAAATAACACTGCATGGTTGTAGTGTTTATGATAAAGTGGATCTATAAGTAGGCTAACGTGTGATATGAAATTAAAAGTGTGAGAGACATTTCTATGTATAATGAAGCCTCTCACATTTAGATCAGAGTTTACCTCCTGGTGGGCTCATTCTTCTGTGAAGTTTGTTTTTATAGATCACAACACTTGCAAGGAAAGCGGTGTGCGCCCTTTTCAGGCATTTACATTGCATGTTACAATGCTGATACCGGTGTCGCCTCCTACTGTGTGTAGTATCGCGAATATATTGTTATTTCTATCCCCTCACATATATTCAATTGATTTTTTTCATTTCTTCCCAAAACACTGGGAGTGCTCAGAGCCACAGATTCAACTGGGTTTTCTCAGATGTTTTTCTTTTCCTTAAGGAATTGTAAAAATCTAAAAAGCACCAGCTGATTTATCAGTCTTTGTCTTGTTTTTGTGCATTTTACCTGCAGTGCCAGGATTTTACATTGTTTTCAATACTGCATTCCTTATATGTTTTTACCATTTACAGTGTTATAGACTAGATGAAAAGACACAAGATTTTACTTTTTAAAAGCTGAGTCCTTCTTCAGCAGATTCTTCTAAAGCAATGATTATAGGTGTGTGTCTCAATTAACCCACAGCTCTGCTTTAGGAAACATTGGAATACTGCTCCAACACAATACAAATTAAATCTAATGCTCTGGCTAATCACTGAATTTATTTCCCTTTCCTCTACACTCAGCTTCAACTTAATCACAGGTTTTTATTTTATTCTCCACTTGGGATTGAGGGAAATTCAATTATCTAAGTGGAAGATACCGTTCTTTAACTACACATGTGCCTGGCCCTGATTCAATTTATTTCTCCTCCTCTCTGCACTGAGGTACTTTCCACTGTCTGTGTTCGACAGTTAAATCCGCTTATTGTACTATATAAATATCATTTTACTATTTCATAACATTCTGTTTCTCATGCTTGTCTTGTAAATGGGAATTAAAAGGCGCTGTCTTGCGGGATGGAGCAGGATCCCACATTGGAGTAGTTGAAAGAGGCTTTTGTCCAGGCCCATGTTGGACGAGGGGGAGAGGAAGCTCTAGAGAAAACCATCAAGAGACAAACAGACAGAGATTAAAAGAGTCTTCGCTGCCACAGGCCTTTAATCGCAAAACTCATAAAGCGCAGGAAACAGCAAAGTCCCATAGTTCTCCACTGTTCTGTTAGGATCCAAAGCACACACACACACACACACACACACACACACACACACACACACACACACACACACATACAAACACAGACACACGTTGATGTCATCGAAC
Organism: Echiichthys vipera; assembly: GCF_963691815.1. Lineage (NCBI taxonomy): Eukaryota > Metazoa > Chordata > Actinopteri > Perciformes > Trachinidae > Echiichthys > Echiichthys vipera. The sequence goes on along the minus strand of NC_139831.1, from coordinate 19,050,655 downwards.
ACCATGCATTCACACAGAAGTGTGGTGTGTGCACACATACACAGTGAAACCTGCAAACCAAACCTGACATTACCTGTCAAAGAGAATCCCACAGGTTTTTCTCTTTTTCATTAAAAAACCCTGTTTGTTTTTGCTGAGGTTGTAAGAGGTAAAATCACACAGGAAACAACCTAGAGGGAAATAAGTCCATATGCTGCTACTGGTTAAAACCCCACCAGTTCTTGAACTGGTAAGCTATATAATGAACTGGGTATATTTTTTTATCCTTCTCTATAAGAGTGATGTGAATAGTAGAATAACCTACTTTTATGACAAGATAACATTACTTTGGTACATGTAAATGACATTGATCTCCTTACTTTAATAATGACGGACATACACATACGTTTGCATTTCCTAATCAAACGATCCATTATAATTCTGTCTATATTTCAAAAGTATACATTTCAAAGATGGACAAAGATATTGATGCAATATTTGCTTTATTGTATGTAATGACTGTCTGTGAGTGTCGAGTCCAAATTATTAAATCATGAAAAAATATGGTTGTCCTTTTTTCTACCTCAAGTAGGGGTGTCTTTTATTCGGTTGTTTATCAGTTTAAAGCTTGTTTTACTGTATGCTGTTTGCAAGAATTATAAGTAATGTCACCAATTAGCTTGTTTTGTCTGACCAACAGTCAAAAATCCAAAGATATTCACTTTACTATCATATAGTACAAGACAAAGAAAAGTGGCATATCTACACAGCTGAAGAGATGGAAATAGAGCATGTTAGGTATGGATGCTTGAAGAATGATGGTTCATTGATTGTTAAAATTGCTTTCTGTCAATTGATTAATCCAGTACTTCTCAATCAACAGTGGTCTGTGAACCCCCTGGGGTCCTTCAGGGAGTTCTATGCGTCCCCCAGAAAAACGGGAATAAGTTTATTTCCACTATTTAAATAAGTGAGCCCAATGTGAGCAAGATTCATTAGAGGACCTGTTCTGATCATAGGTTTCACTTCCTCCACAGTTTTCTATTGAATTCTGGTCTTAATCATATCGAACAGCCAAAATGTTGTCAGACGGAGGTCCCTGAAATTAAATCTTTATCAAATGGCCGAATGTGTATTAATTCAGGGGTCCTTAACACTATAAAGGTTGAGAACCATTGGATTAAACAACTTCTCAGCACACAACAGCTCTACACAGAAACTTTAGAAATTACCAGGAGTGCCGTATACAGTATGAGAGGCTCACTGTATACGAGGCACACCATAAGGTCTCGAGCCATCATTCTTCCCCTGGGTGAGATATACGTGTTTGTGACACAACAAGAGCTTTATCTCTGGCAAATAAAAGCTGAGAAGTGGCATAATGACATCATAAAGTTTCCTCCCAACGCATCCAATTGCTGCTTTGACCTTTGATGTTTTTGACCTTCCTCATAAGTAAGATAAAAGCTTTTGATTTAATAGTTTTGGGAATGTGTTGACAGGTGACTGTGTGTGTGCATTGTGGGAGTGGGATGTAGAAAAGCAAGTTACAGAGTCTGACACCCCCTCCATCAGTTATATGAATTGTGGAAATGCATTGATCGTTATTGTGTCTTGCCGGGCCCAGCTGGGGAGGAAGATAACAGAGATAACATAGCTCGTTCCTCATGAGAGCATGCTTTGTCTGTTTTTTCCTGCCTCTGCCCTAGGCTGTGCATCTGAACAGCTGTGTGTGTATGGACGTGCTCTGTTTATGTCGGTTGGATGTACTGTAATAGGCGGTGTCTCAGAGGAAATTCTAAAGATAACACTGCTTCAGCTGGTGTGTGCTTGAGAGATTTCCTCTGTTAAATGTTTTTTTTCTTACGCTGCAAACAAGCTGGTAGCAGAGTGAGGCATTACATGTACAGTCGGGTAGGATTTGAAATTTGAGGTAATCACATGTAAATGCACACACAGGCACACGCCACATCCTAGCATTTGTTTCATCTTTTATTGTGCTGCAGTGTGAGGACATAATGTGCAATATGTTAACCAAAGACGGCTCCAAGGTTAAACGTTTGCATTCCTGTGTGCGACGCCCCATCACAATTTTACTGATGAGAGTAGAAGATTTCAGACACTATTAGTCTACTGTGTAGCCCTTTGGATGATGATGAAGTCGCACTGAACATGTGCAAGCTGCAGGGGAGTAAGAGATTAGAGGAGGTCTTAGGCTGCAGAGTACCTGAAGCTGGAGCTTGGAGCCGACAATGCGCACAAACGAGGCGTAAACCTTTACACTTGAAGATAAATGAGAAAAGTAGATAATGAATGAGCACAGACATATTTATCTCCCGGCAATACTGTAAATACCCAAACCCCTCCTTCCTGCTCCTCCCTCTTCTTATTCATCTATTTTTCTCTAGATTGTATCTCTCAACTTTCTCCTTGCTTCTATTTTCCTTACCCTTCCTTTCAAACAGAAACCCTCATCTTCAGGGCTATTTTCTTCCCCTCCCTTCTGCTCTGCCCCACTCCTCCTCCTACTCCTGTGTGCCTCTGTCCCTCTTCTTGTCTCCCTGCTACTCTTCATCTTCACCCTTCCCTCCTGAGCTCAGAATGAGTCTAATTTCTTTGCCGAATCATTGTCAAAGAAGAGAAATGAGAACATGAGACAGTCAGGGGCACAAAGCAGGCTTTTGACAGTAATGGGATTAGGGGGTGGTGGATTGAATATTAAAAAAATGGAGGGAAAATGTGAAATGTCAAATGGACATCTGAACAGAATGCAAGCAGTACCTAGGCGTGCTCACACTTGATCCAGGTGATCCGTGTCGTGCTTAAGTCTGATTATCCCCCCTCCCTCTTCCCACGCGGCCCATGATCTGAGCCTCGGCTCGGTTGCTTCTTGCTTATACGTCATTACCCCTCGGACATTTAGTTTTGCCTGAATGCTTTTAAATATTTTTATCTGGCCAAATCTGCTGTAAACACTCCACTTCTGCATCAGACCACGCAAACGGTTCTGCTGCATCTTTTTAAATGTCCGTCGCGGGAAACAGTCGTATATAAACAGACATCAGGACCACCCTCAATGCTCGTGCTCATGCTTGTACACATGTGCATGCTAGTGCATCCCTGCTTTACAAAAGCCGCCTCTCAGCTGGGCTGTGGTTGTCAAGCGTGCCATGCCGTGCCTAGGCGAAGAAAAGCTGTACTCAGACTGGTCGGACGAACTAGATTTTTTCCGTGAAACATGCAGGGGGACGGTACAAATGGACAGTGTGAGTAGCCCTTTAGAGCTTACAAAGGGCTCGAAGTCTTGCCTGCACTGTGCAGTGTCTGGCAGTGGACGCGTGAGAGGTGACAGGGAGAATAATAAAGACGCTTGGTCTGTAAAGTATTCCATTATGTGTCATTTCGTGCTGCCTGAATACTGTAAGGAAAGAAAGAAAAGTGGAAGGTGCTGAGACAGAAAGAAATTCCATGGAGGCATCATCCAAGGACAGCTCGCTAATGGAGTTGTTTTCATGCAAGCAGCAACGACCTTCCTTCTCCTCTCACACACAAACACAGGTCTGCAGCATGCATACATACCATTTGCATGCTTCTCCGTCTTGACTGTGATGAAGATTGTCACCAATGGAACTTCTGCACATGCTGAAATGAATCAAAATCAAGCTTTTTGCATGTACATAAACAGTATGCCATACTACCGTGTCAGCCATTTTTGCCTGTGCTTGTGTGTGTGTTTGTGTTTTTAGTCAGCAAGGCTTGATCTGGGGCAAGCCGGCCTGTTAGTTTAACCTTGTGCCCTACGTGCATGCCCAGCAGATAATGGGCAATGTCTGCAGGAGCCAGTTAGCATCCTCTGACTTTACATCTGCCATGTGGTCTGTCCAAGCAGGATGCCAGTTTTCTGAAGAAGCAGGCTGAAGAACGACTGATTTTATTTACACTTCCACATCTCTTTTTTAATACATTACAAGTCGACATGTTTGTACATTGATGTTATTTCGATTGTGGTCGCTTCAACTTCGTTGCAGTTTTTGCAGGATCACACTGTACAGCAGGGTGGCAGCAGGAGCAGCAGAGACTAGTTTAATTAAAGGGCCTGGGCTCGGGCTGCTGGCCGTTGCTTGAGGGAGGCACTGAATCCCTAATCCCTGAGGGGAATGTCTCTGGCTGACTTTTTGGTTTCTGTGGCTGACCAGTTGGAAAATGACATCTCTGTTGACAATATCTCCCATCGAAATGATCATTTCAGTTCTTGTTTTGTGCTGTGTGTTACATAAAGGGCGGGAACAGGATCTGTCTTGAGAAGGAAATTGTCAGGAACAGATACCGGGGAAACTGGGACCCAAATGCAGACACAAACACAGAGTCAAGTTTAAAGGATTTAATAGGGAAATACTATATAAAAAGTGCACGGTGCATGAGGGGAAAAGGAGTGAGGGCTTAGTGAGGGGTGTAGTGCTCTCCTGAGCGTGTCCAGTGTCGGTGAAAGTGTCATTATCAACTTTCAATGATATCTGATAATGATTACAGAGTTGCAAAGTAGGCAGAGCTATTTTGGTCCCTCTGTCCCATTGCTCACAGCTGGAGCTCTGCGGTTGGATAACCTTGAAATTCTCCTGGTTAAATCATCAATACAAAAGATTAAGAACTCTATTAGAAAATATCCGGTTCTCTGATGGTTAAAGTGAAATCATCCCAGGCTTTTTTTAGGCAAATTGGATCATCAAATAAGCCATTGAGTCAATTTTCTTTGTGTATGAACTTTTAAAGTAGATTTTCACGCGGATAAGCTTGGGGCGGCGAGTTGATCGCATGTTGTTCACATACTACATTGTTGATGCTTCAGTTACTGTGTAGGGACTCTTATCATGCTACTGCAGAGATTGGGTGTTTTTTGGAGTAGTATTAGTGGTTAAAAAAGACGTTTTAATGCGTTAAACTCGCAACCCCGAGCTAATCAGTGTTAGCTGCGACAGGCTGTTAGCGACTCTCTGGAAAATCTACATCAAAAGTTCATACACAAAAAAAGTTTACTCAATGGCTTATTTGATGACCCAATTTGCCTAAAAAGACCCTGGGATGATTTTACACCGGAATTTTACTTTAAGGAATTTTACTTTAAGGGTATGAGCCTGTGTACATAGAAAGTTTGAGAGAGAAGTAAACTACGATTCCCAGTTTGCATTTCTGTGACATGTACAATTAAAGGTGGGTAAAAGCCAAAAATTGCAGTATTGACTGATGGCATAATCTATAATTAATAATTAATTCAGCAACTGCAGCGTTGTCTTTTATGCACAAAATCAACAACAAAACTTTGTGAATTTGCAACTGCTACAATGTTCCTCTGACTTGCTTTTTTCCATAGCTATGCTGGTCGATGCTCATGGGTATTAAACTGCCGGTCATTATAGAAACCTGCATGATCATTTCCTTAACCTGGGAGAGTCTTGCGTTTCTAAGGTATATGAAATAACACTGAGGATAATTTTCAAAGAAAAAATTGAAATGGCAATATATAGTGAGGGAAAACAGAAGCCCCACCCACCTTGCAACCCTATTGTCTTGTTGTTTTGACCCATGAAGCTACAAAACTATAAGAGCGTAACTGTGTTTATTGCATTGAACATGATTTTGATTGTTTTACTGATGATTTTTTTCCATGACGGTGGCAAGTTGCAGAAAAAAAAGTAAAGTGTCTTAGTAAGGTGTTTGTCACTAAACTTTAATACAATACCTCCATGGATTCAGCAGGAATGTGAGCTGGTAAACATGACTTATCAGAAAGACTGAGAGCAAGTTAAATGTAAACCAGAAAAAATTAACAACTTTGAGGTCCATGATTACTACAAAGTATGTGTGTGTTTTGTATGCCTGAGTGAGACAGAGGCGGCACAGGTGACAAATGGAGTGAAAGACTCACCACACGCTCGCTGAGGAGGCTTACATAGCTTTGTATTAAGACTCATAAACACACACCTAAACACACACAAATACTCTTCAGTTAGCCAGAGGCTCACTTCATGGCTCTGTGGTGCAAAAAAATAAAAAAACAGTTTCAGTGATTAATACACTTCTCTTTCAGCCTGTGGAAAACTGACATCTATACTCAATCATGTTCTGAATCTATTAGAAATTATTGATTTTGTAGGAAAGACAGTGAGAGAGAGAAAAGAGAGAAAAAGGTAGAGAGATATACAGACGTGAGAGAATTACCTCTCATCAGTAATTAGAAAATATCACACAAGCAAACATGCTGGCTTTTTTTTCATAACTATTATTAATCACACTGACAAGTTTGGGAAGAAGTTTGAGGAATGCAGTGAGTCTTGGCCCCCGGAGCACAACGCCTCTGATGTGACCCCTTATCTTTGATGTCGACTGTGTCCCCTCTGCTGTGGCAGTGACTGATGTGGGAAGACAAGAGTGGAGTGGGCAGTGTCACTTTCAAGGCAAAGCCATTCAGTGAACTCAACAACAGAAGAATGACAACAGAGTGCTCAAAGATTGGCAGTTCTCTTCTTGAATCATAGAAATCAAAGTCAGACCGTGTCGTCAATCCACTTTGTCAGGGAGGCTTAACTGAAAAATATATATAATATACTGCAAGAGTAGCGGGTAGAGTTTTGTGTGTGTGTGTGTGTGTGCGTGCGTGCGTGGGTGTGGTTTGGGAATCAATGTTTGGTTTTAATTCCTATAGACGAGTATGACATTTCATGGTGAACTGATGTAGTTATTAAAGGACAGCATTGCTCTGCTGTGCCAAGTCTGTTTTTCTTGCCCCTGACTGTTGTTACCTTACCGAATACCATCTGCAGATTAATTAGTGATAAGTAAGAGTAAGCCACAAAAACATCTACTGTAAAGGCCCAGTGGGGGTCTGGTCCTCCATGCCAGAGAGTAGAAAGACATAAGCTGGACCTCCTCTGATTTAAGCCCTGTGTGAATGTTCGTAGAGAAGCAATACACGCCATTTACATGACTCACCTGCTGTTGTGGAGAGTGTTGACTGTAATTACAAGCACCGTTAATTGTCCCAGGTAAAGCCCCTGGTAAATAAGGGAGAGAACAGCTCGCTAATCCCTAATGATGTGAACAGAGGAGGGTTCCAACACAGTACACTCTGTAGCATGTGAGGGGCTCACAAATACAACTTTCCCACGTCACATGCAGCTATGTTAAGAGAGCATAGATGGACAGCTGTGATGTACTGTGACAGTCCCAGAGGCTTGTATCAATAAGTTATAAGATAGTAAGGGCATATGTCAGCTTGTAGTGCATATAAGGGCCAATATGTCACGTGTGTCCAGAGTTGACAGCTGATCGTCAAGCACGTTCAAAACATGGTTAGTCAGAGTCTCCTTAATGCACAAACAGCTGTTGTGTTGTACCAGAGGCTCCCTGTGCACTTCACATAAGACACGATGCACGCACTGGGCAGAGTTGATGTAATGATTCCTATCTCTTTTTTTCATGAGGAGGAAGAGAGGCAAACCCGATCTGGATCTCAATTAATAAGAGCTAGTTTTGATTTTGGGCATGAATGTTAGCATTCAACAGCAAAATTGCTGGACTCCCATTTTATACGGTAATAAAACAAGACAGGGAGATGGATAAATCACGTATGAAGACATAAATCACTCACCCCTCTTAGCTAGGAGTAGGACAATTGCCGACTTCAAGACAATAAGTTGAGAGAGATTTGTGACAGTGGCTCAAACGAGTGTCCCTACTAGAGTGTGTAAAACCCAGGGAAAACCACGCTGCAGAGCAACCAACGGGTGCACAAAACGTGCAAAAGTCTTTCCTCATAGCACTCATGAAAGGACAAAAAGGCTGCAGCATATGTTTCATCTGTAGATGGAGCTAAATTTATATCTACATATCTATCTATACACTTCCAAAAACCATTGTCTGTCAGCACAGTTCGTCAAGGCATCCACAAATGCAAGTTAAAACTCTACCATGGAAAGGGGAAACACCACTGCCTTCTCTGAGCCAGAGCTAATTTAAAATGGACTGAGGTGAAGTAGAAAACTGTCCTGTGGTCGAACGAGTCAAAATGTTTTATTTTTTTTAAAATCATGGATGCCGTGTAATCATGGATTACAATGATTTTCAAATCATTGCATCCTGTTTTTATGTGTATGCTACCCAGTGTACCAACTCGTATGGAACGGGCAGTATCTGACTATCCTCATTCATATTTTAAGATGCGAAAAATTGTACCCAGCATACATCAAAAGCCTGAAAAGTCTGAAATTAGAACGATAAGTACAGAGAGTTGTTGTTATGGAAACGATACACCGCCTCGCCACGTCTCATCTCATTGCATTAGTGTACACTGGCAGATTTTCAGAATCTTCCAGACCTGTGCATTGCAAGTATTTGTAGGTTTCAACTCGTCTCCTTGCAACTCTTTGGTCCGAATGTAACACTTTCTGAAGACACATTCCACTGTCCATCGTCACCGTAAACACGCTTAGAAATCACAGAAAAAAATATGCACTTTATAATACATCTGAGGATCATCAGGTTTTTAAGTTGGTGCATTTAAACCTGAGAGTGTTGGGGGTGTCTTGATTTCGTCCGGGGGAGAGCTTTTGGGGCTTTGAAAACCCTACCTTATTGCAATGTAGTCGAGTGCACATTCTGATATTCATCATGCATTCAAGCACAGCCAGGTAGCAGATGGCTGGAGACTTCCCAATGTGTATTCAGAGTTCTCCTAAATATTTATGAGACTTTGAACACAATGACACTGTGCAACAGAATACATGGATGATGACGAGTCATTATTAACTCTCAGCTGGTCACCCAGTTCACCATGACAGCAACTAATAGAGAAATAATAGGGTAGATTGGACTCTATTTTTTCCTATATTGGCTTAATTCTACCCTCAGTGTGGCTGTTATGAGTTTCTAGTTCGAGGCATTAACTTTGATTAACAGCAGTTGGTCATCAACACAGCTGCTGCACTGCATCTCCTCTATTGTTAGTTGAATGTCACCTCCTACAATTAGCCCCCAGGTTGAGAATCAGCCATCTATTTTGTGGCCAGACTCGCTTTCTATCCTGCTGTCCAAGAGGGAGAACAGATGTTTTTCACAATATGATTTACCCTTGTATGGTATTCGGATCAAATTAACCCGTTTCAAGTTTTTACAAGAAAAAGAAATGGTACGTAAGTAAACATTTTTTCTATCTGAAACTCTTATTATACTTAAATATAAACTTATTATATGTGATAAACATGTACAAACGTAAAAAATAATTTAGCACACATGGTGGCTAAGTGTAGTGGTCAGCACTGTTGTCTCACAGCAAGAGGGTTCCTGGTTCAAATCCAGACTGGGGAATGCTTGTCTGTCTATATGTGCCCTGCAATAGACTGACATCCTGTCCAGGGTGTACCCCGCCTCACACCCAATGTCAGCTGGGATAGGCTCCAGCCCCCCGCGAACCCCTTAGGGAAAAGCGGTTGAAGATGATTGATGGATGAGCACACACGCTACTATACCCACACACTTACGTCCTTCATATGGTCTTTGGGTTAGTTTGACCCGCATACACAGAGACACACAGACACATGCCTACACACACACACATACACAAACACACACAGTGATAATGTTAGATTATCTTAATGTAAGCACAGAGAAGCTGTTTGCGGTCACTGTTCCCCACTCTTTACCCCTTAATTGTGTTCTAGTAAAGACTGATTGCATTCATTAAACATTTATGTTCAATCTGTTGTTTAAAATTGAGATAAAGACAATATATGTTAATGGTTTATGAGGTAAAATTTTATTTCAGACTTAAAAAAAACTTTAAAAAAGAGCAAATATGTCGTGGCTCAATTTGATCTGAGGGATACCAGAGGGTCCCAAAAGTGAAGACCATACAAGGGTTAAATAATGAGACAACAGATGGAGTGACCTATGACTTTTCATTGTTACATTTTGTCTTACCAAGATGCTAAAACTAGTTGCAAGTAACTTTGCTAAGGTATGTTCTACTATAACTGAAAAGGGGTATATCAAAAACAACTGTTAACGCCCAATTGATCACTACCACATTGAAGTTGGCAGAGCAAAGAGTGATGAGATGTTATTCGATTACTGTAACAGTATTGTATTATATTATATACATTATTATTATTGTATATATATTAACAGTATCTCTGCAGAATATGTGCAATTGAACAAGTCCACAGTAGTTATTTGATCGGAAAGGGCGTCATTCTCTCAATCGGATTTTTTAAAATAAGTTAAAATAGATCGGCAAATATACTTTCACAATATAATGATGCTGCTTCTATTTGACAGTAACATCTTTATGGAAACTTCTTTTTTTTCAATAACTTCCATTAAATGTGACTCAACTTTAATATCAAAACGTATTCTTACACAGGACATAGAGGACAAACATCTTTATAAGGAATTTTAGTGCTTTTTTATGAATATTTTAATGAAAAACCATGGTTTATTTTGCAGTGTCACGTTAGGTTTCATTCATATTTCCAAACAATGTTGAAAGCTGTTGTGATCTGCTGTTGGTAATTTGAATGTGCCAACTTCAATATTCAGTCTGTAATATTTATTTATTCAGGCTTATTTATCTATTCATATATTTATACAAATACATATTCATAGTAGTAAAAAACTAAAGAAATTGGTGCAGTTAAAAAAATGGTGCATGTCATTTTAGCGTACATAGTAGGAAAAGTGTTAGCCCTTGGGGCACACACATGCACACACAGTAACACAACCACACTGACATTTGTTCATTGACATTTAAATAAATTTGGCCTCAGGGTCTCTGGGAACATTTGGATCCATAAAGAAAAAACCCAAATGGCAGCTGTCATTTGCTTACAAAGGTAAAATTGTCAAACAGCTCTGACAATATAAAGGAGATCGTAGCATATATTTCTACCACACACAAATACATCTGTTATCATCAGTAATTGACCATCTGTGTCAAAAGAAATCTTATCTATTGAGTGATGTGCTTAACAGTGACGTAACACTTTTATGAGCAGTGTGAGGAGCACTGCACTTCATGTTATATTATATTATAATAGAATAGTACTCTTAGATGCTCTTGTTACTTAACCCGCCCTCCCCCTCCTCTCTCAGCTCTCCTGGTGTGTAAATACCAGTCTGGTGATTAATGGTAGGATGTAAGTCCTGTTGTGTATCTGTCAGATAATCTATCATACAGTCCAGGATGATTAATACCCATGACAAGATGAATGGGCCTGATAAACCGGGTCTGTAGGGTTGTTAATAAGCTAGCTAGCATGGTTCATCTTTTTGTTATAAGTTATGCCTTTTCAGATGGACACTGATTACTGTAGAACCATAGAAATAGAATGAGTGGAAAGGACACTCCCATTCAAATCAACGTAGCAGGATGGTTAGAGCATTCTTATACGCACTGTAACCAACTAACTCCTGTATTAACCAAGTGGCGGCATGTTTTGAACTCACTGCAGTGAGTTTTTGCAGTAACCACCAAATGAGCAGTAGAGTTACGTTACGAAGTGAGCCAGCCACTAAATTAGTAAAATTAAACAACTAAATGCTTCATCCACACACTATCGGTAGGAAAGCACATTTCTATGGATAGATGAGACGTCTTTGTTTGCTTAATTTGCTGTAACCACTGTAGCATGAAAGCATGGTGGAATTAGCAAGGTAGCTAACTAGCCTGTCAGCCGCTATTTGGTTAGTTAGCTAACTAGCTAATTTGCTACTAATTAAAGGTTGAATATGAAGAATAAGCAGAAAACTACCATCTAGTGTCTCAAGATTGTAGTCGCAACAACAAAAAACTATTTCAGCACTCGGGTTTCCAGGTTGGTAAGACCCGGCCCGGTAGCCTACAGGAGAACGGAGTTTGAGCCTGTTTGAACCCATTCCCTCCGGCAAATTGCACCATAAAAACTAGTATTGCAGAAGAGTTTGACTGACGGTTACCGTTTGCTGTTACAGCTAAGTAAACACGAAAGTTAGCTTACCAATCAAGGAGAAACGTAGCTATTTGGGCGTGCGTTTTGATGCAGTTGAACTCCTTTATCTCAGTCCATCGAGTGAATGCTTGGGCTATATTGACTCTGGTTTTTGCCGTCTCTCGTCACTCAGCTGCTGGGACAAATAACACCCCCTGCACTGAGGCTCCGAAGAAGCTGCAGGATTGGCAAACTCCATTTCATCCAATACCAGCCTACAGTAGCTGCGCGGAACAACAGACAACCCTGGCAACCCGCGATGCCGGCCACTATTGGTTGGTATAATATAAACAGAACATGACAGAAAGTCATTGACAAACCCGTCAATTTAAAAAATTATATGAATTCAGACTAAATATATTTTTATATGAAAGAGCAATACTTTCATTCTGTACCCCTCAAAACACCCCTTGGGTGTATTATATAAGATTCTACATATTCAACCTTTAGTACTACTTACTTATTCCAGCATGCTGCATAGGTTACAGAAATTGAGCCCAACTGCGTGTCTGTTCTATCCCATTATACATTACATATTATCTATGTGCACAACTCTTGTTTTCTGGTTGACTCTGACTTTACTTCTTGTCACTGTAGATGAAAAATTGTTTTGTTGTACTATTGATAATGTATTATGCCATGGATTCTAAGGACAAAGAAATAGATGAGCCAAGAATATCCTCTATCCATTAATACCAAAAAAAAAAAAAAAAAATACGCTCAAATGGCATTGTTTTTAGACTAGAAATAAATGCTCTACAGTGTGATTGAACTGCTGCAGATGTGACCAGTGTGAACAAACCCTCAGGACACTACAAGGAAGAACAGCGTAATCAGAAAGCCAACACCTGGAGCTGAATCCATATACTTCAAGGGTATGCCCTGCCCTTTCTAAAAGGCTTTGCTTTTTGCTTCAGTGGGGCACTTCGCTCCCACCTTCACAGGCCCAGACTGGTCATCATACGGACTCTTCTCAATCCTGGTCTCCAGTGGTGAGCTGACCTTCTCGCTATTCAAAAGAGTAGTCAAACCCTTTTTTTTTATTGTAGGCTGAAAGGTCAGAGGTAATACACCCTAATGTTCACCTATGCTAGCTAACTGTCTCGTACATGAGCAAAGAACCATAATTAATTTTACCTTTATAACTCATAAATCACACAATGTTCATCTGTATCAAAGAGGACTGTGTGTTATAAGAGTGTGGAAGAATTTCCTGTTCAAAGGTGCAGTGAACATCGTCCCACTGCTTAATTATTTCAAGTAGCCTGTTTGCATTGAGCTATCACCCGGTGTGCCTCTGTGATTTGTGTTAATTGGTGATCTAACCCCATGTTAACCTGTGTGAGTTTAAAAACTGCAAACATTGTAAATATTTCCCCAAACACAGAGGTCATGAAAAATATGAAGGATGCAGTGAAGGTTATTATTGAGAGCAATCAGAATCTGAATTTTAGGTCCAGATATCCCCAAGCAACTATAGTCCAATGTGAACAAGGCCATAGTCCAGTGATTCAGAGCGCCTCTCCTTGGGTTTAAAGGTTAGGTAAGTCTGCTGATGTTCCCAGGGGTCATCTGTGCAGAGCTGGCTAAGCTGGCGGATCCTGGCCGCAATGCTTGACCTCTCTGCGGTCTGAGGTAATTGGCAGTCAGAAATCTCACCTCACATCTAAGATAGGATGAGTCTGTGTTCAGCATAAAAATAACATCTCCTCCATTGACACTTCAGAACACCAGCTCTTGCTGTCATTAAGAGAAAAGGAGAGAAAGAGAGCGAAGGATAAAGAGTGTCACACATTTTCTCTATGAGGATTGATTGTGAAAGATACATTTTTTTAATGGGCCTCACATCTGGAGGTGCAAGTGTGAAGAACTTGACTTACTGCTCTATTTTGAGATGTTGTGGGAGGTGACCTGAGGTGACCCATACAAAAGTTTTATTCAGTCATAATCATTTTTTCTTTACCAGTATTCTTGTAGCCTTTAGTTAAAAGGGATGGATAAAATACAAATAAAAATCATCTCTCTTTCATGATAGTCCTGTATTTATGAGAGGTCTCAATCTACTTCAAATTCTAGCTCTGGCTAATTGGCTTTTCATCTACTGCAGCTTTACTGTACATTTGAGCTTGACAGGAATTTGGTCATTAACGTTAAAGGTATCCTGGCATGAGTTTAGGATATTGACAAGTGAAAAATTTGACATGCTGGTGGTTCAGCCAGTCAAGATGTCATTAGGATTTATTGCAAATTGAATGGGGATTTATCCTACAGTTGTTGAGATATTTCACTCTGGACTGACAGACTGACTGACTGACATTACCCTCGTTAGAACCACATGAGCGCAGCGAAGCAGCTTCAGTGGTTTCAGAAAATGCCCAATAATGACACGTATTAACATCAGCCTGGTCTCCGGAAAAATGACACGCCCATACAACTAGACTGCAACATTTTAGTTGACAACAGTGGTTGTAATCGCGCTGCACAGTGTAATTATAAACTAGTGTAACAAATGAGTAAATATTTTTGAAAACCGTTCTAAATGACATTTTAGAGCTCAAAATTATAAATCTCATCTTGTAACACATTAAAGGAAAAGCTCAGCATTTCGTAAAATGTGTGAGGACTTGGAGCCCTGTGGTGTTTTCATATTAGGTCAATGGATTTGGGTTTTCAACGCATGAAGAGTTTTTATAAATTTAGTAAGAAATTATTGGTGTGTTTCATCACAGTGCTGTCATATCATTTAGTTTAGAGCTCAAAAAACATGTTGAAGCGTGCTGGACCTCGATCTTTGCTTTGGCTAGTATGAGTGCACACCTGCAGAACATGTTATTAAGATAGGCCGCCTGTCCACACACACCTTTACATATGACTGAACAGCACAGCTCTCATTGCTGTTTATTTATTCAGTAAAGTCGTCTCTCTCAAAGTGATCTTGTTGCTTTCACATCTGTCTCATTTCATGATCATCAAATCTTTGGTACTCGAAAGAACCACTGAACTATTAATTCACCCAACACACACACACACACACACACACACACACACACACACACACACACACACACACACACACACACACACACACACACACACACACACACACACACACACACACACACTCACACACACTCACACACACACACACACACACACACACACACACACACACACACACACACACACACACACACACACACACACACACACACACACACACACACACACACACACACACACAGGGAGTATAACCTCATTCCCATCAACACATCACAGTTTGCAGTATGCGTGACCAACCTTGCCATTATCTCAATGCAAAAATAATTTGAGTTTCAGATGATGTTTCATTCGACTTATAGTTGTACGGATCAGCTTTTTAAAATGTCATGTGTTATCCCTGTGATAAGATAGTTACAGCACAGTCCTATTATCTCTGCTAATGACCTCATCATTCAAAGTGAACAAGCTTTATTCTCTTCCCTTCAGATTCACAGAAGAAAGTGCCAGACTGGCGTGGTAGGGGGCAGCTGAATGTTTTTTTTTTTTTAAATGAGCCCACAGGAAATCATTGACCACTCACTGCTACTTCTCAAGTGATATTGAGTGGGAAGTTCACCGCACAGATATACAATCTTTTCAGCTTGTCTACACTGGAGTGACGGAGTAGAAAAGCTGTTTCATCAATTGTAAAAAAATGACCACTTTGGGACAAACTCCCTCCAGTCAAAAATCTCTTGGCAGGAAACATCAATGCAGACAATTGCCTAGATAGTTTGCTAGATGAACAGCATTTTTGGGCCAGTTGGGTTCCTTGAATCATGTGATCAATCACATGAAATAGTAGATTTTAAACATTGGTATCCAGTAGCTATGGGAGGGCATCCCACTTGGGACTGAGGCCCACCCACCAGAAGACTAGAAAAAAGATCTGGGAAATTTGTGTAATGAACAGCAACCAATGAATACATTTTAAGTTGTTCGAGTATTCGACCAATACAAAAATATAACCAGTGTTGCTTCTTTACAAATTAAGATATCATCGTCAGATTGTTTTGAATGAACGTGCATTTGGCCCATCACAGATTGCGAGCGGGCCTAATTTTCCTTTCAGCATAGAGCCTGCATGCGCATTACATTTATGTCCAGAAAGTTTTCTCCAGCCTTGAGTAAAATAATGGTGAAAAAAAGTTCTTTATCATATTTCATCAGAAAACAATGCCGTATTGTAACGGAGGATGAAACACAGCCATCATTAAGAACACAGACAGTTTACAGCTGCTAACTCCATCACAGACATCTACTCTTGAGTTTTCCACCCATCGATGCCAAGGCACAGATAAGCTGTGTGTGCGTGTGTGTGTGTGTGTGTGCGGGCGTGCTTGCGTGCTTGCGTGCTTGCGTGCTTGCGTGCGTGCGTGCGTGCGTGCGTGCGTGCGTGCGTGCGTGCGTGCGTGCGTGCGTGCGTGCGTGTGTGCCTGCTGCACCGATGTGTGTGTGTGTGTTTGTTTTACATGGTCGCGTTGCCGGTTCGTTCAAATGTTGTTGCTGATCATATCCATAGGCTTTGATATTGATGCTCTCTGTTTAGGCCTATGCAGCCACCATGCTTTGGTATGCTGTTAATGTTTTGTGACTGTAACATTACCTCTGAAAGGCCTATGTAGCCTATACGGCTCGTCTGAATAAACTTGAGTGCATTGAGTAAAGTATAGTTGTATGGTCTTTTAGTTAACATACACGCTCTAGGACATATTAAGTATGAATGGTCTGACGAGCTATAGGCCCACCCATTTTTGTCTGGGCCCACCTACAGTTTGATTTCTGCCTACACTACTGGTATCCAGAAAACTGTGCTGTGAAATATAAAGGTGCCTCTCTAGACACAGGTTAAAGGCTGATAAAATTCAAAGTAAACTAGACAGCTTGATTTTCACTTGTGTGCGCCTACAGGTTTTGTGACTGACAAGTGCATTAAACCCTCAGCAATCAAACAACAGGCTCCATCAGCTGTTGGCTCAGCATGATGGAGAACTAAAAGGCTGTTGCGTCTGATTAGACTGACTGACAATGCAACACAGGTTAGCCGACACACTGGGGACAGCCTGTTTACAATGCTCCGGCCGAAACAGTGTAACCTGACTATACAATCAGCCAAATAATGGTCTGAGACTGCGGAGGGCATCAATATTTAACCAAGCAAGCGGGCAGACAAAACACGTGTCCTGGTTAATCTTTCCCAAGGGGGGATCAGGCACTCCAGCAGACTAACTGCTTTACATTACTATGCAGAGATGTAATTTACACCATATTTCTTTGACAGCCTTCGAGGAGGAAAGAGTGCATGTGCCCAGACGTGCCTTTGAATCCTCTGGGGCAAAAAGAAAAGAACTCTCTACTTACTGTAGCTCAGGACAAACTCACAGTTGTTCCCAGTATTATACATTTTTTAAAAATGAATATGAATATAGTTGAAGCAGGGCGAAATGTAGCTCAGCCCATGGGGGCTTGGGAACAACAAGGTCGCTGGTTCAACTCCCTGTAATCGGACTGGCAGCTGAAGATTCTGCAGAGAATGGACTCACTATAGAAATGAAATTGGATAGAAAGGACATTTCCATTTAATTCAACATAAAAGAATGGTCAGAGTGACAGCCATTTCTATGTGTACCGTTGCAAAGCTGGTTGTCTGCTGGCTAGCTAGTTTGGCCATGTTTTCACAATGCATTGGTTACAGAAAATGAGCCGAACAGTGGGCTGGATTGGTCCAAGGACACACTGCTGCAGACGGTCCCTTCTCCTCACTCCTAGCATCTCTGGAAATTGTCTCCCAAACTGCTTCAGTTCACTCTCCTCCAGCTGCGACACACTTTATGGCCCCACTGATGTTTTTCTGTCATGATGACAATAACATTCACCATTTTGTTTTGCAGGTAACAGTGTGAGAGCCTTGTGGAGGCAACATGTTTTTTGAGTATTTCGAGTACAGCTTCTTTAAGCACAGTGGATTAACACTGTATGAATTGAACAGCTGGGGATCGTTAAAGCAGTACTATAATGCTTTTTTTTTTATTTTATTTTTTAGTTTTACAACATTTTTGCTATACAGTGGTAAAAGACCTTGAAATCCAGAGACATATTGTAATATGCACGAATTGCCTCTGTAATATTTTTTGATCAATAGCCTTAGGGTGTCTTGTCTAAATGAAATATTTACTTTTTAAATTGAATCCGAAATGCAGAGTAGTTCAATATGCAAACATGCTGACACTTGGTGTTTTTTAGATAAACTCCCTACATCTTTTGTAAACGTCAGTGAGGAAGCTTTGTAGAAAATGGGTTCTGTACTGTCACAATAGTAAGTGTTTTCTGTTTGCAGCATAGAGATGCTAAGATCACAGTTCACTGACTGTGTGACAGTTTTACAGTTTTATGCATATACTGTACCCTTTTCTGTACTTCTCTATAATTGTACTTCTCTATGATTGAATTTCCTTCCCCAATGCCTAAATGGAATAATTATGTATAAATGTATGTGAGGCACATTCAGTGTTCAGGAGCACCCTGGCAGATTTAAGTGTGCTGATGGATTTAAGGTCCTGTTTAATTGGATGGAGATAATTGATGGTCTTTTCTCAGTCAGTCAGTCAGTGAGTGGGCAATGCTAAACAACCCCCCCCCCCCCCTCTCTCTCTCTCTCTCTCACTCTCACTCTCTTTCTCTCTGACATTTTAATGCAATTCATGTTCATTCAAAATGTGGTACATTTCTACCAAAAGCTTTAATTGTGCACTTCAACCTGCCCTCTGTCTTTCAAAGTCAGGAAGAAAATGCCACAGACCACTAGCTGCATGTCATGTTACCATGAAAGAACCTCTGTGGGTGGGTAAACATTTTGCATATTTAGTTCTCAGCAAGAAATGGCGGTCTCCTTTGTCTATATAAATCCAACATGAATGTTTGATTTCGTCTCCAGTTAAAGCCTCTATGCATGGTATGCCTATTAAATTGAGCTTATAAAAGCAGTGTGTCCTCCAGAATGTGGAGAAGAAAGAGCAGACTGACATTGAGTGCAGAGTACCTGTACAGAGATGGAAGTAACAGAACACAAATCTTGTGAAATGCAATGTTTTATTTCAGCTTGAGTTGGCATAGAATGAGGCAGAGGAGTTTTCAGACAGATGACACAGACAAACAGAGAAAGAGACCATTAATCAATAAGACAAACTGTGACCAAAAGCCCAAATAACCATGCACTTTGTGTTTCACCTCATTCAGTATGTAGTCATGGTTTCAAGATATCCGTGTTTATATGCAGAAGACGTATGCAGGGAGCAGGGAGGAAACAGATTTAGATTGTGCAGAACCAATCTCTGAGAGATGTAAACAGGGCAAGTAGGGCCACAGAGATGTACCTGCTTGAGCTGATTGAGTCAAGAACACACCGAGGCACGTGTTCCGCCTATAACCAGAGTTTTTAATAGTCTTGCTATGCCTTATGCAATGGAGTATCATGATTGACACCCTGCAGCCATGACATCAGGGCCACAATATCTAATTAAACACCAGCCGGATATATGATCCTCACGGATAAACTCAGCCCCAGAGGAATTGGCCTTATTATTGGTCATTGAGGATGGATGGACAAAAAATAGATGATAGACTTGATTGGGGGAAAAGGAAACAAGAAGCTTTCCAGTTCTATGGAACAGGCCCGAAATGAACATTCACCATTGGTTTCAGGGATTGGGTCAGGATGTCAAGACACACGGTGGCATTAAAAAATATGAAGCATACTGTTCTACCAATAATAATACATGTTTTACAACGTCTTACCTGGCTGTGACCACAGTTCATATACCTTTGGGCCATGTTCAGACTTAATATTAGCCTGGGAACCAGACGAACCTGCAAGCTCATGTTTTATTTTAATTACTTTTTTTTTTTTTAGTTGCACTGGCAGATGCATCTCTGTTTTTGAGCAGGTTTTTACAGAGCCCTCCATCTTGTCACGATCATGAGCGCTAGGTGTGTTGACGTTTTTTTTGTTTTGCTCTTTTGTAAAATGTATTGACACAATTCACCTTTCTACTTCTGGTCCACCCCCTATGTTACCCTCTTAAACCCATACACACACACACACACACACACACACACACACACACACACACACACACACACACACACACGTGTTCCTGGTATTCTTCTATCCTTACTATAACCCTGACTCAGAAGTTGGAAGTTCCCGATTTCTGAGTACAAGTGAACGCAGCATAACCGACAGTGACCAGCTCCACTTGGCAGACCAACGGCTGGCAGCAGCGTCACTAACATGGCGGCGCATTTGCATTTGTATAGGGAAAGTTGCCACAGACACTCAGATTGGAATACTCTGCAAAGAGGCAAGCAGAAGCGCTTTCATTAGTGGGTCGTATGATCACTCCCCATTGTAGTGATCACTCGTAGATAGTAACTTAAAGACAATAAACTCGATGAAAAGTTTAAGGATTATATTTTTAACCTGTGCATGCTACATGGTGAACCAGCCATTTGAGTGGAAGTCAAACTGCATCACCATGTAAGGGATGTACCAATCTGAGAATCCACACGGGGAAACTGATCTTGGGACTGCATTTCTGTCTCACTTCTGTCTGGTGCCTATGGTTGTGTTTTTTCAGACAGCTCCAACACAGGGACCAAATCTCTCCCACACGGAGAGAGACGTAACTAAAAAGAGGACATTCAAACTATTGTCTTATTTCAACATTCTCAGCATCTGTCATCTTTTTGCCAAAGGCCTCGAGCATTTCCTGGAGAAAGGGTACAATCTACACACACACACACACACACAGACAAACACACACACACACTCACACACACACACACAGACACACACACGCACACACACACACAGACACACAAACACACACACACACACACACACACACACACACACACACACACACACACACACACACATTCACGCACAAACTCATATTCACATTCACCCCAGTTCTGTACCTTTCAACTTAATATAATAATAATAAATAATACAAATAAATCCAGTATGAAATTGCCTCTAAATAACACAGTATTCGGTATTGGCCATTTTAGAGACTGCAGTTTTTCGGCACTTCCATGTTGGCTGAGTTTTCCAGTAGCAGAGGTTTGTCACTTGGTTACGCACAATACAACAATGCAAGATATTGCACATGATAAGCTAATACAGTAACGTTTGTTGTTTTTTGGCAGCTTAGAGCACCTTAGTGGCAAAATTTGTGGGTTACTGTCATTTTTTAACAGCTCTCTGTCACCTCTCATTATGAAGGTACATTGTTTTTTGCAGTATTGTAATGAACCTCAAGGTTATCTAATGGTAAAACAAAGCACTTTGCATATGTTTGTCACAAAACAACAACATAAAAAGCAGGATGAAGAGAGTCCAAGTTCTGCCAGAACTATTTTCCCCTCGGCTGCTAATTCGGCCCTAATACAGTCTGTCAGCAGCACTTTTCCATCACTGTAGCGGGCATTTCATACAGTGTTTGTACAGCAATTTAAGAGAAAGGTCACTCAGTGGAGGGCTTTTCCATCACTTGTTGAAGCACTGAGCCCCAATGAGATAGTTGTTAGGATGATTGGTCACCTATGGCTCTCATCTCCCCACCTGTGACAAGTTGCAACTGTCAGTCGTATATAAACTGTCACTAGTCTGTCAGCGCAAAGACACAGAGGCTGAAAACTGTCCAGACTTAGTTAACAACTGACTAATTGGACTATAAAGAAATAACATCAGTATTCTTAGCATTCTTTATCCTCTGCATTGCCCATCATTGTTGATTGGGCATATTTTGTGGATGTAATCAGATTTTATGATCCTATTTCTGCGACCCTGGAAGGATAAGCAGGTATAAACACGGAAGGATAGATGTTTCTGCATCTGCCAGGTGTGTGTGTGTGTGTGTGTGTGTGTGTGTGTGTGTGTGTGTGTGTGTGTGTGTGTGTGTGTGTGTGTGTGTGTGTGTGCGTGTGTGTGTGTATTTTTTGCCACTGTGCCAGGTTTTTGTATCCGGTTGGCTCATTAATTTAGTTTTAACTGCTTGTCCTTTGGTTCTTGTCTATCTTTAATTATACCCTGTGTGTGTGTGTGTGTGTGTGTGTGTGTGTGTGTGTGTGTGTGTGTGTGTGTGGTGTGTGTGTGTGTGTGTGTGTGTGTGTGTGTGTGTGTGTGTGTGTGTGTGTGTGTGTGTGTGTGTGTGTGTGTGTGTGTGTGTGTGTGTGTGTGTGTGTGTGTGTGTGTGTGTGTGTGTGTCTGAGTATGTGCGGTTACTGGTGTGTGCCAGGCTGACTATTACAGTATACCATTGTTTGTTTTTCTATTTTTGAGGTCATGATAACATGTTGGTCTCTTGGATCCCATAAAGCAATTCTTACCTTTCTGGCATTTTTACACTCTTATTTTCTAATCTTAAAATGCTCCTGTTAAGCGTATGGCACAAAAAAATGTAAAAGAAATCCCACCAGGTGTTGAAACTCAAAAATATTAAATTCTCATATATTTCTGATAAAGGTCTGACCATCCTAGTTGGAGGTCCGAAACTTCGGACTTTCCATTGCACTGGAACACAGCATTTGTTTCTCACTGCACGTGTCGGGGGAGGAGGGAGCGTCAGAGGTCAGGCAGGGGAAGAGGGTGGGACTTTGAGGGAAGCACTGTGAGACATGCAAGAAATGTAAGAAATCCTGACCAAATACGAGCTTGATATCGTATGGTTGGTTGAGATTTTTGATAAATAATCGTCATTAATGTAATGTGGGTTATAATGACTAAGTCGGTAAAGGAAAATAATAGAGCAGCTCGAACAATCGTCAGAAAATTACATCACTTTGCTGAAGTGCAACCTTTTAAACTAAGAATAGATATATAGATTACGATATCCAAAATATATCTATGATATCTCCATATTTCCCATTATATTAGCATTTAAATAAAAGTATTTGAAATATAAGTATTTAAAAAATCCCATCGGTGCTCTCTGGTGGACAAACTGTGTAATGTAGCAATCAGAAGTTGATGGATGTTTTTTTTTTTTTAGTGGTCTGTTGTTTATCACATTTCATCACTAATAAAAATTGCTGTTGGTCCATTTTTTTTGATCAGCTAATGACTAATGAACAACTAATGATTAACTGAATAATCACCAACGTTTTGAACAGTGTCATTTTCTGTGAACCCACCCAGCACATAACCTCTGGCTGCACTGTTGACCCTCACAACAACATGGTGTTTGAAAAAAGGTTGTGATAAATCTCTTACAGGCCTGAGGCAAAAGTATGCTCTGTGATCGTCTTGATTTGTGCAATTTAATTTGCAGTTTAATGATTCAGATGTAGCAGAAAGCCGGCAGCATATATCATTATTCAAAACACTGATGGCAGCCTAAAACGTTGATTTTGCCTCTAACTGCTACCATAAATCAGTGAAAAGCTTTTACATTTCATTATGGGATGGAGGCATTATCTGTTTTTTCACTCAGTTCAGGTTTGTTGTCTGGTCTCTGCAAAAGGAAAATGGTGAGGTCGTTTATCAATGCTAGAAATGTTTAAAGTGATTTCTTCCTTCAAATGATGTTAAGTAACGCTATGGAAATATTGCATTTTTTAATCTTTCCTTCAGGTTTAGTTAAAACATTTTTTCTGGTTAAAAAATATATTTGTATTGGGTTCATTTTAGTTCACCCTGCTTGCTAGCAAACAAGCTGCTACAGTCACTTAGTAAGAACAGAAGAGCATTAAGTCCCTTTCTATATGGACCTTTTCAATGGAATTCCATTGCTAGGCAACAGCTTTGGTCCTTGTTGTCTTCCTGTCAGCTGATGTCATTCACATTTACTGCAAAAGGAATGAAACTTGGACAGATTTAGAAAGTTTATGTTTACAACTTTGAAAAGGTCTTTATGACAATACATAGATCACTGTGCTTATGTTACAACCATCCCAGCACGATCACTTCTCATCTATGTCAGGTTGATCTTTATCTCCCCAGGTACAAAACAGTGTGTTCAGAATCCAGTTCCCCCGCAGAGTGTAAAAGTCCCTCTTGTCAGATATCAAAGGCAGCAGAAAATGCCGTCAATCATTTGCTTAAACCCTTAATTATCCAAGCCTACTGTATACGAGGCCATTAAGGCTAAATTATTCCTCAACTACACTGATAATGTAGATCGTACAAGCAATTGCAGCATGCTTAAGTCCTTCGATACTTTTTAGTCCAATGATGCAAACTGTCATATAGGGATTTTATTTTACCCAAAACATTTTCAGATTTCTTAATAATCACCTTTTGAGCTGAAGCTTTTGTTTTTCTTTATTTTCCATTTTGTAATTAGCTTTCTCAGCAATAATTACACTATTCTAATGGAAAGCTTCTGTCAATTAACTCCGATTGCAAGAGCGAAAATAATGACCTTTAATCATTACACAATGTGCTGTAACTATTGAAAGTCATGTGTTAATGTTTGTAATGCAGATAGAAAGTCTGTTTTGGTGTACAAGGTTGCTGCTTTTGTTTGGGTTGTTTGGTTAAAAGTCTGCCATTTTATCAGCATGGGTTTTCTGTAATTATTTTTTTGCCATAAAAAGCAAGTGTGAATTCTGACTCAAGTAAGCTCAGTGTCAAAACATCTTCAACAGGTGCACTGGTGCATTATGAGCATAACATAATGCATGAAAACATTTTTTTTCTATGAGTTTTACACATGGCTGCATTTCAGTTTTCCTGTTGTGCTCTGATAATGCACTTTCCCATAAATCAGCCAATGGTGCTTACAAAAAAAGCTTTTAGAAGATAAATTATAACGAGTTTAACAAAAGATGTCTGCCAAACTTTGCGCAATTGCTTTATTGATCCCAAATTCATCATGTTAAAGAGATAGTATAGTTTGTCCACTAGAGAGAGTAATTTTACCTCAAAGAACCCAGCAGTTGCTAGTCTATCACTGCCTTTATTGGTTAATTTATTTGTGTTTTTGTGTGTCTTTAAGGGTTACGAACTTTTAGTTAATATTCGTTAGCTGCTGCCCCTGTCGACAGCAGTACATTGCTTAGCTTTGGTGCCTGTCGTCCTCCTTGCTTCTCCAAACTGGAGGCATGTCAATCATTGTCTACTGTAGGTAATTCACTGACTCTGGATAAGTACCTCATGCAACCCCACTTCAGACAAAGAACTTCCTCTTTAATCTTAGTTTTTGCAGTATTTGGATCCTATTGTCGTAACTGTAAGCAACATATGCCATACTGTTCTCTGTCCTTCCAACCCATATGAACTAGTAATGATGCTCCTTTAAATGGAGGTGACAGTCAGACAGTGAGCACCATTATCAGGGACACAGGTTTATTTCTGTGGCCAGCTAAAATGAGCACAAAAGACAGTGTGCCGAGAGAAGATAAGGTGCATTCTCACCATCTTCAATTTACAGGCCTTGAGAATCGAGTGGAGACTTGTGGCTCTTATATTAAAGGTTTAAAAATGGAGTGACATTTTTTCTTTCTTCCGCCTAGACCTCGTTTTATCTGCTCTGATCCCGACGGTGCAATTGCTTTCAAGTACAAAAGTGTCTCTCAAGCCCTTGCCTTGCTTTTGTGTGATTGTGTGATTGTGTGATTGTTTGATTGTGTGTGTGTGTGTGTGTGTGTGTGTGTGTGTGTGTGTGTGTGTGTGTGTGTGTGTGTGTATGTGTGTGTGTGTGTGTGTGTGTGTGTGTGTGTGTGTGTGTGTGTGTGTTTGTGCAGTGCATAATAAGATCATAGTGTTACTAAACTGTTTGTTAGTTGTTGGTAGGGTAGAATAGCCCTTCCTCTGATTTGATAGGACACTCATTACTGTAAGAATACAGGGTCAACTGGGACATTTTCCTCTGCAAAAGCACTGAAGTGTAAAGAATAGAAAGAGGATGAGAACATTGCTTTGAAACCGCTAATACCTTCAGGGTAAGGAAAGTTATAGAGTGTGAGAGAGGGCACGTGTGATAAATACGCCTGAGCTGAAGACAGGCTTTCTTCAGTATTAGTATGAGAGACCATGCTTCTGGTGATGAGTGACATTTTATTGATCTGCAGCCACACTGGAGCTAAGCAGGACACAAGTGAGGTAGTGTTACGTGATTAGACACTTAAATTATAACAGTGATAGATTTTTTCTCACTGGATCTTCATCTCCTTCTCAATGTATCGCCCGTTTTTCTTTACTTTGCTGTCTTGCCCTTTCACAATGATTTAAAGGAATACTTCACCCTCAAAAGTATCATGATCATCAATCACTCTGTACTATAACTCTCAATAACCCTGTGTGACCTTGAAGTCTTGAAGAAATAATAGTTTTTCTTGCAAAAACCAAGAAAATTCTTGATGTACCAATGAAACAGTTTACTGTGTTTAATGACAGCAAAACTATCTAAACATTTGCACACAAACTCTAACGCAACTCATGCTGAACGATGCAAGTCACACAATCCAACACATGCATTTTCACTAAAAATCTGTTTAAAACACTTGCATAAACAGTCTCTTCAGCAGGTACTCTACTCGTTTTGCTGTTGTTATATGATAATTTTGTGGGTGAGATAATCCTTTAAAAAAATGTCTCCAAACCTAAAAAAAAGTTTAAGAGACAAAAGTAAGCTGGGGAACCACAGTGTGCTTTAATAGAAACCGTGGATACGCGGCATCCTTCCTGTGCCCAAGGGTTCACCATGTTTATTTCAGTCGGTACATGCCGCCTGGTCTCACATGCATACACAGAAAGCTAAAAAAAGAAAAAAAGGTGTCCTCTTCTCCCTGAGAGGCAGGGACCTTGAGGCAGCAGCTTTGAATGGCAGAAAAAGAATAGAGCACTTTTCATCTTCCAGTGAAGAGACGTTGCCAGGCAGCAGGAGCATGACGTTGTTACCCGCCAGTAGTAGCTGGGAGGGGTGAGACGGACGGAGAACGTAAGCTTGACTGCAGAACCACACACATATATAAGCCTTTATGTCTGTGCGTGAGTGCGTGATTTTCTTCCAACTATTGAGGCTAAAATGCAGGATCTGCCCCAGAGTCTGGCGTCATTTGCTTTTATTGAGCACTTCAATCCCCCTGTATTCCATTTTGAGAAATGGATATCGATTTCAGGGTGGAGAAAGAAAGTGATAGAGTAGTGGAGAGAAACAGCAAGTAATGTACTGCTCTTATTTAAGGACATATTCAATGTAAGTTAGGTAAAATTATTCAATAGAGGGCTGGGTATGGAGCTGTCATACTTTTTTAGTACTGAATGAAATATGTCCATAGCTAGGGAAGTAGCTCCTAAAACACTGAGGTCATGTCGTCTGTGTCTTTTCTGGGAATTTGGGGATTTTAAATTATAGAAAATGTATAATATTTATATTCTGACTATTCTTGTCAGTCTGCAGAAGGCTTTGAAATTTATTGATTTATGTCCATATTTTTGGTGGCAAGGTGATGTGGTGGTTAGCACTGTCCTCTCACAGCAAGAGGGTTCCTGGTTTCGAATCCCAGCTGGGGCCCTTCTGTGTGGAGTTTGCATGTTCTCCCCGTGTCTGCGTGGTTTTTCTCCGGGTTCTCCTGCTTCTTCCCACGATCTAAAGACATGCACGTGTTAGGTTCATTGATGACTCTAAATTGTCCGTAGGTGTGAATGGTTGTCTGTCTCTGTGCGTCTCTATGTGCCCTGTGATAGACTGGCGTCCTGTACAGGGTGTACCCCGCCTCACGCCCGATGTCAGGTGGGTTCGGCTCCAGCCCCCCCACGACCCCGATAGGGACAAGCAGTTGAAGATGCTTGTCCCCATCGAAAAACGGTTGAAGATGGATGGATGTCCAAATTTTGCCATTTTAAAAAAGTTCTTGTCCAAGTGCTTGTGTGCGTGAGTCCACACCATGCTGTTGTCTCTGCAAGGTCACTAGCATGACTCAGTGCTTTGAGCACTAAGTTTATCATATTGTCCACATTAGTATAGTCTGTTAACATGCTGTCATTTTCTAACCCTAACCCTATCTAGCACTAAACACAAAGTAGAGCTAAGACTAGCTAATACAAATTCTGGATTCTGGAAGGGAGTTATTTTTAATCATCCTGAAAAGGACATAAATGTCTGTGCCAAATTTCATGGTGGATCCATTATATATATTCATATATTCTCAAAACCACAAATGTAAACCTCAGGGTTTTGTACAACTCTGGATCATCAAAGTCAACAGGATTCATCCTCTTGGGACCATGTTTTTAAATAAAATGTCATGGCCCTTCCTCTGACAGTTGTTGAGATATTTCAGTCTGGTGGTGGAGCGACATCCTTAGAGCATGCCACAAACATGCCTTAAAAGTATTAGCAGCAGTGTTAGCACTAATATTTAAAGTGTTAAAGTGATACCTAGCCTTACTTAAATGTAATGACATATTGCAGGAATCACATCTCTTCATCAGGAATCCAATCTTGTCTCAGGTATTCAGTATTCATCAGTGCAGTTTATGACTGTATTGCAGCTGTCAGTTACTCAATAAGTGTCTCTGACTCACCCCAGAGCTGAGCAACACCCTCAGCTACTTCTATAATCCTCCAACTCCTCTCTGGCTTATTCTTTTGTATGTATATATTACACATCGTTATTATCTCTCAAATCACTAATTCCATATAGCTGTTATCAGCCTGAGCAGCAAAACTGATTCAGCAGATTTAGATTTTTAGCTGTAGTTCACCGCGGAAGCAAAGACTCCCAATGACACTGGTTTGGAGTGATAAGGAGACTAAATAAGGAATGAGAGAAGCCCAGACCGAATGACATGAAAATTGAAGAAAGGAAAAGGATTATGATAATAAGTGCTAATTTTGTGTTAATTCTCATTTTGAAGGCTGCAGTTCTCCAGTGTCACAGCATCAACTCAAAGCTGATTTGTCAAGCTATATCTCCCTCGGTCCTATTGCCTCACCACACTCCTACCTTGCCCCCCCCCCCCCCCCCCCCCCCCCTTTTCATCTGTCTGCAACGTGCTGCAACTTCACATAAATTCAAACTCAACAAGATAGAGGGATTGAATTTTTAGGTTAACACCACACACTGTGATGTAAAAATAAAGTATATGAGGTTGATCAACCTTCACCCTCAGAATCTATACTTTGTCGTGAAACGGTGTTATGATGCAATCAGGCCAAGGATGGAAGTCAAGCTGAGTAAACACAAACAGTCTGAAACCATTTCTACTCCCTTTGAGACAAAATCCTATCTAGCTGTATATAGATGCTGCTAAATATATAATTTGTTTTCAGTGTCACACACATGCCCTCTTTTCACAGCATAATTAAGAGACTATATCAGTGTTTAAGACATATATTGTACATACATTTGATAATAACTTTGTATATATTATTTTGATATGGTATACAAGTGCCACCAAAAAGCATTGAAAGAAAATGTTCAATATCCCAACAGGGGAAAAAAAATGTCCTTTCTGCTGTGATTACCCAGATGCATATCATTAGTAATCTGCTTTGTCATTAAACCCCCAAACTGCCTAAATAACATTAAACAGCCATAAACACAGCATGTTTATGGCTGGTTTAATGTGAAGTGCAACACTTTGTCAGGCTTTATGATCAGTGCTTTGCTGATCAATACAAAGTTAAGTGTTTGCTGGACTGCTTACGTTTCAGTGTGCAATATGGTGATGGCTGGAAGACTGATTATTTGGATAGAAAATCACTTTGTTGGGATTCCCCGCCAGAAAATAATCACAAACAGATGAAAAGTAGTTAAGTTGTCCTCTCATGAACTCTGGACAACGTCAAGAGTTCAGGTGTGGACATTGTTTTGAGCTTCTCTTTCACACGAGTAGCACACAACAGGAGATTGAGTTATTTAGACTTAGTATGGCTTTGTAGATTGTGCAGGAGGCAGGATTTTACATTGGTTACACTGCAGTCACATGGCCTGTTCAGGATTGGATCATAAACATCAGAGTCGTCGTTCCAAAAGTTCCAAAACCTTGCTGTCTCTCCAAGTAGACCTTTTTGTTGCTGTCTTTGTGTTAATGAGCCTTCTTCTGCAGATTCTCTCTTTCGCTTTTGCGTCAGTTGTATGATATAAACGTCGCCAACACGCCCACTTGCTTACTGTGGATTTTCTGCAAAACGAGCCGCTCTATTCACACATGGGCTCAGCTGGAGATTACACAGTTTTTGGACTAGGGAGCTGGGAGTGTAAAATCCATTTGATGTCCGATCCCACTGATTTGGACATTTGCGTTCTCACATGAAGCTCTACCGGCTAATGTCTGGATAATTACAGGTTTTCAGTGCATGTACGAAAAGGAGCAGGTGTATGCAGAGTCTATTTTTGTGTTGCCCTGCAGCAGATTAATAATTTTACATATTAAATCCTGTATTGACACAGTTTCATAAGAGTGAAGCTTTGCATGCCATTGGAGACATCTAATATGAGTTTTACATTACTATTTATTGATTTATGTGTATTTTTTATTGTTTCCCAATAGGTTGTTGGTCCATTAATAGGCCTTGGTTTTCTACCTTGTGGCTTTTGAAACTAGAATCTAATCTTTTCTATTGATGAGAACCATTGTGAAGCCAAAACAATATCAAAAACAATGAGCTAAAACAGCCATAAGAGATTCTGAGTGAGTTTGGGAGTACTGATAACTCAATTTAACTCAACTTTATATGAAACTTAGCGAAAGTTCAATAAGGAAGACTCTCTATTTCCTGCAACACCTCCTTCACCACTTCACCTCCAGTCTTCATCACATTCAGCGCAGTCCTGCTCCACATCCCACAATTGATTGATATCGACATTGATGACACCAGGACTAATGTAATTGATGCCAGCTAGGACATGTTCACCTCTCTTATCTTGAGCTGTGGTCATTTAGTTTTTGTGTTAATGTGACATTGCTGTGTGCACCAAAGCTCACAGATAATCATCTATACTCCTGTTACTATACATTCTTCATGACAAATGTGTAGCAACAGTGTTTCATTGATTTTTTTTACAGTAAAGACTTTGATACGAATACTTCTGATATGCAAATATAATGAAAAACTGCTATGTCTCATTCAGTGGAAAAGCAGTGCAGATATTATGCACTAGAAAGAGGCATTGCATCTTAATGTATATTTGTTGTTTAGCTGACAATGCTTTTACAGCTATTTAGAAAGATTTCATTATTAAACACAGCTTTCCTCATTTTGGATGCAACGGTGTGTACACTGACATCTGCGGGGAATCACACTTTTGAAACTGTTTTCAAAGACAAAAAATGAATCAAAACCAAAGGCAAAATTTACTATGAAATGAAATAGTTTTTAAAGTAGCTTTAAAGCTTTTGCTCATCCCTTTAGAGACTAGAAGAACAGAATTGGAGGGCCAGATCTGATATTATTTTGGAAAATATTTATTCAGTCACATGAAAGAAATGGATTACAGATGCACAGACGTCTTCAAAAATACATTGCAAACCATTCACTGCTGAAACTCTGGCATAATCGTGCATTTGACTTCCTTTCAAAGTAGTTAAATCACTTAATGTCTTCTGCTAAAGTGATATACAGTGAGGGAGCTGTTTTTATGAATAACATTTCCCGCCCTGATACACCTTCGGACATTGGAAACATTTCCAGACTAGTGATTACGTGACTGTATACAGTCTACGGTGATTACAGGCAGGTGTCATCGAGGTGTGACAAAATGACCTGAGTTGCACTGTGTGATTGGATTTCTGGGGAGAATGTCAGACACATAAATACAAAAAAATACAGCAGTTCTATTTCCCAGAGAGTGTTCATAAAAAGTGGCAGCTCGTAAAAAAAAGTATAACCGGCTCACAACAGTACAAGGCGTAACTTAAAGAGTGATAAGAACAGTTTCTTCAGAATGTGACTAGTTTCTGTGAAAGAGGTTTCACTCGTCACTGTTTGTTTAATTTTGAGGAGTTGGAAGGCTAAGCTGGTGATTGATGGGGACAAAAACTGCAGAAAAACATTATTAAAAGGAATTCTACTAAAGCTTTCAGATGTGTAAAAACAAGTTTGCACAATGTTTGATGGCCTGATACCTTTTGTGTGTGTGTGTGTGTGTGTGTGTGTGTGTGTGTGTGTGTGTCCACTAAAACCTTTTGCATGGTGGAAGTGTGAAACTATCTGTTTTCAAATGAATTAATTTCACTCAAAGTAAAACGATATTTCAGTACAAGAACAAAAAAAAAAAAAAAATCCAAAAGACAACAGGAAAGTGCCCTCTCACTTCTAATGCATGCTGATGGCTGTCATGATGTATTAGGGAAGCTCTCAACAAGGATGAAGGCATTTGCTCCAAAGACTTTGTATTTTTCTTCCTCTGGGAGAGATGTATGACAATGGTAGGCTTAACCTGCGCTCATTAGAGGCAAATTCATCTCAGACCTCCTGGGGAAGGCATGAAGAACCAATGATTTCATCAGTACAACTGCACTCATTTTTTATCTCTGGTATTCTAGGCAATCACTACTGTAGGAGTCTTAGCAAGGCGTTTCGTTAAAGCCACCTTACAGGAGAAAGCGCCGGTTGAAGAAGGAAATGCCATCAATTAATCCACTTAACGCCACAAAGACAGGTTAAGTTAGTGGTGAAGCCTGCAGAACATAAATTACCGGGATGACAAGGCAAAATGCTTGGAGCTGATAAGTCCCCTTTGGTTTAAGTGTCAGACATCACAGTAGTACTAATACAACAAAATCTAAAAAGCTCTGTGAAGCTTGACTTAGCTCGGTTTTGTTGATCTCAGACTTCAACACTGTAATTTATTACTTTATTTAAAAGATTACTTCCTGTGTGTCACATGGCAAATAGCAACAGACAAGGTGGCAATATTAAATAAATAAGTCTGTTGTGTGTTGTGTTCCTGATCAGCCATAATGAAAGATGAACTCTGGTATTTCATGTCAACACTTTGCACGTTATCACTTGTACTTGTAGTGCAATAGGGCAATGTGCAATAAATATATTAACATCTGCAGCGTACACTTTTATATAATAAAGCCATGTCAAATTTTAACTCACACACTAAGGGACATGTTGCAGATGATGTTCAACGTTTATCAGCCCGTTGGTTTTGTTTTGTTTCTTTTTTTTGTTTGTTTTACACCTGTAAAGTATGTTCTTTATGAAGCAATCATGCATTGTGCCCAAGACAAATTTCCCCACAGGCACAACAATGTTTAAGTTAACTTAACTTAACACTAGTGATACAAGATCTGGCAGAATAGAAATAAATACTTTTTTTGAAATAACCAAATTTTTGAGCTACCAATTTTTTATAGTCTTGAAGCTATTTCATTATTATTTGCTTGAACATTCTCCATTCAAATGTAATGATGTAATCTTGTTGAACGGGCAAAATATGCCTGGAACACTTTCTGAATAAAATAAAAACCTTTTAGAAAGCCTGGTGTTGTGTTCCTCTCCCTGTGACTCTGAGAAACCTTGACTCAAAGCTGTTCCTCTCAGCTGCACATCACAGAGTCCCTCTGGACGCTCCCACCACTCTGCTGTCACCACATGCTCTATTTCCCCTTCAAATGTGAATACTTTCGATCCCTCTGTCTTCTGTGCTGCTTTGTGAAAAGTGTTTGTGTCTGCTTATGTGTACGTGTACATTCAGTATGTGTATACTTGTGTATATGTTCTGCTCCTGGCTGCATGGATGAGTGTTCTTTCTCTATTTTGCTCTGCAATTTAGTAGACTTGCAGAGAATTCCATTAACAACCATTTCAATGGACGTTTTACGGTCTCTGATGTCTTTCCAAGTACCTGTGTTTGTGCGTGTGTGTATGTGTTTGTACACATGATGGGGACTCTCTCACGGGGAGCAGAGGTAACAGTGGGACTGAATGTCGGACATTTTGGATAGCATCCAATACGATACAGTGCAATACCTTGCTTCTTCCCCCTCCGACTTGGTTGACATTTCATTTCTCTATCCCGGTGACCAATGCATAAAAGAAAAGGTCCTGCTGCAATTAAAGCCAAGGTCAGGGCAGTGGAGTGTAGTGTGCTGTGATGTTAAGATGTGGAATGGAATGTCATGCATAAACACACACTACTGTGTTATGCACACAAAGGGGAAAGAAAATCTTCATTTATTCAAACAAAGACAGTATTTTTTTATCATATAGTAATATAATGCAGGAGCCAAAACCTCCTGTGAAATTAATGTAATGTAATGTAATGCAGCATTTCCTCTATGTCAGTCAGGACGTTTGCATACTTAATTTAATCCATTTATAGCTATTTCAGTCAACTGGCATGGAAGCCATGCATGTCACGAATCCAGCCTCCTATAATGGTTTTATCATAATGAGTCGGCTTTACTCTTCCTGCTTGATGAATATGTTTTAAAAACCTGTCAGTCAAGGAGAAGCAGCACCTCAGCAACCAGGGGCCTATACACTGATCTACCAACATGACATAAATACACAAACACACACAGACACACAAACACACACAGACACACACACACACACACACACGCACACACACACACACACGCACACACACACACACATACATAAAAAAATAAACACATGCACCCACCCACACAGACACTTATACATGCAGGTATGGAGGCAGACAAGGGCATCTGTGCAGTCATTTGTCCATCCATCTCCAGCATGGTCATTAGCATGGTGCCTCGCGGTGTGCAGATGCTGTTTCACTCTCTAATCCTGCCAAAGCTTTACATACCAGCCTAGCTTAACATTTAGCCAACTGAAGCAATAGAGCAACACCTCGTTAGCCTATAACGTCATCTTTCTTTTTTTTTTACCCCCACTTACTGCTGCTCTTTCCTGCCAACTTTGTTTCTCTCTCTCTCCTCTCCACTTCTCTTCTTATGCTCTACTCCTCTCCTCTCTTGTTTGGTTCCCTTCTGGATGCTCATTAAGAGCTTACCCTAGACTCATGCCTGGCCAGAGGCCCTGCCAGTCAAACTGGAAGTGAGCGGTAGTCATGAGATGTAGTTGCCGCAAGCTACCACAAGGGGTCAGTAGTTTGCCACAAAGTATTTTCCTCTCCTAACCTATGAAGTGTTATTCCCAAGATCAAAATGACAACATATGGAATGACAACATAACTTGAATTCACATGTTTCAGCAGCAGATGGACCGACTGAATAAATGAGTGAGGGTCACCTTTTCGGAAAAGCATATTTTCCCTGTGCTTTCTTGCAGATCCTGACAGTCGAACTCCTGGATCAACGCCGCCGAGACATTAGTGACAAAGTAAGTGAAGAGGCAGTGGGAGAGGGGTGAAATCAAACTGAGTGAGGAATTTTGGATGGAGCAGATGGCAGACAGATGGAGGCGGGAGGGCAGAAAGGAGAGATGTAGAGAGAGAGGAGAAAAGGGCAGGACCGAGGGTGAATCCATCAGCGTCTTCCTGTGAGGCGTGACAGAGTGCCGGACAGCTAGATGGATGCCTGTAGGTGTGCTCACTGAGGGGCACAGCAGCTGGCTATCCACTCCTCTGTCTTTTGTTGGATTCACCTGGATGCCTCATCGACACATATGCTGACACAGCACTGGTAGTTCACATTCACACATCCACCCACAGCCGGTCACGCACACTCATGCTTAATATTCACAGTAAGTTCTGCAAATAGAATAAAAAAGGCAAGAACACAGAGCAGTGGGGCAGACAGCATTATTTACAAAAGGATTAATATCAATATAATATCAGGTAATTTCAGGGTTTGACTCAAGCAGCTTTCTCAAATGCAAGTTCACGCATCTATAGCTTCACTCTGGAGCAAAGCCCAATTGTGAAACTAAGGTGGTGAGACAACGTTAATAAGGCTGTGGTCGCTCAGCAGAGTGGATGTAGAGACAGAGCGCGACAGAGGGAGATGAGTTGGTGAAGAAGTGGAATGCTGAGCAGCTCCTGCCCAAGGGCTGTGAGCCAATATCCGTCACCGTGGCATTAATTATATTCTCTATTCATTAGAGTACACCCTGGGGACGACAGTTATTAGACACAACCCAATTAGGCCTGCGGTGAGCTAACGATGCCGGGCCGAGGCGAGGGGCAGTGGGATGAATAAGGAAATCTAGAGGGTTGCACCAGTGCCTCCATCAGCCCCTTTTCTGGGAGTGGGAGGACTTTGAGCAGATGGGAAAAGATGATGTAAAAGAAAATGTAATCTTACAAGCTATATCCTCAAAGAAAATCTATTTTTTGCTGTTATTCTCTTTGAGTATATGAGAGAAAAAATTAGTGGGGCTTATCTTCTACAGTGTATTATTTTGAAAGAAGGCTCATGTCAGAGGATAAGGAGAATAAATTAAAGAAAACGCATTTCTCACAATAGCACTGAAATCAGCTCCAGAAGTAAAGCCCTTCAGAGAGAATAGCTCAGTGGTGAAGTGTGAAAGCATTATGTTGATACGACGGACATGTGAATGTATGTGTGGTATAATGTCTTAGTGTAGTTGAGTTGTTTCATCTCATCCTGAACACCTTTGTGTATCCTCATACTGCAGAGATTTCAATGCTTTCATCGCTCGAAGAAAGCTGCTTGGGAAAAGTTACTGTCCCATGAAAGACAATGACATCTTCTATTGCTCATTTTCAAGGTCCCACAAGGATACAGTGGAAGTGAGACAGAGCCCTGGTATTGAGGAGATAATACCTCATCTTTATGATTTGGTGAACAGCTTGCAGAACTAGATGGGCATTAGCAGATGAGGTGAGCTTTACTGTCAGCGTTGCAGCCTGCCTGGCTGGGAAACTTTTTAGTGTCACATTTTATATTAAGGTGTATTTCACAAGTGTCAGGACGAAATTGGTGTTTGAAATTAGGAGCCTTCAGATTGAACAGGAAGTCCAGATCAATTTTCTGCTGTTCTGTTCTTAAAAACACAGCAATGCATGAACACCATATCGATCTTCTATAGCTGCACACACACATCCACCGTTTCCTGCTAAATATCTTCTCTTTCTCTGTCATGACCACTGCATGTGTGCTTGTGGATCAGGCAAAGCAGATAGGCTGTTATGGCTGGAGGTGAGGTGAATTAATGTATCAGCACTTCTTTGATGCAGGGCCTGTTTCCCTCTAGTGTGTCTTCGGTTGATTAAACACATCGACTGGCCTGTCAGCGGGTTGGAGGGATGGCCCACTGCAGCACACCATGGCACTGCTTCTCCACCATCTTTAAGCTTTAGCCGGAGGCTAAAAGGTAAAGGCAGTGCTGCATGTAAGGTGATGTCAGCACAATGCATTTGACAACACAAAATAGTGTCTCTTCATAGTCTCTGTTTTCTCTCTCCTCACCCTTTATGCAGTTCTACTGACAGGAAACTTTTTTATCTTTTTCCCTCCTCTTCCCCTAGCTTCACATCATGCAGCCTTTTCCAAGCTCCAAGGCTAAACAATCTCACTATTCTTGGCAATAGCGACCCCGTTTGAATGCTAAATAGCAAGTCATATGCTGTAATTGCTTCGGCCTGCTAACTGTCCATTACTGAATTAATCATTTCTCTCTCTTATTCCCCCTGCTTCAAACAGCCTCTCACACTGTCTCTCTAACTGTGAGGGTAAGCTGATGCAATGATATCGATGGCTTCCTGACTACAGCGCATCCATGGTCTGATTATGCACTTTCCCCTCCAATCTAATCCAGCTAATGATCCAGGGATTTCATATTTATTAGCCAGCACACCATCATCCATCATTTCCCAGCGCCCCACATAAATCGTCATATTGGCTTTGAGTAAATGAGAAGCAGACAAAGGCAGAAACTTACTGTCTGGATAATGCCCTCATATACTATAACAGGCCCAAAGCTGGTCTTTGTCTCACAGAATCATTATCTGACCCCGCCGCCCCCCTCATCCCCAAACTGTCGATGCACTAAAACCCACAGTGAATACATACAAAATGGGTGTTTTTACATTTTCATTGTATACATGGCTGGCTGGAAGGTGTCACACCAACACATCTTTCCCTTTGGATAGGTTGAGTGCAGGCAGATCTTAGGGTTTCATTTATGCGGGCACTCCACGGGACACTTTACAAGTACATTTAATCATACCAGGGAGCACTGGAAAAGTTGTATAATATCTTGTGACATAGTCGTCTCATGATGGAAATTAAATCATTGGGGTTATAGTGGATTGTTTTTGGGAACTACAATTTTATAATGAGAGGTTACAAACTTTTGAAAGACAAGGGAATTTACCTGGCACCATTGACGGACAGGAAAAAACATATACAGCTATAGCAGCTACGTAGATGGATGCTGCGAAAACCCAGCTTTGGCTGCTTGTGTTAGCTGCTATAGTTTTCCAATGACAGTTGATAGGGAAGACCGCATTAATTAGGTTTTAGGAAATGCTCAGTAACCTTTTCCTTTTCATTAACACACATCTAGCAAATATATATCCACTACAGACCTTGTGCTCGCTGTCATCACCACTCTCTATCATCCTAAATTAAATAGAATCTCCTTTTCGGTAACAAGACAAGGCGACCTTTCCAATAGTGCAATATGTAAACACGGTTACTGGGGGGAATATAATTAAAGTGTACGACATGATCATGTACAATAGATTTGTCTGGTGGTGGTGGCAGTGGTAATGTCACTGGGTGATATTTGATGCTGACCTATAAATCAAAACCTACACCTTAGGTCCTTGGGCAGGACTGCTGTTACCGTGTCCAGTGTTAATTTTTGTCCGTGCATCTTAGATTCTGTTCATTCTTTTTTTTTTTAATCTGTCAATCATAAGTCCTTTACATCTAAGTACAATACTAAATGAGTGGAGTATCTCGTTAACACCATCCCAGTCAAACTAGTAGATTCATATTTTATATAATATGACTCTGTTGTTAAGAATTTGCCATTAAGTCATTTCTTTCTTTCATTTTCTGATTCATGCATTTTTGCCAATGAGGGGAAATTACTTCGAGTCTTATTTCACTTTCTCTTTTACTGCATATCATATGCTGATCTTGAAAGAATTCATGCAACCGTACAAACACACACACACAAACAAACACAAAGACTTAAGAAACACGTAGTGGATTACAGATGGATTTGATATGGTGTTTGCTCTCAGTTGGGTCCTATGTTAATTGATCCCATTGATTCTGTCAGGTTGATCCAGAGCCTGCAGGCTCAGAGTCACCCTGCCCCCCTTCAACTCACGTCCCCACAGACCTTAGTTTATATTCTTTTAGCATAAGCTATCACAAACACACACACACACACACACACACACACAGAATTTCCATGTGCGGCATACAAATACATATTTCACAGGCCATGGAATTCCTATTTACTCTACTCCTGCCCCATAATGGCCACACGTTGTTCTGAAATGATTGTAATGGAAATTTCTGTAGTCTCAGCAAGTTTGTGCTTCAGTCTGTGTTCATTCAAATGGCTGAACAATTGTAATGCAATAGGGGTTGGCGAGGAAATATGATATATATGTCATATATCGTAACCTCACACAGCTGCTGGACAGATTAGCTGCAGAAGCAGCAGAACAGAGTAATGAGAGTGCTTATTGTCATGGCCGGTGTGAAGTCAATACTTGGCTCGGTTGTCCGTAAGGTCACATCGGGTCCAGTGATCAGCACATAAAAGAAACTGAGTGACTGTCTCATGGCTGATAATCACCTGGGGCCTCATGTATCAATGTTGCGTACGCACAAAAACGTGGCGTACGCCATTTTCCACGCCAACGTTCGGATGTATCAAAAGTGAAATGACCGTGGAAATGTGCGGTGCGCCACGCAAACTTCATGGCTGGCGTACGCACGTTTCTACAGCTATTGTTTCGTTGGCGACACTTAGAGGTGATGCTGGGAAACTGTTAGTTATGTGAAAACAATTCATCCTCAGTGTAATGTGCGCATCAGAGACACATTAATGGACAATTAACACACACGTGTTTGCAATCGTAAGGATATAAAATAAGGAGAAGGATATAAAAGCATGCGCAATTTAATAAAAAATGGAATTAACAATGGCAGCCTTGGCCTTGTTAGAAGACATCGCAAATGGTTATGTCAGCCGTGAGAGGGTGTTTAGAGAGCGGGAAGATCTGTTTGCAAATGACGACAACTGGCTCATGAGTCGTTTCGGGTTGCCGAGGCCAGTGTTACTGGAGCTGTGCGCGGAGCCGCGGCCAGACTTAGAACGACACACGCTCAGGAGCCAGGGGTTGTCCATTCCCACACAGGTGCTGACCACTCTGGGATTTCTGGCAACGCATGACTCGTTCAATCTAAACAATAGCATGGTTGGTAACAGGTTGGAGGCTGGCACGGTGCGCGATGGGTGGCTTCTCGGTGAGTAAATCATGTATCCGTTTAATGCGCCCCGAATTTAAACCAGCACAATGCCCGTTTGGACACGCGCATTCAAATATGTGTATTTGTTTTTTTCCCTGGTGAAAAAAGAATGTCTCCTTGTGTTCATTATTCGTCTCAATAAACGCGTGCGTAAAGTTGGAACCTCTGCAGTCATTAATATAAGTGTGATCAGTCTTGTCAATCCTTGTAATGCAGTTATTTTGTCCTGTTTGTTTTTCCCGCGAACAGTAGTGTGATTTATATATATATAGTTACCCCCTGAGAACGTGGCTGTTGACCCCTCTCACTAACCCCGGCACCGACCAAGAGGGGAGATACAACGACCGCCATTCCCGAACTCGGGCAGTGGTTGAGAGGGCAATTGACCTATTGAAGGGGCGCTGGCGCTGTCTAGACAGGTCGGGCGGGGTGCTGCTGTACACAGAAGGTGTGCCGCATCGTGCTGGCCTATGGTGTCCTGCACAACTTGGCAAACCGCCATGGCATACCACTGCCAGAGCACATCCCCCCCACCAGAGGAACCGGATGCCGGACCCGTCAACCTCGACCCACCCCGCAAAGCGATACGGGCCCGTCAGCGTCTGATTTCAATGATGTAAAGAGGCAAGGACACGATTTACTTTGTACGTGCATTTATTGCATGATAAATATCTCCCAGTGCAATGACAATTTGATCTAGAAGATCACTGACGCCACGGATTGCTCTCACTATTTCCTCCTGTGATTCCAGCACAGCTTGTGAAAGGACACGGCCATTCGGGCGGACGTCAGCTGGCGTGGAGTCGCCGGGGTGCGTGGTGCTGGAGGAGCCAGTGGAGACGACAGGGCGCACGGTGCAGAGGGAGGAGCCCTCTCCTGTCTCATCGTCTATTGAGAAATAATAATAAAAAAAATGAAGTAATTAAACATGAGTCAATGTGTTTATATCCTGGCAACTTAACGCACGAGCATGTGTAATGTGAGCAGCCTAGTATAATGACATTTCTGAGTTTAACACATTTACCTTGAGGATGATCTGTGTCGCCTTCATGGCCCCCCACAACTCCGCTTAGAGCTGTTCCCTCCACAATAGCCGCCACTCTCTGATCAAAAGGGGGTCAGTTCCTCCCCTCCTGTCACCCCGCCCGTTGCGGTGATACTTCGGCGGTGGGCCGAAATCCTCCGCTTCACGTCGGACCATTTTTTTTTTTATTTCAGTGGTTGTGCGCTGCTCCGACCCAACAGCGTTCACTGCCTCACACACACACTCCCCAGAAATGTCTTTTTCTTTGTGGTTATCCCTGAAAAGAGGCTACCAAATAAAACCGCTCTTCGGTCTCCACTTCATTTAATAAAATTTCGAGCTTAGACTCGTTGAAGTTGCGCTTCTTACCTTTACTCATCGTTTAAATCTGATAGTGCAGAGAGGGAATCCCCGGTGCAGGCCCTATTTACATTGATTTGCATATTTAAATGGGGGCGTGGACAGGGAGGAGTTCAGCACTTCTGCATGTGCGCTCAATTCCACGTTGATTGGGATGTACAAAGGAAAAGTGCTCGGATCCATGCGTACGCACACATTGATACATCTGAATTTTTTTGTGCTTACGCCAGTTTCTGGATTCTAGCGTACGCCATGTTTTAGTAAGAAAGCCACGCAATTCTTAGTACATGAGGCCCCAGGTGTGGCAATGTACTCAAATCCACTTCTCTGGATTTGAGTACATTGCCTGGTGTTTAGTTGTAGAAGTAGGGGGTAGGAAGTAAGAAATGGGCCTTGCCTCCTGGCCCGATTTGGTGTCACAGATTGTGTGATCTCATTGCACGATGGTCTCTAGGGTAAATACTCTAGAAATATGGCAGTTGATCCATTTTTTTGCAGCTATTCCAGTAACGTGTTGCAGTAAGTGAAGAGTGAAAGGGGTTAAATGTCCTCCGTGGTGCTGGAATTCTATGTTCCCAAGAGTCTATTTTTGTTTGATTCATTGCTCTGACACCTTTCCAGGTTCTCTGATGCTTTGCATTTTCCACCCCCCTTTCCTTCAATTCGACTCTCCAGCTCTAAGCCGCTGCACAGATAAGGGTGCAGGCCAGGCAGATGTTGAAAACGAAAGCCTTTGGATGCAGCCTGCTGTGATATTGCAAGCTCCTGCTGCCTTCACACCGACACACACCCTTTTACCTGGACAACATTTATTCTATACAAACACACACACACACACACACACACACACACACACACACACACACACACACACACACACACACACACACACACACACACACACACACACACACACACACACACACACTCAAAAGATCTGTGTGTTGATGGATGTTTTTGTGAATGGTGGCCCTTTTCCTCTCCCTTGTGATAGGCAGAGCATCTCTAGCTCAGCTCCATTTCTAATTAAATGAAAAACATCCAGGCAGCATTTCACTCTAGTTCTCTCGTTGCACTCTGATTGTGATCCACAATGACAGTAGCAGACAACAGTACTTTTTGTCACCTGTTCTAATTTCTGCAGCAGATTAGATAGGTGTCATAATTTATCAGGAGTTATGCCAGATATGCAAAGTGTTTGTTTTGCGTCCCTTTGTCCTGCTGGAGAAATAAAAGAGAAAACAAAAAAGGAAGGACAGAGGAAAGGAGGCAAGGAGAACAGGAAAGAAAGACGAGAGGAAAAGCAATAGCAAGGAAATAAATGAAGAATTTGAGCCTCGAGATTCCACAAAGAGATAATGATGGACCAGGCTTGGCTGGTTTAAGTGGACCAGATTAAATTTATTTCCCGACA
Organism: Echiichthys vipera; assembly: GCF_963691815.1. Lineage (NCBI taxonomy): Eukaryota > Metazoa > Chordata > Actinopteri > Perciformes > Trachinidae > Echiichthys > Echiichthys vipera. Next base: position 19,007,459 of record NC_139831.1, on the reverse strand, counting down.
ATATAATCCAGACAGTGAACAGGGACTTAGATGTATTGTGTCATGGCCGGGCAAAGAGGAGCCATGTTCAGAGACTCTCTCTAATGAGCTCACCCATGTTGAAGTGCAAAGTAGGGTGACATTAATTCTTAATGGGAGCATTAAAAGCTTAGTTAATGGAGAATAGTGAGCATTTGTGATTAACCGGCCAAATTAATAGCAAGTGTCACATTAAGACTTTGCTGAACTCAGTCTGCTCTCCTTCCTGCTACACAGGTTTTTTTCAGATGAAGGGATTCTGAATGTAGAGTTTTTGGAAATCCCTCCATCGAAAACAAAAGCACAACTCAAAGGTGAAACGATATGGCTCACGTTCAATTTTTATGTCATTGTGAACAAATCAAAGCAACATTTTATCCAGTCCACCAATACCTTCTAACTTCCCCCACCCTATCATGCCTCGCAGGAATAGACGGTATATCAAGTACCAGTACCCGGTTCAACAGTGTGGCTTATTGATTTTTTTTTAACAGTTTTTTGGACAAAAGTGGAGCTCTGTGGGAAAGGAATAAGATGCTGGTCAATCCACACAGCATGACCAACGCATGTTTGTTGCTGAACCTGTTTCCTGTGACCATGTTGACAGGTTAGAGCAGAAAGTGATAGTTCATTTGAAAGTCATACTGACATCATAACATCATCATTTCACTACAGTTTCAATGAGTATATACGGGTTGTAGAATATGTCACAGACATGAAAGAAAATATGACTATTTACTGCATGTGTAGGGGGCATGTCAGTGGGCGAGGCCTCCGAAACAGGAATATTTAAGGGCGTAACATGTTAATGACGATCAAATTCAGCCGCCGCATTTATCAAGGCCCGCTCATTCGTATGCTGAGATTGGTCAGATACGAATGTTTCATAAATCACACGTGGGTCCTTTACTGCGACCAATTCTGCGCTCAGATCTGCGCCCGTTTTCACACAAGATTGATAAATGAGGCCCACTCTGAGGTGTGAAATCAAAAGAGCTCCCCTTAAAGCTTTTATGCTCCTAATGTCTCTGAGCCTTATTGTCATGAAACTGGAGGGGCTTGATCAGTCGTAGTGCTCTGAAGTTATCAGATGTATTTGTTCTGAATAGTTTAACACAAAAGCGGGACCCTCTCTGTCAGCCTGCCGACACTTCAAGCTTTATCTCTAACAACATATTTCTGTCTCTTTTGTGTCTGACTTTACAGCAATCTTTTTCATCTCTGTAAGTGTACAAAGGTCTGTGTGAGCGCTGTTGTTGTGGGGTAATACCTTTGGATGTGTCACACAGTGCATTGTTACATATTGTGATCAATATCAATGTAAAAGCCCCATTTTATCCGTTTATCTGTACAACTATCTTCAAATTTCCAATGACACTGCCCACTTACTAAATTCCCTGTTTGGTTTCATACTGTTGTAGCATAAAACATTACTTATGAAATGCTTCTGACCTTACTCAAGAGAACGTGAAAGCTGGAACCGCTTTTAAACAACAACTTCTTTTCCATTCCTAAGCTTTTCTTTTCATGCTAATATTACCAGCAAGGGAAGGCCAAGTGTTTCAATAGATCCTTGATTAAAGAGCATTTTATATTATTGGAAGCTTCTGCAGTTCAAATCTCCTTCAGTTGCTTTGGTCTGCATGCTAGCACATTCATCTTCTCTGAAGGACACAGATGTTTTATGCCTCCTCTCATGCTCTCACTCTCATTGCTTCATGCATTCTTATGTGATGTACGCAAATCTATTTTTTTGTTCAAAAAGTAATTAATGTGACAGTGTGCTATGACTTTGTTATAAATAACTGCTCTGATTGGATCTACAAGGAATTCAGTCCCTTTCTTGATGCTTGATTTTCTTTTTCTAAACTGCAGTGCGCTAATTCATTACTTGATGTGTGTGTTTGTTTGTGTGTATGCATGTGGTTGTGAGTTAATGCAAGCTTGCATATATCCTCCCCTGTGAGTCAAGTCCCTTTGTGGTAAACCATGAGAGGACAGCTTAATGCATTGTTATGTTTTGACAGAAATTCTCCAGGGGATTCACGTCCACTTTCAAATTCACACACACACACACACACACGCACGCACGCACGCACGCACGCACGCACGCACGCACGCACGCACGCAAGCACGCACGCACGCACGCACGCACGCACGCACACACACACACACACACACAATGCTCATTTATTTTGATAGATCTCAGTTGAGACATACAGAGATGCACTGAACCTGAGCAGGCGGTCAAATTCAATCATTGACCCTGGTTGAGTCGGTCAACCTATTGCTGTTGGAGACTAAAACAGGTGAAGCGAATGTTACGGGTATAGTTGCTCTGCAGAGAGACCAAGTGCTGAAGAACTCAGTTTGGTCCAATCCACTTCAGAAACCCAGACATTCTCCCTTTAGCTGCTGAGGAGGAATGCAGTGACCCAGGAGAACTATCCACCTCTCGGTCATCCTCACTCCATGGGACACTCGCTATTCCTCGCCACAATCTCCTTTTAGACTAAAAATCAATCCCCCAGTTGAGCAGCAGCCCATTTGTCCCTGGCTTTGACAGACCCTTGGGTCAATAAAGGCACTGCATCGCTACTCCCTCGTTGGGCCTCCCAGCAAAGCCCCTGCTTGGCACAGCAATACTCTGACTGCTGTCCATGATAGATGGCACAGGCATATGAATGAAATCACTGGAACAAGTTGGAGCTACTATGCAGCACTGTAACATATTGTTGCCTCTCCTGCTTTTATCTCATCAGATGGTAAAATGACAACTCTGCCCTCTGGATACCCCAGTACATGGTTTATTTTTATTTTTTCCACTAGTGTGAAGGCTGTTTGCAACAATCTTCTGTATAGAACTGCATAGTTATTACCAGGTCCAACAGCATCACTGGTATTGTTGTTGTTGTCGCTGGTGTGATCCCATCGCAAGCCGATCTTTTGTTGATTCATTTTCTTATTATTCAGTCAGTTTTGCTACGCTAGTGAAATGGCCTGAGGGATCTGTCCAACCAAATACCTGCAAAACTAAAACTAACATTCCCATCACTCTCAGCTGTACTTTGTGTTTTGCTCTAATCAGCACGTTTGTATACTAACCTGATAAATTAAGATGGTGAACATAAACATCGAGATGTTAGCATATGGAGTAGTTAAACACACTTCCATGTGTAAGTACAACCTTACAGGACAGCTATAGACTTAAGTCTGTTCATGCCAGACATTTTGCCCATCTGGACACTTTGATATATTAAACATTAAAAATGTAACAAGATTTCTTGTAACTTTTATAAATCTAGAAGGGTACTCAGACAGCGCAGCCCTCCACCAAGGTCATGCCCTATCTTGCAATCTTAATGAAAGTGAAAAATCATTTGTTTATATTCCATGTGATTCTGATCTGCTCCAAAATTTGACAAGTTCTTCTTTCTTCCATGCTGCATCCTACCACCAAGTTTCATTGAAACCAGGCAAGTCGTTTTTCCATATCTTGAGTATCAAACAAACCAAACCAAGACATAATGCCCTTAAGGTAAAAACAAAGTAAAGCACCTATTGTGAGATTTATCCTGTGAAATGGCTTTTTCTCATCTCCCATACTTTCTCCAAGTAACCGGCAAATTGAGTTGTTTCGTGAGCAAATAGCCAACTTAGTTTTTGTGCATGAACCATGTTTAGAAAAATGTTTTTATCTTAAACAAAATAGTGTCTTGTTCCCAGTGAAGTAAACACAGTGCTGATAAGTTTCCCAGATAAAGGTGCAGGAGAATTGTTATTGTACTTTTTACCTTTGATTTCTCAACGTAAGCTATGAGAGATCTTAATCAGCTGTAGAGCCACATCTGAGCCGCTGCACTGCAGCTCTTCATTTTGCCGGGCAGTACCTTTTTTTCAGGCAAATCCTTCACCACAAGTGGCCTGGAATTTCTGGGACTCAGTTGTTGTCAGAGGATGTGTAGCACAGAGGTTGGCAAAATTAATTTCCTTAGTGTTAATAAAAGACAGCTTAGCCTGAATAAGAGGAACATAATTACAAAAATCCTTTAATTTACTTGATTGTCCCTCGGATGAACATGTGGTGTCCTAATTAACCTGCTGCAGCCCAATCCCAGTAATGAGCAGACTAGTGAATCTAATCAGCCTAACCATGTCCTTATTTGTCATGAATAATTGTATGTGTTATTATCATTATTATCAATTACATGTTCTGCAATTATGCATGTCTATTCAGCTCCCCATGCTGTAAGCTTTTTCCTGCGTCACTCTTTTAAAAACACAAGACAACAGTCTCCCAACATACGTACAAAAACATGCGCTTTCTACACTCAGTGGAGTTTCCCAGACTCTCCAAATGATGTCAAAACAAAACATGTCAACCATGTAAACATTTTGAATGATATACGATCAGTACAAAAAGTACAATATCCTTAAACACGGTGGGACAGGCCCTCTTTAACATAAACCAACAGTTGTCAGTGTCACTTCCTATTCTTGTAACTTTGCATCATGTGGCTCATGGTCTAGGCGACTTCCCCTTTTGCCACGTATCAATGCTGACGACAATATTTACTTTCCATCACATCCTCAACAGAAAAGAATTTCCTGTGTGTTGAGCAGTGTTTTAATTTTCTTTTAGGCTTTATGAAGAGTTGAAGATTTCGTCGGTCATGGAGGGAGACGTGCTGTCTTTGTCGTCTTCCTCATCATTATCATCGTCAGCAGCAGCAGGAAAACAGCAAGATACTTCAACAAAGAGCAACAGCAGCCTCCCTCAAAGCCCAAAGGATCGTAAATCACCTGAAGAGTTATGGTATGTGTGTGTGTGTGTGTGTGTGTGTGTGTGTGTGTGTGTGTGTGTGTGTGTGTGTGTGTGTGTGTGTTGTGTGTGTGTGTGTGTGTGTGTGTGTGTGTGTGTGTGTGTGTGTGTGTGTGTGTGTGTGTGTGTGTGTGTGTGTGTGTGTCTTCCACTTTTCTACAAACAGGGGTGGAAACAACACAGAAACATATTAAAGTATAATTTATAACAATTTAATATAACAACTTCACCCACTTCAGCCTGAGTGTGTAAATGAAATGTAGTTTGAGCCTTTTGCAGTATATAATAATCATTTTGTTTTGTTTCTTACGTCTTCAGTGTATAAATCTAAAGGTAACACTACAAAATAATGTAAAAAGGTTAGGTTTAATGAGCTATGGCTTGAGCTTATACCTTTCCAGTCAACATAAACTTGGTTTGGTTTGTCACCACTTTAAAAGTAAGGACTTATTATAATATTTTTTTTCTACTCCTTTTTTACATGTGTCGAAAACAACCAGAATATACTAAACTAAATGATGTGTTATGTCTTTAATTCTAAAGAAAGCCACAGTATGTATACATTATAGTTATCACATTTTTAAAGACGCTCAGTTCAATAAAGTTCAATGAGAGGAGGAATAAAGAGAGAGTGGAGTTTCCAATGAGGTCATAAAGATGTAGGCTTCAGTTCATTATTTCACAACACTGATACTTAACCATCATGTTGTAAAAAAAAATTATACTAAATGTATTTTATAATGCCAAGCCATCAAAATGGAATCGTTTTTGTATATTATGGTCACGTCTTTTATATTTAAGTGACCAATAGTCATAGTTGTTAATGCGGGCAAACTTGGTAAATGCTGTGACTTATCTACCTACACAAACGATTAGTCTGCCTTAAAATAACCATAGTGAAAGAGTGAAACTGCCTACTTCTCTCCCCTGTAAGGGGATCCGACTGTGGGCATTGATCGGTTGCACGCAGAAATGTATCCAGAGTGATATTTGTCAGGGTTGCCACCAGCAAGAAGGAGAAGGATGATCTCTCTCTTTATCATATGCCATGACAGTGAATTACCATATCGCTGCTGGAAGCAGTGGCATTTTGGTGTCCTTCGAAGACGGCAAACGATTGAAAACTTTGTGAAACTGGGTCACACTGTGTATTTCGGCTGTCAGAGAAGCCAAAAGAGACAAGGTTCTGGATCACATAAACATGGAGCATGGTGTGGTCCCAACAGGATGGCTGAATACACATTAGTGACTTGCCACGACAGGGTTTTGGGCATGGGTGTGTTAGCATTTTTTGCTCATACTGGCCACTAAAATTAGGCTCCATTTCATTTGTTTCAAGCTTCTAACTTCATCTTATACTTCACAGTCTTCAGAGCAGTTGGTTCTGTGTGGATAATTCACTCATTAGTGGCCATAAACACCCTTTACTAACGCTCTTTCCTGCCCTGTTGAATTTACAGAGTGAAGATTTGGGCAAATAATAACTCATGTATCCTGATTGTCTGATGAGACTATGTTTGTTCAACACAAACTGCAATGTATCTATCGAAGATAGCAGTTTATTTTGTGAAGAACATAATCTAACTCCAGGATCATATATTTTATTATAAAATAAGGAAAATCCCCTTGTTGATAACAGCACATTTTTAACCAGGATTTATCCAGGATTTTTTTTCAGAAGATCTCTCAAATAAATTGATTGGGGAGACACACTAACTCTTGTTGTTTCTTGTTGTAAGTTGTATAAGATTGATAACACTCTCATGTCTGTACATAAAAAAATATGAAGTTACAGCCAGCAGTCTGTTAGCTCAGCTTAGCATAAAGACTGGAAACAAGGAGAAACAGCTAGTGTGGCTCTGTCCAAAGGTACAAAGGTAAAAAATCTTCTTACCAGCAGTTCTACAGCTCACAGTTGAACACTTTATATCCCATTTGTTTAAACTAAATCATTAAATCAAAGTATAAAAACATGTTGCAATTTCACGGGTCATCACTGTAAAGGGCCTGTACAAGAAATAGTCCCACATAACCCCCTATAAAACTGCAACTTGTTGAGTTGTTTTTGTTTGTTTGTAAACAGAACAGCCAGTTCAGCAAAAAAAGCAATGTCCTTATTTGTAGAAAGTGAGATTTCCATGTCTTTTTATTATAAAGCAGGTTCAGGTGCTAAATACTTTTAAAGGATCAAAACAATCAATACACAACGAAATGCACACAGCCTGTATTCAGAAACTGTGTCTTTAAACAAGCCTTTAGGACTTCTGTACAGTTGTGATGTCACAAATATACTATATATAGGTAGAAAGTGCCATTACAGTCATTCCTCAGTTGCAATGGTGCAGAGAAGCCAAGAGCGTAGATGTGGAAGACCCGACCAACCAGTGCTGACTGTGCCTTTTCAGGAGGGGTACAGGCGCTAAAACGGAGACGTTTCAGAGTATGAATACAGATATATTCAGACAGGCAGTATAAAATAATGTGTTTTTTTGAACATTAAAGCATGTAAACATGTTCTAGTGAAAAACACAAAATACAAGTATGGACCTAAAGATAGGTCCATTTTAACAGTCAGTTTGAAAGGAGAAATTTCTCATTTCATATTCCCATCAACCCTCAGTGGCCTTTGTGCGTGACTGATAGAAACCTGCTGGTACAAAGTTCAGGAATATATACATTTAATATCATTTTGAGACCTGCATCTTCCCATTTGTATTGCTTTGAATATAACTGTCTAAAATTGCAAAAAGCAGGACACTGTACGTAAGTGGATGAAAGTGTGTATTGGCGAGGGAGTTTGGCCTTAAGGGGGATGAGAGGTGATCGCAGATTGTGATTCTTTGTAGTACTTAGCTCTGTGAGGTTACAGCAGTCCTACCTTCAGTATGTTTGTGTGAAGAAGCCCTGGGGGATACAGGCAGAGTTGTGTGTTCTTCTATGAGCAGACCCACGGGGGCTTTAGATCTTAGCTGTCTCCCCGTCAGCTATTCCTATGAGACAAGACCTCACAACAGGGCTGGTGGAAAGGAAACTAGTATGACTAATTAATCCTTGCAAATAGTTTTCTTTTCTCCAAATGGCTCACCAGAAATCAACATTTTCCAGGGTTCATCACCCATATTGTTTCCACAGGCTATCGATATGCAAACACATCTGACAATAAACAGAGTTTCTGATTAGCATTGACTCTAGATGCAGAGAAATGCATCACTTTCTGCCTGTGTGTTTCTTGAGTACATAATGTGACTGTGCATGCATGTGTGTGTGTGTGTGTGTGTGTGTGTGTGTGTGTGTGTGTGTGTGTGTGTGTGTGTGTGTGTGTGTGTGTGTGTGTGTGTGTGTGTGTGTGTGTGTGTGTGTGTGTGTGTGTGCGCGCGCGCGTGGGTGTGCATAATAGCTTCGATTCTCTGTAAGTGCACTCTAGGCGAGTGGGTGTTCAAAAGTACTCTGACGCTCTTTTGTGCGCTCATGTGTTTGCTTATTAATGGAAATCCTGCACTAATGTTCTTCATCATGACTTTATTTATGGCACATATTCTATGTGACTGTACCTGTGTGTGTGTGTGTGTGTGTGTGTGTGTGTGTGTGTGTGTGTGTGTGTGTGTGTGTGTGTGTGTGTGTGTGTGTGTGTGTGTGTGTGTGTGTGTGTGTGTGTGTGTGTGTGTGTGTGTTTGTGTGCGTGCGTGTGTGCAGGACAGAGGATGTGAGTCCCGTAGGTGGCAGGCTGCTGTCCAGTGAGGAGCAGGTCACGCTGATCACTGAGAGTATGACTGTCACCTCCACTGACCAGGAGAAACTGCTGCTGCTCAACAAGAACACCGAGCTCCGCAGAGTCAACAAAGAGGTACAACACCACCTTTAACCAGTGCAGATTCTCTGCAGGTCCACATTTGTATTGCCTATGTTGGCAATTAAATTTAGTTCTCTCTGAAAACCAGAGGACTGTGGGCGTTGTGTGAAAACTGCTGCTAAGCTGTGAGTAAGCGTCATTAAAGTTATACAACCTTTGTTTCTGGATTTTAATTAGATGCTGCTTGATAAAAAAGTGAAATAGACAAGGTTAAATGATTATCTTAATTGATAACTGTGTGAGATTTACATTACTGTAAACTGTAATGTATTTAGGGCACGTACTGAATGAAGAGTGTAGCGCTTCACCTCACTGACCTGAATTAACTTCCTGATGCCCATGTTGTTGCAAGGACAGACTGAGAATGACGACGTAATGATTGAGTAATCAATGCTGTCTATGGCTACAGTGGAGGCTGATGATCATGTGATGATGATGATGGTGTGTTACAGCTGATGAAGCTGAATGAGGACTGGGATCAGGTGTACCGCAGTGCCACGCTGAGTCTACAGCACAGACTGGAGGAGTTGGAGCTGGAGAACAGTGCAATCAAACAGCTCAACAGCAGACTGCTGCTCAAAGTCGAGCACCATCAGGTAAACGCACAATAGTACTTCATGTGTAGGTAAAGTAAAGGGTAGTAAAGGGTTGCTCGATTAAGACAAAAATCCTAATCATAATTATTTTAGTCAGTTTTCAAATCACAATTACAAGTATACAATTTTACAATTATATATCTACTGTATATATAAATTTAAATAAATAGAAAAATAATAATAAATAATGTAATAGTATAATGTTAATACACTCCTAATGAAAACTTCTTAACATATATTCAATATATTCAAATAATACATTACCAAATAAATTACACTAACATTTTTTCAACATTCAGTAAACTATATTCAACATATTCCAGTCAGTAAGTCAGCAAAAATGGGCAAAAGTGCACTGTTATAAAGGAAAAGAGTGAGCTGCATTTATGCCACAAGACGCAAGACAAAATGAGAGCATCATTGTGAAACAGAATGTGGCAAAAATATTAATTTTATCCTGATTATCTTGTTTTCATAATCTCTGGAAGCCAAAATCGTAATTGAAAAAAAAATGTGATCAATTGCTCTGTCCTCAGATACAGCATATGAGGGAGGATGGGTTATGGCAGTTTAGATGTTGGAAGATATTAAATGTGGTTTACATGTGTGAGGTTTTACTGCTGTGTTTGGGTCCGTAGAGTGCAAAGGAGTACTATGAGCAGGCGTTGATGCAGGAGCTGAAGAAGAACCAGGAGCTGCAGGAATACATGAGATTGGTGGAGAGCAGGCTGCACCACCCAGACCGAGACCGTACACCTGTCAAACTGGTATTTTACCTGCCAGTGGGATATTTTATGATCTATGACTCGAGCACGGCTAATCAATTTATCTTATGTCTTCACTGAAGGGCAGCTTCAGCGCTGTGACACTAGATCCTGTGTCAGGCCCCACCGCTAATCCTCCAGGGGGTCCCGAGCTGTCACCCAGTCACATCACCGGATACAACCCCTCATCATCCTTTTTCCCAGCTTCTTCCAGCCCAGAGGCAGGACGGCAGGGAAAAAGCCAGAGACGTAGTACCCCACTGGGTGCGCTGCGAGGGTCCCAGCAAGAAGTTCAGGTTCTAAAAGAGCAGCTGGAGGCAATGCAGTGTCAGGTGGGATGCTTTCTTTCGCACAGCATCAAAAAAATGTTTCCATTCCTGATGTGATAGGAGCAGAATCGATATCAACTTGCTGTTGCCAGGGAAAGATTTGCTTAATGCTTAAACCTGAATTAGATGGTGAACTGCTCCACCAAGTGGTGGCTGGGTGCTCACAGCAAAATAAGAAGTATCTGCAGTTCACAAGATGTGGCTTTGATATTGGCTCACTGCCATATTGATGTCTTGTGTCAGCAGACCCAGATTTATGAAGCAGAATATCAAACGGAGCATAATGACCACAAACGCACACTGCAGGAGAACCAGAGGCTGAGGAAGAAGAAGGAGGAGACACACCAACAGGTTTTACTACTGCAAGAGCAGGTAGTGTTTTCTTTGTCTGTACACTTACTGCACACTGTTAAAAGCACACACTCACACGCAAAGACATACACATTCACATTCACACTTACACATAAATTATTAAACATGTCTGTGGTATAATCTTGACTCAAAACCAACCCAAAAATCAATACAACTAATTGATCATGCAGTCCTGCATTTATTTTGTTTATCCCATCAAATGTTGGATTGGTTGAATGTGGAGGTTATGGTTAACTAAAATGTGAAATATGGTTAAATATGCTATGTCTAGCTAAGCTACTGTGGTAACCATGTGATCCAAAAGCTAAATTAAATTTAAAGGTCTTGATGAGATATTGTCACCTCCTCATCTCCTCCAAGGTGTCTACTGTTTTGACAAAATATGGTGATGAATCCACATTGAGCTGATTCCTGGTATCAAGGTATCCGTCACTGGAATCTGATGTTTATTTTTTTTTCTGATTTTACCGTCTGTGGTTCTGACATTTGCACAGCTCAAGGTCTATGAGGATGACTTCCGGCGGGAGAGGTCTGACAAACAGATGCTGCAGCGGCTGTTGTTGAAAAAAACGCCCCCGAACAAGGACCCTGTGCTTATCCACCGCTGCAATAATGAGCAGCAGCCACCAGGAGGAGACAAAAGGACACAAAGTGGAGAGAAAAGACACCAGCAGCACCCACTCTGCCCAAATCACCCAAACAGGGACAAAGAGTCAGACTGAGGGGAGTGGGGACATCTTCATACACTGTAAATTAAGTTTTAAATGTATAATTTCTACTTGATAACATTTTTAGCCCTCATTCTTTAGTTGTCATTCACGGTCACTGATTTTGCACTTTTTTATCTGATTAACATAGACAAATGTATGTTAATGTTTTCAATCTGATACCAAATGCATTGTTTGCTCTTAAGGTTACAATTAAATGATAGATTATACTATACTTTCTTGATATTACTTGCCATAAAAGAAACAGAAGCCAAGTTTGGTACCTATATTAATATATCTTATATAACTTCTTTCTTATATCCTGTATCTCTTTCCAATATACTGTACCTTTTGTTTACTCTGACTTTCATTACTACAAAACCAAGGCCATTAACCAAATATAAAAAGTCAAAATGATAAAACAAATAAATAATAATAACTGATATAAATTTGCTGGTGGTTTGTTACCTGCCTCTACATCTCTGTGTAAGAGGAGGCTACCCAGCTCATTTCTAATAATTGTTGAATCATTTCTTCTACATGTGCTTCATTACTTTGTCTGTAAATGTCTGTAAAATGACTTTTTGCTCAAATGTCTTGGCTCATTAAAAAAAATGCCACATCCACACGATAAGAGGCAATGACACCAGAATGTCAGACAAGGAAGTTGCATTGGGTGGATATTCCCCAGAACAGCTGTTAAGGAGCAGCCGGTGTCCTCTGAAGTGTGCTGCTGAGTTAATGTTTGCTCTGACGCTGAAGGAAGTTTACTGCTGCTGGTCACTGGTCCACATCTGAACCCAAGCTACTGACACACATCACACAACCGAGGTGGCCACTGGGTAATCAGGAGTTTTTCCTCTGTTTACTTTCTCAGCATCCTCGAAAAATTCCTCTAAGAGACTGTGAACGATTCCTACAATTAAAGCACACGACATGAAGTGTATTGTAAAGCAGCGTATACCAAGTAATGTCTTAAATTGTCTTAATTTAGTCATTGATTTATTGATTGATGAAATGACACACACACACACATATAATCATATAGAATAATCTCATAGCCACAAAAAAACAAGGACACCAGGAAGCAATATCACATGTTTCTAGTCACTGTGAAGGAAGTTGAAACGTGGATGCTGATTTCTCTTTGACCACACACACACACGACATAATCTACATCCTCAAACATGATTCAACCCACACACAGGTTCCAGAAAAGTAGGTTGACAACTTGTTTGTATGTTGCTAAGCATCTTCTTCCTTCCCTATTTATGAATCAAAATGCTTTAAGCGCTAAGTAAATAAGTAAGGGACTGTGTGAAAATAATTAGGATGGGGTCAGAAAAGAGTGTGTATTTTTAACATTTTCTTTTGTTTCGCTCACTCTACTCTGCAACAGCGTTGATGCTTGGGTCTGACTCACTCTTTCTCCAGAACCTCTTGAAACTTGAAAATGGTTTTATTTTCAGTGTTTTGTCATATGGATGGAGAGTTTTGATACATTCACAGTATTTATATAGCACCTCAAGCTTCTTTATAATAAAAAGAATACATGGAAATGTCACTTTTTATAAATGAGATCATTGTTTATTTACTCAATAAATAGTGAGATTCAGCATCCCTTCTCACCCTGTTTTGTTTTTGTGAACATCTGATGTTCTTATATGCATATAAATGTAGGATAAAAAAAGATGAAAAAGGAAAAACCGAATTCAAATAATAGTAGGCTTATTCCATTACATGGATATAAGAATAAATACAATTATATTCAAAACAATGATTATAATAACCTACTAAGTACGTTTACCTACTAGCATTTTCCCTTCCCTTGTAAACACATGCTTGGAATAACACACCCTTCACACACAATATGCAATTATTATTTATCCTGTGATCAGTCATCCTTCCTTCACTCTCTGAGTTCCTGACAAGGAAGAGAAAAGTTGAATATAAGGTGTGGATATGTGGGAAAGTAATGAGTTACCTTGAACTAAATACCTCATACTTTCCAGTATGAGAAAAGTTATCTCATACAATAAATCAGTCACTAACTATTTCCTGATGTTAAAACATGAGGTTAGTCCTGTTCCTGACATTACACCAACATGAAACAATGGCCCACCTCACCTGAACTACACAGAAATGCAAAGGTAGTGTGCGTCACAGTCATGGTTTTTCCCAATTTGATAATTCACATTGACATGTGATGTCATTTTAAGATGTGCATTAATTGTAAGATGTTGACAAAAGGATGTGGAGTTTCCAGAAGGTGCTTTGTGCAGTATAAAATAATGGCCACAGACGAGCTTGGCAGTATCCAGAGCCCAGACTCAGAGAGAGGAGGAGAAGACTGAGCAGCAAACAGGTATGGAAACTATAGAATATGATACTTTAAGCAAAAGTTATAGTTAAATAAAAGGTGGGGTCGAATAGGCTTAAGGACATTTTGTCTCAAAAACTAGATGTTAGACAGAATAGTGACTATATGTAAACAAAATGTTTTCTCTCTGTTCTTCTCTCTAACATCCACCTCTACCACAGAGAGTCTCTACCTTATACATTTTGGAAGCAGAAGGCCCAGAGGCATCAGCAGTGAAACAGAGATGACTACATCAGCGGCTAAACTTCAGGAGGTCTATACCCAGCGTGGTTTCCTCTCTGCGCTGCCTGTGTTGAATGAGACTGAGCTAAGGGAGGCCAAGAATGCCTTTTCTGAGCTGGAAAGAGAATTCGGTAAGTAGCACCAGCCGTAGCACTGGATGATGAAGGACAGAAGGGATGAAAAGGGAAACGACGTGATGCAGAAATGAAATATTCTAATTAAATTGAGAGTTTGCTCACCATCTTTGGTTCAAAGTGCGTCTGTCAGTGTACTATATATTCTGTGTGTTTCCAGGTGAAGAGTACACCGGGTACAGCCTCCACAATGTTCACCTTCAGTATCCGTGGGTGAGGGATCTGACCAAACACCCTCAAATCTTACAAGTGGTCAAAGCCATCCTGGGCCCTGACGTCATCCTGCTGGACTCGCGCTTCATTTGTAAATACCCAACAGTCAAACCTGACATCCAGGAGAATGGAGAAGGAGGAACCAAACCCGAGCTTCCATACGTGGCCTGGCATCAGGATATGAGGTAGATTTGCGTACTGAAAAAGAAACCTTGAGAGGTTTTTGTTTTGCTCCATTTTGTTTGGTCTGACTGTAAGTGTTTTGTTCACAGGTATTGGGGGATTGCTGGTGGGCCTGTTCTCTCTGTGTGGCTCGCCTTGGATGACTCACTGCAAGAGAACGGTGCCCTTCAAGTCATCCCAGGTACCTCATTTACGACTCATTTATTCTTCTTGTTTATGCCGTTGGTCACTGACCTAGCTGGACCTTAGCACAACAAAAGCTGTCTTAAAAAGGTCTTTGACTGTGTTATTTTTGGTCTTTGTGACCTGTAGGTAGCCACTGCTCTGGCATGTTACCCCATCAGCAAGCCATCCTCCCTGGAAACATGCTGTCAGTCAATCAGGAGATCCCTGAGGAGCTGGTGCAGGCTGATGAAGCTGTGCTATGTCCTCTGTTGGCTGGGCAGATGTCTGTGAGTTTACTTCTTGTTTGTCTAAGATGACGATGTTATGAATGGGTTTGAGTTCAATACAAGGTGAATTAACAAGGATTTCTTTTAAATAGATTCATGATGGACTCCTTGTCCATGCCAGCGATGCCAACACTTCCCAGAAGAGGCGCTGTGGGTTTGTGATTCGTTATGTTCCCACCTGTGCATATCCCACAGAGGTGAGACAAACATGAATATAGACATGTTGCTATATTACATGAGGATTGTAATCTCACTAGCTGTACATTGATCCTGATTCTTTTTGTTGCCGTTAGGATCCTGATCGTCCCAGGAAATTTGCTGCAACAATGACAGCCTGTGGAACGGATCAGTTCAACCACTTCTCCAACAAAACCACATGAATACTTTGTTGGTTCTTCTTATATTATTTGCTTATGTCAAATGTCTATTCTATGTTTGTGAATGATATAATTTGATAGAAATAAGGGCAGATTGCTATAGTTTGTATCATTATACTGTATATATTATATATCATCAATATTACATTATTTTTATGTTCAGGATGTGTGGACACTGATTTTGCTAGCAGCTTTTAAATAAACGTGAAAATACCCTTACACCGGTCAATTTGTGAATGTCAGTTCAACCCAGTTCACTACAACTCTGCCAAATATTGAGGACATATTCTTTCTGAAGAAAGACGAAAGTATTGAAATATGATGCAAAAGTGAAGAAATATTTTTTTGTAAATAGGATTTGGTAATACAAATAAACAACCCTCATATCTAAAACTTCAGTCATTTAGTCATAGTTTTTTTTAGTATGGAAAATGTAATATGTCGACCTATAAATTCAAAGTTCATTAACTGTTTCAAGCGTCAAGACTCAATAAAATATGTTATTTCTAACCCAAAGAACTGTTTCACTTCAAGTTTGTCTTTGATGCACAAAGGTTGTCAAAATGGCATTCAGAATACTTACTCATATAATGCAGCTTAAAAGAGTAAAGTTGTCCTGTTCTGGAAAATAGTTCATTATTGATACAGTATTTGTGGATTCATGTAAGATTTCAGAAATAAGGAGTAAAAGTTTGAACATTACCAGAAGCAACACCTGTGTTACTGTACAGACTTTAAATGTTATTGTCTACAATGACAATGCCTTTGAGCAGCACTATACACATCAGACAACAGTACTAACACCAGCACATATGAGCACACAGACAATGGCAGACAACAGAAGGCTACACACTCGGGCCTGTTTTGTGATGCCTATTGATTAAGACTATGATGGCAGGGATTAGGCCTTTCCCAAAGCGAGCCCTTCTCCACCTCAGTGCTTTGTACCTGTGTCCGCAGGCAGTAAGCAGGAAAAACAGTAAAGTATGGTAGTGATTGAGTCTGTGGGTGTGTTCTATTGAGGTTGCAATGCGAGAAATGGCCATAATGTTTAGCTCTGCGAGGTTGAGTGTGGCAGGTCCAATTATCCTATACTTGAACCTACCATTTCATTGTGGGTTGTTGTTATTATTTAAACAAGCAAATGGAGAACCAGTACCAAAGTCAGATATGTAAATCAACTAAACATTAAGTCATGTTCATTGACCCTTCACATGCAACTATATGCTGGTCGTACATGTAGAAGCCACGGGGATCTCTGCCTGCACAAACTTGGTCTATGTGGGCTGAAGAATCACCTGCCCTGTGTAATAAACCACTCAGTCTCTTCCATGTTAAGTACAAACAAAATATAAAGTATATTTTTTATTAGAATATTAACCCACATTTTGTATTTTGTGGATTCATTTAATTAACACTTTACTGTGCCATACTGTCACTTGGTTCTGTAGGAAATGCTGCTACATTTTTAACACTGTTATCACTTATCGCTCCTTCTCACTTATTTAGTTTGTACTTATTTTATTTCAATCTGCTGCTAAACTGCACAGTGCGTATTGTTGTATATTGTATATACCTACGCTTAACCACAATGTCTGTTGCACTCTGTCACACTTAGTTCATTGTTTGATTTATTTTACGTTAGCTTTATTTGATTTGATTATGTTAGCTTATTGTTACTCTGATCCTTTCCCATCTTTGTATTGAAACTGTTGCACTATAATTTCCCTCGGGATAAATAAAGCTTCTTGAATCTTGAATCTTGAATCTTAAAGAAAGAAATAGCAAAATTGCAATTTGTAGAGTAACTTTTATTGAAATTTTTAAAACAACACAATGACAAAATGACATCAGATGGATGATCAGATAGGTGCTATAACCTGTTATAAAATACCATGTTGGTATAGAAAGTCATAATTGTTTTTTCAAAGTAATGAGTTACTTTGAACTAAAGACATTTATCTCATACTGGAAAAATTTCCAAGGGAAAGACAGCTCCAAAATTAGCTTTAATAAATCAGTCACTAACTATTTCCTGATGTTAAAACATGAGGTTAGTCCTGTTCCTGACATTACACCAACATGAAACAAAACTGCTGCGAAGAAAAGGTTTCATGTTACGTAATAGGCCCACCTCACCTGAACTACACAGAAATGCAAAGGTAGTGTGCGTCACAGTCATGGGTTTTCCCAATTTGATAATTCACGTTGACATGTGATGTCATTTTAGGATATATATTAATTGTAAGATGTTGACAAAAGGATGTGGAGTTTCCAGAAGGTGCTTTGTGCAGTATAAAATTTTGGCCACAGACAAGCTTGGCAGTATCCAGAGCCCAGACTCAGAGAGAGGAGGAGAAGACTGAGCAGCACACAGGTATGGAAACTATAGAATATGATACTAAATGCAAAAGTTATATTTAAAGAAAAGGTGGGGTCGAATAGGCTTAAGGACATTTTGTCTCAAAAACTAGATGTTAGACAGAATAGTGACTATATGTAAATAAAATGTTTTCTCTCTGTTCTTCTCTCTAACATCCACCTCTACCACAGAGAGTCTCTACCTTATACATTTTGGAAGCAGAAGGCCCAGAGGCATCAGCAGTGAAACAGAGATGACTACATCAGCGGCTAAACTTCAGGAGGTCTATACCCAGCGTGGTTTCCTCTCCGCGCTGCCTGTGTTGAATGAGACTGAGCTAAGGGAGGCCAAGAATGCCTTTTCTGAGCTGGAAAGAGAATTCGGTAAGTAGCACCAGCCGTAGCACTGGATGATGAAGGACGGAAGGGATGAAAAGGGAAACGACGTGATGCAGAAATGAAATATTCTAATTAAATTGAGAGTTTGCTCACCATCTTTTGTTCTAAGTGCGCCTGTCAGTTAACTATATATTCTGTGTGTTTCCAGGTGAAGAGTACACCGGGTACAGCCTCCACAATGTTCACCTTCAGTATCCGTGGGTGAGGGATCTGACCAAACACCCTCAAATCTTACAAGTGGTCAAAGCCATCCTGGGCCCTGACGTCATCCTGCTGGACTCGCGCTTCATTTGTAAATACCCAACAGTCAAACCTGACATCCAGGAGAATGGAGAAGGAGGAACCAAACCCGAGCTTCCATACGTGGCCTGGCATCAGGATATGAGGTAGATGTGCGTACTGAAAAAGAAACCTTGAGAGGTTTTTGTTTTGCTCCGTTTTGTTTGGTCTGACTGTAAGTGTTTTGTTCACAGGTATTGGGGGATTGCTGGTGGGCCTGTTCTCTCTGTGTGGCTCGCCTTGGATGACTCACTGCAAGAGAACGGTGCCCTTCAAGTCATACCAGGTACCTCATTTACGACTCACTTATTCTTCTTGTTTATGCCGTTGGTCACTGACCTAGCTGGACCTTAGCACAACAAAAGCTGTCTTAAAAAGGTCTTTGACTGTGTTATTTTTGGTCTTTGTGACCTGTAGGTAGCCACTGCTCTGGCATGTTACCCCATCAGCAAGCCATCCTCCCTGGAAACATGCTGTCAGTCAATCAGGAGATCCCTGAGGAGCTGGTGCAGGCTGATGAAGCTGTGCTATGTCCTCTGTTGGCTGGGCAGATGTCTGTGAGTTTACTTCTTGTTTGTCTAAGATGACGATGTTATGAATGGGTTTGAGTTCAATACAAGGTGAATTAACAAGGATTTCTTTTAAACAGATTCATGATGGACTCCTTGTCCATGCCAGCGATGCCAACACTTCCCAGAAGAGGCGCTGTGGGTTTGTGATTCGTTATGTTCCCACCTGTGCATATCCCATAGAAGTGAGACAAACATGAATAAAGACATGTTGCTATATTACATGAGGATTGTAATCTCACTAGCTGTACATTGATCCTGATTCTTTTTGTTGCCGTTAGGATCCTGATCGTCCCAGGAAATTTGCTGCGACAATGACAGCCTGTGGAACGGATCAGTTCAACCACTTCTCCAACAAAACCACATGAATACTTTGTTGGTTCTTCTTTTATTATTTACTCATGTCAAATGTCTATTCTATGTCTATGATTGTAATCATTTGTTAGAAATAAGGGCAGATTTCTATAGTTTGTACTATTGTTTAGTATTATGCTGTATATATTATAGTATCAGCTGTGAATATATAATCAGTTATCAATAGCACATTATTTTTATGTTCTGGATGTGTGGACACTGATTTTGCTAACAGCTTTTAAATAAACGTGAAAATACGCTGACACCGGTCATGTCGACCTATACATTCAAAGTTCATTAACTGTTTCAAGCGTCAAGACTCAATAAAATATGTTATTTCTAACCCAAAGAACTGTTTCACTTCAAGTTTGTCTTTGATGCACAAAGGTTGTCAAAATGGCATTCAGAATACTTACTCATATAATGCAGCTTAAAAGAGTAAAGTTGTCCTGTTCTGGAAAACAGTTCATTATTGATACAGTATTTGTGGATTCATGTAAGATTTCAAAAATAAGGAGTAAAAGTTTGAACAATACCAGAAGCAACACCTGTGTTACTGTACAGACTTTAAATGTTATTGTCTACAATGACAATGCCTTTGAGCAGCACTATACACATCAGACAACAGTACATACACCAGCACATATGAGCACACAGACAATGGCAGACAACAGAAGGCTACACACTCGGGCCTGTTTTGTGATGCCTATTGATTAAGACTATGATGGCAGGGATTAGGCTTTTCCCAAAGCGAGCCCCTCTCCACCTCAGTGCTCTGTACCTGTGTCCGCAGGCAGTAAGCAGGAAAAACAGTAAAGTATGGTAGTGATTGAGTCAGTGGGTGTCTTCTATTGAGGTTGCAATGCGAGAAATGGCCATAATGTTTAGCTCTGCGAGGTTGAGTGTGGCAGGTCCAATTATCCGATACTTGAACCTACCATTTCATTGTGGGTTGTTGTTATTATTTAAACAAGCAAATGGAGAACCAGTACCAAAGTCAGATATGTAAATCAACTAAACATTAAGTCATGTTCATTGACCCTTCACATGCAACTATATGCTGGTCCAGCTTGGCTAACATACAGGTAGAAGCCACGGGGATCTCTGCCTGCACAGACTTGGTCTATGTGGGCTGAAGAATCACCTGCCCTGTGTCATAAACCACTCAGTCTCTTCCATGTTAAGTACAAACAAAATATAAAATATATGTTTTATTAGAATATTAACCCACATTTTGTATTTTGTGGATTCATTTAATTAAAGAAAGAAATAGCAAAATTGCAATTTGTAGAGTAACTTTTATTGAAATTTTTAAAACAACACAATGACAAAATGACATCAGATGGATGATCAGATAAGTGCTATAACCTGTTATAAAATACCATGTTGGTATAGAAAGTCATAATTGTTTTTTCAAAGTAATGAGTTACCTTGAACTAAAGACATTTATCTCATACTGGAAAAATTTCCAAGTGAAAGACAGCTCCAAAATTAGCTTTAATAAATCAGTCACTAACTATTTCCTGATGTTAAAACATGAGGTTAGTCCTGTTCCTGACATTACACCTACATGATACAAAACTGCTGCAAAGAAAAGGTTTCATGTTACGTGAATGGCCCACTTCACCAGAACTACACAGACATGCAAAGGTAGTGTGCGTCACAGTCATGGGTTTTCCCAATTTGATAATCACGTTGACATGTGATGTCATTTTAGGATATACATTAATTGTAAGATGTTGACAAAAGGATGTGGAGTTTCCAGAAGGTTCTTTGTGCAGTATAAAATTGTGGCCACAGACGAGCTTGGCAGTATCCAGAGCCCAGACTCAGAGAGAGGAGGAGAAGACTGAGCAGCACACAGGTATGGAAACTATAGAATATGATAATTAATGCAAAAGTTATAGTTAAATAAAAGGTGGGGTCGAATAGGCTTAAGGACATTTTGTCTCAAAAACTAGATGTTAGACAGAATAGTGACTATATGTAAACAAAATGTTTTCTCTCTGTTCTTCTCTCTAACATCCACCTCTACCACAGAGAGTCTCTACCTTATACATTTTGGAAGCAGAAGGCACAGAGGCATCAGCAGTGAAACAGAGATGACTACATCAGCGGCTAAACTTCAGGAGGTCTATACCCAGCGTGGTTTCCTCTCTGCGCTGCCTGTGTTGAATGAGACTGAGCTAAGGGAGGCCAAGAATGCCTTTTCTGAGCTGGAAAGAGAATTCGGTAAGTAGCACCAGCCGTAGCACTGGATGATGAAGGACGGAAGGGATGAAAAGGGAAACGACGTGATGCAGAAATGAAATATTGTAATTAAATTGAGAGTTTTCTCACCATCTTTTGTTCAAAGTGCGTCTGTCAGTGTACTATATATTCTGTGTGTTTCCAGGTGAAGAGTACACCGGGTACAGCCTCCACAATGTTCACCTTCAGTATCCGTGGGTGAGGGATCTGACCAAACACCCTCAAATCTTACAAGTGGTCAAAGCCATCCTGGGCCCTGACGTGATCCTGCTGGACTCGCGCTTCATTTGTAAATACCCAACAGTCAAACCTGACATCCAGGAGAATGGAGAAGGAGGAACCAAACCCGAGCTTCCATACGTGGCCTGGCATCAGGATATGAGGTAGATGTGCATACTGAAAAAGAAACCTTGAGAGGATTTTGTTTTGCTCCGTTTTGTTTGGTCTGACTGTAAGTGTTTTGTTCACAGGTATTGGGGGATTGCTGGTGGGCCTGTTCTCTCTGTGTGGCTCGCCTTGGATGACTCACTGCAAGAGAACGGTGCCCTTCAAGTCATCCCAGGTACCTCATTTACGACTCACTTATTCTTCTTGTTTATGCCGTTGGTCACTGACCTAGCTGGACCTTAGCACAACAAAAGTTGTCTAAAAAAAAGTCTTTGACTGTGTTATTTTTGGTCTTTGTGACCTGTAGGTAGCCACTGCTCTGGCATGTTACCCCATCAGCAAGCCATCCTCCCTGGAAACATGCTGTCAGTCAATCAGGAGATCCCTGAGGAGCTGGTGCAGGCTGATGAAGCTGTGCTATGTCCTCTGTTGGCTGGGCAGATGTCTGTGAGTTTACTTCTTGTTTGTCTAAGATGACGATGTTATGAATGGGTTTGAGTTCAATACAAGGTGAATTAACAAGGATTTCTTTTAAATAGATTCATGATGGACTCCTTGTCCATGCCAGCGATGCCAACACTTCCCAGAAGAGGCGCTGTGGGTTTGTGATTCGTTATGTTCCCACCTGTGCATATCCCACAGAGGTGAGACAAACATGAATATAGACATGTTGCTATATTACATGAGGATTGTAATCTCACTAGCTGTACATTGATCCTGATTCTTTTTGTTGCCGTTAGGATCCTGATCGTCCCAGGAAATTTGCTGCAACAATGACAGCCTGTGGAACGGATCAGTTCAACCACTTCTCCAACAAAACCACATGAATACTCATGTCAAATGTCTATTCTATGTCTATGATTGTAATCATTTGTTAGAAATAAGGGCAGATTTCTATTGTTTGTACTATTGTTTAGTATTATACTGTATATATTATAGTATCAGCTGTGAATATATAATCAGTTATCAATAGCACATTATTTTTATGTTCTGGATGTTTGGACACTGATTTTGCTAGCAGCTTTTAAATAAACGTGAAAATACCCTTACACCGGTCAATTTGTGAATGTCAGTTCAACCCAGTTCACTACAACTCTGCCAAATATTGAGGACATATTCTTTCTGAAGAAAGACGAAAGTATTGAAATATGATGCAAAAGTGAAGAAATATTTTTTTGTAAATAGGATTTGGTAATACAAATAAACAACCCTCATATCTAAAACTTCAGTCATTTAGTCATAGTTTTTTTAAGTATGGAAAATGTAATATATCGACCTATAAATTCAAAGTTCATTAACTGTTTCAAGCGTCGAGACTCAATAAAATATGTTATTTCTAACCCAAAGAACTGTTTCACTTCAAGTTTGTCTTTGATGCACAAAGGTTGTCAAAATGGCATTCAGAATACTTACTCATATAATGCAGCTTAAAAGAGTAAAGTTGTCCTGTTCTGGAAAACAGTTCATTATTGATACAGTATTTGTGGATTCATGTAAGATTTCAGAAATAAGGAGTAAAGTTTGAACAATACCAGAAGCAACACCTGTGTTACTGTACAGACTTTATATGTTATTGTCTACAATGACGATGCCTTTGAGCAGCACTATACACATCAGACAACAGTACATACACCAGCACATATGAGCACACAGACAATGGCAGACAACAGAAGGCTACACACTCGGGCCTGTTTTGTGATGCCTATTGATTAAGACTATGATGGCAGGGATTAGGCTTTTCCCAAAGCGAGCCCTTCTCCACCTCAGTGCTTTGTACCTGTGTCCGCAGGCAGTAAGCAGGAAAAACAGTAAAGTATGGTAGTGATTGAGTCGGTGGGTGTCTTCTATTGAGGTTGCAATGCGAGAAATGGCCATAATGTTTAGCTCTGCGAGGTTGAGTGTGGCAGGTCCAATTATCCTATACTTGAACCTACCATTTCATTGTGGGTTGATGTTATTATTTAAACAAGCAAATGGAGAACCAGTACCAAAGTCAGACATGTAAATTAACTAGACATTAAGTCATGTTCATTGACCCTTCACATGCAACTATATGCTGGTCCAGCTTGGCTTACATACAGGTAGAAGCCACAGGGATCTCTGCCTGCACAGACTTGGTCTATGTGGGCTGAAGAATCACCTGCCCTGTGTCATAAACCACTCAGTCTCTTCCATGTTAAGTACAAACAAAATATAAAGTATATGTTTTATTAGAATATTAACCCACATTTTGTATTTTGTGGATTCATTTAATTAACACTTCACTGTGCCATACTGTCACTTGGTTCTGTAGGAAATGCTGCTACATTTTTAACACTGTTATAACTTATCGCTCCTCCTCACTTATTTAGATTGTACTTATTTTGTTTCAATCTGCTGCTAAATTGCACAGTGCGTATTGTTGTATATTGTATATACCTACGCTTAACCACAATGTCTGTTGCACTCTGTCACACTTAGTTCATTGTTTGATTTATTTTACGTTAGCTTTATTTGATTTGATTATGTTAGCTTATTGTCACTCTGATCCTTTCCCATCTTTGTATTGAAACTGTTGCACAATAATTTCCCTCGGGATAAATAAAGCTTCTTGAATCTTGAATCTTGAATCTTAAAGAAAGAAATAGCAAAATTGCAATTTGTAGAGTAACTTTTATTGAAATTTTTAAAACAACACAATGACAAAATGACATGAGATGGATGATCAGATAAGTGCTATAACCTGTTATAAAATACCATGTTGGTATAGAAAGTCATTATTGGTTTTTCAAAGTAATGAGTTACCGTGAACTAAAGACATTTATCTCATATTGGAAAAATTTCCAAGTGAAAGACAGCTCCAAAATTAGCTTTAATAAATCAGTCACTAACTATTTCCTGATGTTAAAACATGAGGTTAGTCCTGTTCCTGACATTACACCAACATGAAACAAAACTCCTGCGAAGAAAAGGTTTCATGTTACGTAATAGGCCCACCTCACCTGAACTACACAGAAATGCAAAGGTAGTGTGCGTCACAGTCATGGGTTTTCCCAATTTGATAAGTCACGTTGACATGTGATGTCATTTTAGGATATGCATTAATTGTAAGATGTTGACAAAAACAAGTGGAGTTTCCAGAAGATGCTTTGTGCAGTATAAAATTATGGCCACAGACAAGCTTGGCAGTATCCAGAGCCCAGACTCAGAGAGAGGAGGAGAAGACTGAGCAGCACACAGGTATGGAAACTATAGAATATGATACTTAATGCAAAAGTTATAGTTGAAGAAAAGATGGGGTCGAATAGGCTTAAGGACATTTTGTCTCAAAAACTAGATGTTAGACAGAATAGTGACTATATGTAAACAAAATGTTTTCTCTCTGTTCTTCTCTCTAACATCCACCTCTACCACAGAGAGTCTCTACCTTATACATTTTGGAAGCAGAAGGCCCAGAGGCATCAGCAGTGAAACAGAGATGACTACATCCGCGGCTAAACTTCAGGAGGTCTATACCCAGCGTGGTTTCCTCTCCGCGCTGCCTGTGTTGAATGAGACTGAGCTAAGGGAGGCCAAGAATGCCTTTTCTGAGCTGGAAAGAGAATTCGGTAAGTAGCACCAGCCGTAGCACTGGATGATGAAGGACGGAAGGGATGAAAAGGGAAACGACGTGATGCAGAAATGAAATATTCTAATTAAATTGAGAGTTTGCTCACCATCTTTTGTTCAAAGTGCGTCTGTCAGTGTACGGTATATTCTGTGTGTTTCCAGGTGAAGAGTACACCGGGTACAGCCTCCACAATGTTCACCTTCAGTATCCGTGGGTGAGGGATCTGACCAAACACCCTCAAATCTTACAAGTGGTCAAAGCCATCCTGGGCCCTGACGTCATCCTGCTGGACTCGCGCTTCATTTGTAAATACCCAACAGTCAAACCTCACATCCAGGAGAATGGAGAAGGAGGAACCAAACCCGAGCTTCCATACGTGGCCTGGCATCAGGATATGAGGTAGATGTGCGTACTGAAAAAGAAACCTTGAGAGGTTTTTGTTTTGCTCCGTTTTGTTTGGTCTGACTGTAAGTGTTTTGTTCACAGGTATTGGGGGATTGCTGGTGGGCCTGTTCTCTCTGTGTGGCTCGCCTTGGATGACTCACTGCAAGAGAACGGTGCCCTTCAAGTCATCCCAGGTACCTCATTTACGACTCATTTATTCTTCTTGTTAATGCCGTTGGTCACTGACCTAGCTGGACCTTAGCACAACAAAAGCTGTCTTAAAAAGGTCTTTGACTGTGTTATTTTTGGTCTTTGTGACCTGTAGGTAGCCACTGCTCTGGCATGTTACCCCATCAGCAAGCCATCCTCCCTGGAAACATGCTGTCAGTCAATCAGGAGATCCCTGAGGAGCTGGTGCAGGCTGATGAAGCTGTGCTATGTCCTCTGTTGGCTGGGCAGATGTCTGTGAGTTTACTTCTTGTTTGTCTAAGATGACGATGTTATGAATGGGTTTGAGTTCAATACAAGGTGAATTAACAAGGATTTCTTTTAAATAGATTCATGATGGACTCCTTGTCCATGCCAGCGATGCCAACACTTCCCAGAAGAGGCGCTGTGGGTTTGTGATTCGTTATGTTCCCACCTGTGCATATCCCACAGAGGTGAGACAAACATGAATAAAGACATGTTGCTATATTACATGAGGATTGTAATCTCACTAGCTGTACATTGATCCTGATTCTTTTTGTTGCCGTTAGGATCCTGATCGTCCCAGGAAATTTGCTGCAACAATGACAGCCTGTGGAACGGATCAGTTCAACCACTTCTCCAACAAAACCACATGAATACTCATGTCAAATGTCTATTCTATGTCTATGATTGTAATCATTTGTTAGAAATAAGGGCAGATTTCTATTGTTTGTACTATTGTTTAGTATTATACTGTATATATTATAGTATCAGCTGTGAATATATAATCAGTTATCAATAGCACATTATTTTTATGTTCTGGATGTGTGGACACTGATTTTGCTAACAGCTTTTAAATAAACGTGAAAATACCCTGACACCGGTCAATTTGTCAATGTCAGTTCAACCCAGTTCACTACAACTCTGCCAAATATTGAGGACATATTTTTTCTGAAGAAAGACGAAAGAAGTATTGAAATATGATGCAAAAGTGAAGAAATATTTTTTTGTAAATAGGATTTGGTAATACAAATAAACAACCCTCATATCTAAAACTTCAGTCATTTAGTCATAGTTTTTTTTAGTATGGAAAATGTAATATGTCGACCTATAAATTCAAAGTTCATTAACTGTTTCAAGCGTCAAGACTCAATAAAATATGTTATTTCTAACCCAAAGAACTGTTTCACTTCAAGTTTGTCTTTGATGCACAAAGGTTGTCAAAATAGCATTCAGAATACTTACTCATATAATGCAGCTTAAAAGAGTAAAGTTGTCCTGTTCTGGAAAACAGTTCATTATTGATACAGTATTTGTGGATTCATGGAAGATTTCAGAAATAAGGAGTAAAGTTTGAACAATACCAGAAGCAACACCTGTGTTACTGTACAGACTTTAAATGTTATTGTCTACAATGACGATGCCTTTGAGCAGCACTATACACATCAGACAACAGTACTAACACCAGCACATATAAGCAAACAGACAATGGCAGACAACAGAAGGCTACACACTGGGGCCTGTTTTGTGATGCCTATTGATTAAGACTATGATGGCAGGGATTAGGCCTTTCCCAAAGCGAGCCCTTCTCCACCTCAGTGCTCTGTACCTGTGTCTGCAGGCAGTAAGCAGGAAAAAAAGTAAAGTATGGTAGTGATTGAGTCGGTGGGTGTCTTCTATTGAGGTTGCAATGCGAGAAATGGCCATAATGTTTAGCTCTGCGAGGTTGAGTGTGGCAGGTCCAATTATCCTATACTTGAACCTACCATTTCATTGTGGGTTGTTGTTATTATTTAAACAAGCAAATGGAGAACCAGTACCAAAGTCAGATATGTAAATCAACTAAACATTAAGTCATGTTCATTGACCCTTCACATGCAACTATATGCTGGTCGTACAGGTAGAAGCCACGGGGATCTCTGCCTGCACAGACTTGGTCTATGTGGGCTGAAGAATCACCTGCCCTGTGTAATAAACCACTCAGTCTCTTCCATGTTAAGTACAAACAAAATATAAAGTATATGTTTTATTAGAATATTAACCCACATTTTGTATTTTGTGGATTCATTTAATTAAAGAAAGAAATAGCAAAATTGCAATTTGTAGAGTAACTTTTATTGAAAATTTTAAAACAACAAAATGACAAAATGACATCAGATGGATAATCAGATAAGTGCTATAAGTTGTTATAAAATAACATGTTGGTATAGAATATCACACTTGGTTTTTTAAAGTTAAGAAACACAAACATCCAGTATGCAATGAGAAATTTCTTAAGCCAGTTTCAGTGTCTCTTTAACCATCACTCCTATGCCATCAAAAACACTATGAAAGGGAGCATTGCACATGAATGCACAGGTGGTGACCAGCTTATTTTTGACATCAACATGGGCGCTCTCCACATCCGTGTTGACATGTTTGCAGCCCATCTCCTTCACGGCGCCCGCTGTCTGAGCATACGGCCACCTAAAGACAAAAGTGTAACTTAAGTTAGAACTGTAGACTGATTTTTTTTTGTTTTTTTACATGAATAGATGTTTGATTATGCTAAACTATTTCACACACTTTTCACACTCTTTGTCCTGTCCCACAGTGAGCTCACAGCCGGGCAGGATTTTGGCAGCGATTACAGGGGAGATGCAGCACATGCCCAGCGGCTTTCTGGCTTTGTGGAAAGCCCTGATGAGCTTCTCTAAATGTGGCTGGATGATGCAGTCCTTATTCTTCACTGCCCAGTCACTCAGGTTCTTCGCCACGCCAAAACCCCCTGATGGAGAACACACAAGATTTGTTCAGAATCTCACAAAAGTGATGGGGAAAAAAACAGAGAAATGTAAAATATTTTACTCCGCGGAGGTTCAGACTAACCTGGGATGATGAGGGCGTCAAATGCTGAAACATCCAACTTGGCCAGATCAGTCACCTCACCTCTGGCGATGCGAGCACTTTCCTGCAGGATGTTTCTTTTCTCCTCTGTAGGTTTCCCCTCACAGTGATTTACAACATGCATCTGATCTGCATTTGGAGCAAACATCTGCACCTAAAATGAAGAAATTGAGCTTGTGAAACGTCTTACCTCTGCAGCTAAGGACTTTGGGATCGTTTTAGGCCAACTAGTGGGTCAAGTTTATGACAAATCTCTTTTATTGCTAAATTAATGGACAGAACAGTGATGTCAAAGTGGCAGTCTCTCTAAATCGGGGGTGGATCTTGACATTAAATAACAAATGAATAGTCTGATTTTTTTTCTTACTTTTGCTCCAGCACGACTCAGATGGACGAGGACAGCAGAGGCCTCGTGGATCTCTGTGCCGTCATAGACTCCACAGCCTGAGAGAATAACTGCAACACGCTTAGCCATGGTTTCTATAAAACACACACATGGAGCACATACATATTTGTTTCTCTATCAGACATGAAGAGCACTGCTCCTGGTCCACCTGTGTCACATGTTTACATAAAAATTTTTACAGAGCCAGTTGACAAAGGAGTCACCAGAGGGCTGCTGCTGTGGCCAAGTGACACTGTTGACACTTTACAGACAGGAAGATACAGGAAGAGGTTATCTGCTGTTCAAGACTGGTATTAATAAATATTCAGAAATGTTAAATATTTATGTATCAGACACTATTTTGCTTCCATTACATGTCTTCTTTCAGACTAGTGGAAGGAAAACATCCAACATACACATTAAGGTGTTTATTTTACTTCACTTTGTATCTGTAGATTTCTTCTAAATTCCCCAAAAGTAAGCATCAGATAATTCCTTATTTGCATATTAAACATAACATTTCAGAAAACTTGTAATACTAAAAAATAGTCCTAATGTAAGTAATAGAGAATAAGGGAAATGTCATGGTGATATCTATTACTTAAATGATTTACCCCTTGAGCATTTCACCATTTCCCCCATGCAATTATTGGCATAACTTTGCATTAAATCACAACATATTTGTCTGACAATTGTTCCTAAAATATTAGGAAAACGCATTTGTTAAGTGTAGATAGCAGAAGTGAAGACTGTAGATAGATCTCACCTTGTGTGGGTACAGCAGGAGCGTGTGAGCTGTTCAGTGGAGGTGTGTTTGGTGAACTCAGAGACAGACTCCTTATAGTCGAGCCTGCGTCTCTGTCTCCTCCCACAACAGGATGACATCAGGGTAAGGTAAACAGGAATACTGTTTAATCATTCATGGTCAGCTTTGGGAATAAATTGCTGAATCATTCCTCTCTGTAAACAGTAACACACATTTAGTTTATTATTATTTATTAACATTATTGGTTTATTTTCAATCCTCTGTGTTGAAAGAAAAATCCAATTTTCAGTCTCGAACACATTTATATACATATAAATAATAAATATATGTTTAATATTTTGATGAATACATATACATGACTAGACTAAATGGGTAAAATGCTGACAAATATAATAGGTGCTTTAAGAATATGAATGTCAGTTTGTCCTTATTTGCATTTTATGAAGCATATTGGAGGGAAAATGAAAATCACCTCATCTGTGTTATTTGAATTATAATTGATATATGAAACTCTGCATGTGTGCAATACAAGAACAGTTAATATTGAGTAACCTAAGTTGAGATAAAATGACTGTACAGGTGCATTCATTACAATCAGCTTACGTGATGTCTATAATGTATCATAAAATCGAAGTGAACTCACTTTACAGATAAACTACTTCGGGGTCGTTTTGGTAGTAGCCTGTTTTACCTGTGTGACGTAGGTCTACCGGAGGTTTTTCCCAGTGAGGTGCGGCTCTGTTTTAAAAAAAAATTTGCTACGTGCTGACGTCAGACGCAGCTGTATAAAGTGCAGCCTCACGACTGCAAATCTACTCCCGCGATGGCTCAACTCCACTCACTGCATGTGTCCGTCGGCATACTGGGCATCTCTGGCGGTAAGCTTTGATTTACATGTCAGTTACGATGTTATCATCATACGTCGCATAAATAAAGTGTCATCCTCAAACTGTATTTTAGTATCAAGATTCAGAAAGTATGTTGTGTAGGCTGGCTCATTTTTAAGCCAAACACTAATATCAGAAACCAATCTGTTCTTTTCCATAATTAAATGGCATGGTGATGTATGCAAACAATATATAAAGTGACATATTAGCTTGATTTCAATTTTTAAAAAGCATGTTGTTTAGGTTTTGAGCTGAAAAAAAAACTCAAAGCTAAAACCTAAAACACAACTCTGTCATGTCAAGTGATCCAATTATATATATATATTATATATTATGCAAATATATTATTATATATTTTTTTTTAGATGAATAATTAGTTACATTGAGTATAATAATAATATCATGATATGCATGTATTATATTTTGAAAGGCCACATAATAATAATGATATATGCTGTTATTGTCTTTTCTCTGTTGTACATTGTTCTGCTGTGCCCTATTGTTGCTAATGTATTTGCCCTGCTTTAATGGTTTCTTATGTCTTCGTCCTACTTTTATTGTGTGTCTTATACCGCAATTATTGTTTTAAACTTGCATCTTGATTTCAGGATGCTACTTTACATGCCAACAGATGAAAACGTTCATCAATATGCACTGTCCCTGACAAATAAAATGAATAAATATATAAATAATAATAATAATACATATGTAACATGGTATTTAAGTTTTTGATTATTTACCAGCAGATGGCTCTGGATAATATTTCTTCCCCTTTTATTCTTATAGGTTCTCTCCTGCTTTTGGTGAACAACTATGCCAGCTCACCTGAAAAAGACTTCATCCCCCATACTGCTCTGGGGATTCTGCTGCTCATCATTGCAGTCCTCTTGGCTTATGCTGGTGTGTTTTGGATGAATCACACTTTTTGTCGAATTCCTTCATTTGTAGCATTGCCTGATCTATATTTGTGAAAAAACTCATAATCCTCTCCTCTGTTCTATTAACCCTCTGTCTCTCAGGTATCCGTCACAGTCTGTTCCACGCCCAGCTGTTTTCCGCTCTGTGTCTGACTGTCTCTGCTCTCTGGTGTGGTTCAGGTCTGGTGCACATCCTGGTGGGGCAGAGGGTGCTTCAGCCGTCAGAGCTGAAATCCGCTCTCGTCCCGGGCCTGGCAGCATTTACCTTAGCCCTGCTCGTCATAGGCTGCGTAGCAGTTTTAGTAAAGAAAGCAGTTCTAGCTCTCATAGCTGTTGGCATTAGCTTAGCATGCGCCCATCAAATCGCCGGTTTGTCGGCTGCAGGTTTTGGTCAGTCAGCCACAGCTGCTAACTACCTTCTGGTGTGTCTGGTGGGTGTTTACTTTGGTTCTGGACGTCTGTTATCCACCATCACTCATGGTAAAGTGGAGCCTGCAGGAACCGGCCTGAAGAAGAAAGCTGAGCTGAAACCAGTGCAGAACCAGCAGTGTAGTGATGCAGTATCAGTAGGTGTGGTGATGAATATGCTGTCCGCCTCTGTTTTAGCCTGTTCTCTGCTAGGAGTCGTCCCCCAGCTCTCCGTCGGTCACGTCCCCTGGCTGTGGACAGCTGGAGTCTTCCAGCTTGGCATGTGTGTCCTCTTCTACAGAGCCATGGACACTCTAGCTGCCACTTTTTACGGCTTTACTGCTGTGCTGAAATTTGCAGAGGGCTACAGCGTTTTCCTATCACTCTACTCAATTAGGCCTTTCACCCCTGTTCCCTTCCCTGTTGTCTTCTCTGTGCTTTTCTTCACCCTGGCTCTGTTTAGTTGTCAGAAGAGCTTGCTGGACGGGCTCTATCAGTTATTCTTTGCAGCTTATTGTATTGCCATTGCAGTCCAGCGTCAAGGCTTCTTCCAAGGAGGCACGCAAGGTGTACAGGGAGCTATATTTGTATTCTCTGCTTTAATGCTTTTAATTACCACATTCAATATGGTTTCCACTGCAGTGATTCCAACAGGACAGGGCTATTTCAAGGCTTTAGTATCGAGAATCCGGGGTCTTACTCTCAGAACCCATGATAAAGAGCTCCATGCACCTCACCTGGGCTACTCGAAGTATGCTGATGCAGAGGTGCTAGGCCATGCATGCAGTGTGCTGGCTGCTTTTGCCATCACAGCCACAGTTGGTGACAGAAATCCTCTATCTGTGCTGGTTCTGCCCTGGGTGGTGGCGGCTGGAGGGGTACTCCAGATGCTCTGTGGCTCTGTAGCCTTTGCCCGAGGTAAAACATTTGAGAGCACAGTTTTTATTCTGTACGGGGTGATGTGGGCCGTGTGGGGGTTGACACGATACGGAGGCCTATACGGTGAAACTAGGAGCTTTAATGTGGCTGTGGGGATTATTAGCTTCATGCTGTTTAATGTTTTAGTGACGGCTGCGGCGCTGTTTCTGAGTGTCGCCTGGTTTGCTTACGCCCTCACCTTCCAGCTAATCCTTATTAGCTTTCTGCTGGATGCAGTAGGTTCACTGCCTTATGGTTATGACATAGGGGTCACCATCATCTTTGGCCTTGTCAGTTTTTATTGTTTCCTTGCGCACATTTTCAACAACACCTTCCAGTCCCCCCAAATCCCCTTAGGAAAACCTTTAGTCAAGCTGAGTGGGGTTGGGGGAGGCGCAGATATTTGTCCGCATGTACCAGCCCGCAAGGCCACGTCTGTCCAGCAGATTGCAGGTGAGAATCTGTGCAAGAAACCAATGTTCATTTTGTTTTCATTTTCATGTTGTTTACATCTATGATATTGTTTTTCCTCTTCTTCCATCTGCAGAAATCATGAAAAATGGTGGCATATGTGGAATGCCCACTGACACTGTCTATGTGCTGGTGGCAGCTTGCAACAGGCCCGACGCAGTTGTCAAAGCTTTCAAGTGAGTTCCCATTTTCATGAGTGTGCCCTCATCGGCATTCATTTATTTATTCAATATCATTACTCTCTAATGGCTGTGTTTGACTTCAGGGTGAAGAAGCAGGCGCAGGACAGACCCATGTCCCTGTGGATCTCCTCCATCAAGCAGCTGGAGCCGGTGCGACACCTGCTGAGCCCTCTGCTCCTGGACTTCATGGAGGCTGCGTGGCCCTCCTCCATTAGCATGGTTATACCCAGAGGTATGTGTGCGTTCATATTTCTACAACATTGTGTATGTGTGTGGGGGAGCCTTATGTTGCATGACGGAGGTTTTATGAGCATCATATTGGTTTCTTGTCTCACACAGGGCCATGGATGGACACCTTTGGTTTAGGAGATGCTGCCAAACACATAGGGACTCCACAAAGCATTGCAATCAGAAACCCAGACTGTTCTGTGGCCACGCACCTCATTAATCTGGTAAGAGCTATGGGAATTAATCACGACAAGTCTCAAAGTGCGTGAAACTAGTCAGCAGGCCCTTTAATAAATACTGTGTTTAAATAAATAGTTTTATTTCTTGCAGGTGGGACCCATTGCTGTAACCTCAGCCAACCCTACAGGAGAGGCAGACACAACTCACCACAACCAAGTTTATGCTAAGCTCGGCAAAAAGGTGATGACAATATTTCAGTGTAATTAAATACAAGGCACTGGTGTTTTCATTTTTGTTTTGTTGCATAAACTACATGTGCATTTTGCTTGGTTAGGTGGATGGAGTGTTATGTGACGGACCCTCCCCAGAGAACATTGCCTCTACTGTGGTTGACTGCACAAAGATTGAAACAGGGCATATTGGTTTCTTCAGAGTGGGTCTCATCCCTAAATCTAAGGTAATAAAAATACCCCTTCTACTCTATTCATTCTAAACACACAGTTTCAGTTCAGTGTCTGCTTATACTAAAACCTGCTGCTATTGATTGTTTGCTTTCAAGGTTCTTCAAATCTTTGAGGAGGTTCAGAAGCGGTGCAGACACGGGCAGACGAACCCTGCCTTTGAAGATGAACTGCATCTGCCAGATACACAAAGTGACGACAACGCAGCAGAGTCAGTACGAGGAAGTGAAAACTCAACACCATCCACAGTTTCCCCTGACCAAAGTCCAGTCCTCGGAAATAGGTTATAGCATGAATGCACTGCTTAAAAAGACTGCCAAATGTTACGTAAATTGAGATGTGTACACTTTTGTTTAGTGAAAAATCCATGCACGGATGGGAATTTAATAGATGCCACACTGCTGGTTGAGGAGGCCTCATGTATCTCCAAGTGCAGGGACAAGTTGTTCATGTCTTTGTTCATTTTACTGTGTGTATTATGTTTGTCGTTTTTTTCTGAATGTTGCATATTGGTGTGAAATTTCTTTAATGCTTTTTATTCTATGCACATGAACTCTAATGCACTGTCACTTTTTATATGACTAACTCTCATTTGTGTGTTGTACTTTATTTAATATATTAAAATGTTTAATTGTCTTTCTGGTAATTGTAAAAATTGAAATACATGAATGTACTGTATATACACTTTCATGATAAAATATACATTCATTATTTCCATAAGCAGCTGCAATCATTTTTTCAAGTATTACTTACTATGTGCTATACTATATTCTATGAAAGTTATACTCGTAATAATATTTAGAGATCACTTCCCAATATTAAAGTTACCGGATTGCACTATAACTGCACTTTGGGCAATATTATTTAAAAATGGAAAGGAATTTATATATTTTGTGCAGTCTTATGTGTATGCAAATAGAAAAAATTAAAACTGTAAAAATGTGTATTCTGTCACATTTGAAAAATAGACTGAGGGATATTACGCTACTCACCACATTGTGTTATCTATAGATATTGAGTGTAAATCTAGCTCTGTATTCATCGTGAGGATTACTGGATTATTTTTTGGACACCTGATTTTAAGGGTTATGAGTCACACTTTTTCAAAACCCAATAGCAGCAAGAAAAACCTGTTTCAGTGTTCATATGGAAATAGAAATAGAAAAAATTAAAACCCATTGAAACGTTCACTTTTTCGTATTAGCTGCTCACTTCATTCATTTTAAGAACACGTGTTAGCAAAGTATCATAATTTAGAGACACCTAAAGACAAAATAAATGTGATGAAATGTGTAATAATTATGAGAAAATTATGCCTGTTTCACATGGAAAATGTCTGAATATGGATAAATAGCATTTTCAAAGAATACCCATCATTTGCATTAGTTGTATACCTTTTTTAAAGCCCCAACACACCTTAAGTGCATTCATGTTGTTAGCTTTGTTGCATGTTATAGGCTAGGAACATTCACTATTGATACGATGCTGACATCACATACAGTAATTTCCAACGTAACTCCTCCCAACTTTCTGCTTACTATGTCTAATTAACAAGAGTAGCTTAATGAAAACAATTGTGTGGGTGTGCAGGACTTTAATATGAAATAAAATAAATGTAGAAATAGGCTATGTATTACAAAAATAAAATTAAAAAGAACTGCAGCAAATCACATCCAATGTTTTTTTCATGAAACCATCATGTGAGGTACAATGTGATCATTAATAATGTTCAGTGTCACTTCACTCAGCACTTGTTGGAAATAATGAACAGGCCATGAGAACTTGGGAAAAACATAAAAATCTTATCATGAATCAGTTTTTGTCTCAGTCTGCAAGTAAAGGCCTTAAGCTCATTTTTCTTTTCCTGGGAGATTTGACGTTTTTAGGATGACATTACATACATTGCGTGTTCCCTTTTGTTCGTCTTATTGTGCAATAGAGGGTGGTTTTCAGACAAAAGTCTGCAACTTTATCTTCTGGAATTTCCCCCATTATGCTTTATGAAAGACCTCACATGGAAAAAATAAGGAAAATCTGCCCCAAAGAATTGACTTTTCCTTTTCCAGTGAATGTGCTCAATTCAGTTTATACTGATTATTTCAACACATGCTTCTCCCCGTCCCTCACTAGCAGTAAAAAGTGTATTCTGTCATATTTGAAAAATAAATAGAGTGATATTACTCTACTCATCACAATGTGTTATCTATAGATATTGAGTGTAAATCTAGCTCTGTGTTCATCGAGAGGATTTATATTAAGATGGATCAAATCATTCCAACCAAGCAAGAACATCTAGTCAGGTGTGTTCTTGCTTGGTTGGAATGAAAACCTGCTGCCCTTTACTGTATTATTTTTTGACACCTGATTTAAAGGGTAATGAGTCACACTTTTTCATTAAAACAATTGACAGCGAGAAAACCCCAATAGCAGCAAGAAAAACCTGTTTCAGTGTTCATATGGGAATTCTGAAAATGAAACAGGTTTTTCTTGCTGTAAACATTCTTCCTGTTTAAATTATACTTCTGCAGTCAGAATTTGATATATTGAGCAGGTATCTTGCAAAGTTACAACCTTTATTCAAAAGTCCCTTTTCTAAATTTGTCTTCTTAAAAGAAAGATTTGATCATTTGATCATTTTGAAGCATAACCCTAACCCTAACCCTAACCCTAACCCTAACCCTAACCCTGCACATAATGATTTTTTTCTCAAAGCAAGCAATGTGGATCCTATCATTGACTCTGAAAGCATTAAGAAGGGAGCTCTCTGTAGCCACTGTTTCAATGTTCATACAGGCAACTGGCTATTGTTTGAAAACAAACAAGCAAAAAATAATATTAATGTAGTGAATCTAGATTTAGATATTGATTGATTTTATTTACTAAACTTTTTTTAGATGAGACTGAATGTAAACAATTTGAGCCATCGTCTGTGATGTTTAGGAATGGTGGTGGGAAAGATTACTGGAGATTTGTGTAAAAATGTGTAATAATAATAAAATAAACTGTGTAATAATTATGATTAAAAATCGAATTAGGATGAGGGTCATGTGATCTGCAGCTATGTGAAAACCGTGAGTTTTGTCACTTGGTAGGTGATAAAAAAAACAACATTAATATGTTGCGAGAAGGTACATCTGCGGAAAGGAAACTCACAGAAACCTTAAGCAAACACTGCTGTTTCCTTGTTATACTGTTTGTCAGTAAATGCTCTGAATGTTCTGTTTTTCCGAAAGTACTTAACTTACTCAGTGGAGATGATTAATCAAACTATTCTCAGAAACTAGAGAGAAGAACAAAGAACAATACAGGCCAATAGAGTGTGGTGTCTTATAGCAACTTGTAATGAACTCTCTTTGAGAAAACAGGCTGACAACATCGTGTCATCTGAACATCACTAACCTATATAAGCATTACACTTGTTTCGGTATTTTCCCTCCTTCAGGAAGTTCATGAAAAAAAAAACGCTTGCGATGATAAATCTTTATAATGTAGTTCCTTCTGAGTGATTTATGAATCATCCAATACCAACATGTTTTCACTCCCAAGTTGTTACAGCGTCAGAACATGTTGCCGTGAGAACGTGTTGCTAAAACATAATCAGCCTGTGGAAAGAGTCTCTGCATAAAGAATGTAATTACATTCAGTGTTCAAAGTGTTTCCTGGTAATCAGTTACTAAGTACGAGGACAGCCGTACCATTGTGGCATTAGAAGGTACATTTAGTTATTTAGAAAACCCCAAGGATAGGCAGGTAATTTTCACGACCAGTTTCAGATAAAAAATAAAGTAACTAATGATTAATTTCCTTACTGGTACAGAAGTGTCTGGCGGTCAGGAAAATAATTGACTTCAATGAAAACAAAGGCTTTAATTATATTTAAGGAAATAAACTTCCTCATCATTATATAAATTATGTATTCCCATCTTTCAAGTTATTTTAAAGTGATGCATAAAGAAAAAACTATTTCTTCCTATTAGAATGATTTTAATTTAATTTAGAAATGACATGACTGAAGGATTATAATGCAGTATATATTTTGTTGAGTCAGTATTTTGTTATCCTATTTAGGTCAAAATAACTTTCTTTCTGCCTTGTTCGGAAACAAAAATGTTGAAATGAAAACCGCTGATTTCTCCTGGGAGCAGATTTTTCTTTATTCTTTCTCACATGACATCTCGTGTGTCCTCAGCAAACAGGAAGCATATAGTACAAAATTCCCGGCAGTAAAGATTCTGAGCATTGTTTGCAAACCACCCTTCATGGGAATTTACACACTAGAACTAACAAAGGACAAGGTAATCAATGTGTGTAATTGTAATACAAGCAAAATGACATCACGCATAAATGAAAATTGATTTGAAACTCACGTCAGCTCGCTTCAGGGTGTTAATATAAAAGGATTTGAACATTTGTGTTTGTAAACGTATGCATTTTCTTTTTTTGGCAAGTTTTTGTAAGTTAAAGAAATGAGAGACATTGCTCATAGTAAGGCTACTTTCTCCAGGGAGATTTGCTTTTGAGGATGTGAGGGCGATTTTCTTCCTGAAGTGATTTTACAGATTGTTGTGCCTGAAAAACCATTGTGAGCAAGTGATGAATACTGCACATGATGATTGTGTACATTTGGGTGGAAGAAAAATGAATGTATAAACATATCTCTCTCTTGGTCTGTTGGCTCTGCTCATCATCCCTCCTCTCTGACCTGCAGACCCTTACCTCATTTGCCTTTTTTTTGTCCTTTTAATGCATCTTACAACACCGACACAACACCATTTCATCCCTCATGCTCACCTTAACACTGCAGATTACACTGATTGAGATGATTTGCTTTTATTATTAAATAACTTTTGTCAAACCGTTGAAATGATTGTGTCTTACATTTGTCATGGCCTGAGAGACAAGTTTTGACACAAGCTACTGGTCTAGGGGTGGCAGTGTGTTTGTTGGTCCCTCCACCACTTTAGAGTCGGACCAGACATCAGCATGTTAGCATTGATATTGTGAGCATGCTGATTTTATCATTTAGCTCGAGGCACCAGTGTGCATGTACAGTTTCACACAGTCGATTTCCAGTAAAGTGACAGTATGGGTGGGGCTAGGTCATGTTACATTATGTCTAAATATGGCAGGTTTAGAGCGATCTGTTCTTCAAAGGTTGTGTCCCATTGTTTGTATAGTGTTTCCAGTATAACCTTTCCTTTCCTTTCCTGTTTGTAGACTATGCACCATGTCATTAGGTTTCTTATGTGTCAATCAACCAAGATTTTATTTGTGGGATTTGTTTGAAAAATATTTGTACATTGTGAA
This sequence comes from Echiichthys vipera, assembly GCF_963691815.1. Taxonomy (NCBI): domain Eukaryota; kingdom Metazoa; phylum Chordata; class Actinopteri; order Perciformes; family Trachinidae; genus Echiichthys; species Echiichthys vipera. The sequence goes on along the minus strand of NC_139831.1, from coordinate 18,967,283 downwards.
CTTTCATGTTAATGCATCAGTTGTAGAACAAAACATTTCTTCACTGTAAATGAAAGGCACACACTGTGTACTGATCACTATGTCTTTGGTTCAGTTCCAGCTGGGCGGCTTTGATGCGTCTCATTTCCCCCTTTTTTTATGTCACCTCTCAATTATGACCCAGCTCAACTACTTAACTATTGAAAAGAGTCAGAAATGCTGTAAAAATGAATCAATTGGAAAATATATTATATGTGACATTGTTCATTTATTTTTATTATGGGACACAAATGCACATTAATGAAATTCATAATTTTCACAGTGAACTTAAATACATTTTTCTATTCTACCCTTAATATTAACATACATGTGAGTTCATATCAACATATAGTATCATTTAAAAACATATTTAGAGACTTTACAGTCAGTTCATAAAAATATTCTTGAATGAATGAATTAAATTTCTTTATTTTGAACATATTAAAATTATATATATATATAGATAGATAGATAGAGAGAGAGAGAGAGAGAGAGAGGGAGAGAGAGAGAGCACCATAGGAAATAAACCTTAACATTAATATATTCAATAAACAATATATACAATATTACAAGCAACACAAATTTAAATATTTTATATTACATGTTTTAAAAAAGGAGAAGGAAGAAGTTTGCACTTGTTTGTTTGTTTGTTCCTACCCCTTTATCCACTATTCATCATAATTCATATATAAAACCTATCACGATTTTATATACAATTCTTTTGACTATTCTAAATATTAAAGTTCTTACAGTTCTGTTTTTGCCAGGATGATACAGCTGAGAAACGGTATCTTCACTAAAGGACAATGTGAGCTACACATGGTTATTTTATTGTAACATTTGCCAAGACATCCCCAGTTATACATATACCCAACCAGCAATACACATGCATTTACTCAGTTTTTCACATTCTTCATAAAGTGCCCTTGAGATTGTTAAATGGAAATAAACGATAGTGTAGGGAACCAGTCACAAAGAGGATCTCTGAGTGTGAGGAATGAGGTGCGAGACAATCACACCATTGTGCTTTTCACTCGCTCGAAGATCTGTCGGACCTTTACCGCAGGGACACAGCCTTCCCTAACAATGGTGATGGTCCCTGTGGAAAGAGTAATAAAGGTTTGAGTTAGGAAGTACCTGTGAAGACAGATGAAAAAGAGAGAACGTAATGGAAATATCATTGTATTTTACCTTCATCAATCTTCAGGCAGTTGACCACGGTGGAAGCAACAACTTCATTTGAGTCGCCGTCACACAGAACCCCTTGAAGCTTGTGTCCCAGTCGACTATGGCAAAAAAACAGATGAGAGGGTGTGTGAGTGAATGTGCATCCATACTGTGATGGAACGGTGTGTAGTGAGTCAGTGGAATATGCGCATGAGGACTCGAGTACAGTCGAGTTCTTTGAAGAGAGACCTACTTGATGACCATGGTGTGGTGGGTGCTGTCCGCCTCTCCACTGGGATTGGCTGAGGTAATAGCAAGGGGTCCGGTGATGTCACATAGGTGTCCAGTCACCGTGTGGTCAGGGACACGGATCATGATGCTGTCCTTGGTGCCAACACGGTCATAAGCTGGTCCCACCCCTACGTGAGATAAAATACAACTGAGGTGAATACTGACGGTAGATATTAATAAGCTGAAACAGTGAGGGCGTTAAAACTAAATAGTTTACTGTACCTAGTTTGAACAGCCAGTTTCCTTTGCTGACGATGCAGCTGATGCCTCCTGGGTAAACGTTCCTCATAAACTCCCAGAGCAGAGGGCTAAAGGGAGGCTTAGCCGCCACCAGCTGCTCCACATTAGAGATACAAATGCAGATTGGCTTCTCTGCTGGTCTGTCCTGGATGAGGTCACAGATAACAGGTTGATGAGTTGGATTTAATGCTCTGTGTCATACTACACTTCAAAATGTTTTCATTCTTACTTTAATGTTGTAGATTCTCTCGATAGCTTGAGGATTCTTGCAGGAGGCGGCCAGTGCATACACAGTGTCTGTGGGAATACCACATACTCCTCCTTCCTCCAGAATGCCAGCAATCTTCAGGAGACCACTGGTGAGTCGTGAATAAGTCACAGGACAGGGTGGCTCTGGGGCATACTCCCGCTTTACTTCCTCCTGAGGCAGGCCAAGGAGGAAGACATTTTTATTAAATGAACCGGATAAAATATGACAGGCCATTGTAGAATTAGGAGAAGTAGCAAAAAGAGTGTCTTAATTGACCACCTTTATTAAGGGAGGACCCATAGGCAGCAGTCTTTGGGAGAAGATACAGTTCACCAGGGATGCCAGAGCTCCATATATACAGATTGTTGAAAGTAGTGCAAGCATGGCCACTGTAAAGAAAAATATTGTCACAATGTTTCAATAATACTACTTGGATTTCCTAAAAGAAAAAAAAGGTGTTTAGAAGAGGCTTTGTCCGTACTTACTTTCTAGTTCATATGGCAGTCGCTGTAAAGTGGAAAGCAGGAAACATACCAGAACAACCTCCATGACTGTTGTTAGAAACAACAAAACCAGGTTCCTATAGGCAGCTGACAGACAATGAAAAAATGAAAACAAGCTACAAAAGAAGCAATAAACACAAACTAATTAATTAAATCTTCTGTTTACAAAAAATAATCTCGATGACCTTACCAATCAGCATTAGGAAAGCATTAATGACCAGGAGAGCAATGGCTCCTGCTGTAAAACCGTATGCCGCCTCTGTGGAGAACTGAAGCAGCTTACCTAGAAAAGAACACTTGGAATCAGAGTTCTGTGTAATTCAGTCCTAACATATCTCCATGTAAACACACATTTATACTGACATACCTGCAAACCTAAACCAGGTCCAGGTTGCCCATACTGCCACATAGATGGATGGGATGACTGACCCAAAACGGCCTACTCCTGTGACTTGCAGTCGGCTGACATAGGCTTGGATGATGGCTCCGGAGATGAGAACCCAAGGGACAGTCAGATGAAGGAAGGCGGGATTTCTACTGGATGAACTTGCATGAAGAGCTGAGAGAGCTGCAACCCCATTTAAAAGGTAGAACAAGGCGTCTGAAACCTGGTCTGTTTGGGGCAGCGTCTTCTGGTCTTCTGGCTCAGTCCTGCAGCACTTTAAAGCCCTCTTCAGCTGGTCAGCTGAGATGGGCTGTGGTCCTACAGGGATCAGAGACTTCTCTGCTATGGTGTTGATAAGACGTGAGAAAGTACCATAAAGGGAGGCAGCGGTGAACAATGAGCAAGCTACACCGAAGAAGATATAGGAACCCTGGAACGGAATCTGGGGGATTGTTGAGAGTGTGAGCAGGACAAACAGCATGTTGTGGATCAGCTCCAGGACATCTGTGTTCAGGCTACCCACGCAGAGCACTATGCCTGCCATCACAAAGAACCAATTTCCCACCATTGTTTCTCTCCCTGAGACAACGTTGTCCTTCACAACCAGAGCAGATACCACAAACTCCTCCCAAGCCTTGATCAGCCAATATGTGGCATGAAGACCAAACTTAGTGGTGTGATAGCTGTCGTGGCGCAGATGGGCGTAGTAGCTAGAGAACAGCTGAGCAACTGTGATGATTGAGACCCATGCAACACCTACACCAAAGGATTTCATGTATCCAAAGCTGTAGAAAGCAAAGACGAAGGAGGCAACAGTGTCACAGAAGAAACCCAAGGCCATGGGCTCTGCATATTTTGTGTTTTTCTTCTTCTCTTGGCCAATGCTCTGGGCGCTTGCTGAGTTGGTGGTCCCTAGCAGGAGAACATTAAAGAGGGGAGTGCCAAAGCCTTTTAGGACTAAACGTTGAGTCAGGCCTTTGAGCAGCAGCGCAGCTGAACCGTAGATGGCAAAAATCAGAATGAGCATCTCCAGAACCCCCGAGACCACAAGAGCCCAGGAGCTTGCTGCCAGACCCACTGCTTCAAAAACTAAGGTGGCTGTTATGGCCCCAAAAACAAAAGGCATGATGTAGTTGACTGTGGCTGAGCAGAAGGCTAGGAGAAAGGACAGAAGGATATAAGGAACCAGACCAGCAATTGCAGACTCTTTTATGGAAAAGTTAAATGGGATCTCTGTGGTGGCATTCAGAGACATGTTGCTCGTCATGTTAGTGGACAGGGACACATTTGTAGGACTCTCAGCCGAGGCACCAAAGTAGATTCGGGTGGCACCATAACTGCCCCAAAGAGCAGCATACCCAATAAAGGCAGTGCCACTCAGATGATCGTATTTTCTAAAGGAAAGCAGTCCGGCCACCAGTTGGCACACACCACCAATCAGGATGAGATGAACACCTACAAAAAAACATGCAATTTGAAATTACCAACACAATTTTACATGACTTTTTGTCAAACAATTTTCATAGATTTTCTAAAAATATGTTGTTGTTTTTTTACCTGCAAGTATGTTCTCCACCCCGACTGGGGCATTGCCTGTATGTGCTGTATTGAAGTTCTGTAGAAGTACGAGGAATGCACTAATGCCATTGGATAACATGCCTAGCACTCCTGGTTCACCATAGAAACTGGCTGGAAACCCATCTGATGTTGCCATACTGCCTTTGTTGCTGCAATTTCACTGAAACAATTAAACAAATGACAGACAACATACCATTAAATAAGTACCGATATATGTGCAGTACCAAACACAGTAATAACCTAAAATACAAATTGAGAATACTGTTGTTATCTTGCTTGATTTATTGTGATAATGTATCTGCTTAAGTGCAATAGGATCACTGTGTCGCTAAAATATGAATGCAGCACATAATTCAAGTCATATAGTGTGTAAACAAAGGTCACTGTTGGGGTTAGAAGCACTGGACTGAAATCAAATCAAATTATAATAACTGTACTGAACATAAATACAATGTAAATGTTCAGTAAAACTGGTTGGCCTCAATTCCCCTATCCTCTCTTTTCTGACTTGTTCATTAACCTTTACATAAACCTGAGAGTCTTTGGCCCTGCCCTGCCCTAAGTGGGCCAACACTACAGCTGTAACTAGAGGCACAGCATCTGATATTTACAGAAATTTAGTCAAAACACAGGTATAACTTTTTATTATGTCAGTTATATATTTTCAGCGTTGTCATTTTGGTAATCTCTGTTAATTTCACAACTAACTCAATAATAACTTTGTTCTGCCACCGAGCATATTTAAATTATCTGCAGTTAGGTCCCCCTTGAAAAAAGCATGTTATTACCATCAATTCTTTTTGCAGCATTTTAAATGTCACATATAAAAATGGATTTTGTGCTTGCAAGAAACAAGCAAATGAAAATAAAGTCTTACCCGATGAAGATGCTCATAAAGTTGAACTCTTGAGTTGACTGAAGCAGGGAATGGAAGTTTGTCATAAATAAGGCCTCCTGGGTGTAGGAGGAGTTCATGAAAATTCCCCCATGCACACAATCCCAGAGTCTGCAACATGAGAGGTGACATCACTGCAATTCACCTTAGACAAAAGAGTACCACTCCTTCCTCCTCCTCTTCTGAGGATGGCGATGCTGGTAATGACGCTGATGATGATGATGGCTATCATGGAAATTCCTCAATTTAATCAGGTTTGGTCTTCCCTGTTCCTCCCAAGCGAGTCTTGGACTATATAAGACAGGTGCTCTCTCAATCTGAAACAAGCCAACATCCTTTCAACAACCTGTTGACTGGAAACCTTTTGCATCTAAGAGAAAGAAGAGAGAAGAGTGACAACTGACTGAAGCCATGATCTCATTACAGGTAAAATACTTAAAGATATTTTCACAGGTGTATTTCTGAATATTATATATAATTGCTCAAGCTCGAATAAGTCAAATAGACTGCTGGGTGTGCTTAAAACTGTTAACTTCATCCAGTCCAGTGTATGATTTAATACAAAAACTCTTAAATGACAACTTGAAGTAACTGTGTAGGTGTTTTGTTGTCGACAGAACATGGTAGGTTAGAGCTCTTGTTAAATATGGGGCAAATTACAAATACTGTACACCAGAACAAAAGCTCTTTCAAAGGAGGCAGGCACACGGGCATGCCAATGTCAACTAAAAGGCTGATTTAATTAGATCTGAGTCTGACAAACAAGAAAAACATCACATATTCACAGCCTGTAATGAATCTGAGAGAGAAGAGAGAGAGAGAGAGAGAGAGAGAGAGAGAGAGAGAGAGAGAGAGAGAGAGAGAGAGACAAAGAAGAAGAAGAAGAAAAATTCCTTTATTAGTCCCGCAACAGGGAAATTGGATTTAAATATATATATTTATAGTAATACAACAAATGTTACACTTAGTGTTCTACAGGTGTCAGTAAACATATTCTGTGCTCTTTGTCCTGCAGAAAATCCTGAGACCAGTGTGGGCTGTCAGAGGAATGCATCAGTCTGCAGTGGAAGGTAAACTTAACTCTATCATCTTGTCTACATTTCTGTCTTGTTTAGCCATTAGAAACATAATATTTACTTGTAGAAGAATAAATAAAACTTCTCTTCTTTACTGACCTCTTTGCATTTTTCTACTTGCTACAATCCTTGCTCTTTCCTCCTGCAGTCTTAATGCCCCCTGCCCCTGAGGACACAGTCACAGCCAGCTATGGGAGGTTCATCAGTGAAGTTAAGCCCCAGCACTTGTCCTCTGCGGTGCTCCACCGCAGCAAAAGAATGGTGCTTGACAGCATTGGGGTCGGTCTCATTGGCAGCACAACAGACGTCTTTGAGCTTGCCCTGCAGCACTGCCAGGTGAGGCAGAGGGGAAATAAATAACTTATCTGATATGAAGCAATAAGACAGATGAAAGCAACTGCTTGACCTTATGCAAACAGTGGTCACAGCTATGTGTGGACAGATGAGATGAAAATCCTAGGTTTTTATTACCCTGAATTTCATCAGGCAGGTTTCTGGTGACCTTTTGATCCAAATGTCTGTTTGACATATGACTTACAAAGAAACTTATTCAGCTTTCAACTGAAGAGGGCCAGAGAAGTAAAGTTCACTTTATATGCGTGATTACAATCTGTGACTGTAAACTGTTGTATTTAAAATGTCCTTCTAACAACTCCCTGTGTTTACCTGTCAATGTATTTTCCCCGTCAGCACATGTATGCTCCTGATGACATCAGCTCTGTGTACGGACGCAGGGGCACCAGGCTCTCCCCGACACTGGCAGCTTTTGTCAATGGTGTGGCTGTGAGTATTAATGGCCAAATATTATGCTCATTTTCAAGTTCATACTTTGGGTATTTTGGGTTTCTATAGACATGCTGTCATGTTCAAAAAAACTTTATTTTACTAAATATCATTGAAGTCTGATATGGCAATTGTAGGGATTTTAGCTGAGAAAACAGTTGAATTTCATCATTAAAAGACAGACCTAGTCTATGCCTAGCCTTATGGCAAGCTACTGTATTCTTTCATAATACACAGTAGCTCGATGTACTATTATTCCCAATCATTTGTTTTTAGAATAAAATGTGTTTTTTTTTGCTGCAGACTCACTCCATGGACTTTGATGATACATGGCACCCTGCCACTCATCCCTCAGGAGCGGTCCTTCCTGCTGTTTTAGCACTCAGTGACATGATCCCTGCTAACAGCAAACCTAGTGGCCTGGACCTCCTGTTGGCATTCAACGTTGGCATCGAGATCCAGGGCCGATTGATGAGGTTCTCTAATGAGGCCTGCAACATCCCCAAGAGGTGAGCACCTCACAGCCTGAGTCATATTGGACATAGATACTGTAATAGCAACATTACACTAAGTCTCATACCTTGCTGGACATTATAGTTATAAAGATATAAATATATAGATGTAAAGCCAGCTCCTTGTTGAGGACTTTTTTATTTGTACTCTACATAGAGCGCATGTGTCCATGTGAGTCCATGAGATCCATATTAGACTGTGCTGATCTCTGCAGTGTGGTTTACAAGGAGGCTGGTGCAGTGTAATGCGCATCCTCTTAGTGGTGTCAATGAGCTGTGAACAGATGTTTATTATGTTCATCTCAAGGACAGCAGGTTGTAGGTTATGTTAGCACAATTAGCCATGTGGAGGAGAATATCAAACAGGACACCATTTGGCAAGTGTTCACATCAAGTCAAATGACCTGAGTATTTGCTTGTTTATCAAATACTTAAATGACCAAGTCCGTTAAAGCCCCTGAAACAAGCAATAAAACAATCTCTGCATGTGGAGAGTCTCCTGAAAGAGTAGCTGTTTGTACAAAAAGACAACTTTACACACAGGAGCTTTAACTATAATGACAGAAAACATGCATTTGAACTGCTCCTTTGGTCACAGGACTCAATAGTCTGACCAAAGTCTCTTTCTTTTTTCTTTCTTATCACCAGGTTTCACCCTCCCAGTGTGGTGGGGACCATGGGAAGTGCAGCTGCCTGTGCTCGCCTTTTGTCTTTGGATCACTCCCAGTGCAGTCATGCCTTGGCTATAGCTGCGTCTCTATCTGGAGCCCCAATGGCTAATGCTGCCACTCAGTCCAAACCCCTCCACATCGGTAATGCCTCACGTCTGGGGCTGGAGGCTGCTCTGCTGGCCTCCAGAGGCCTAGAGGCGAGCCCTCTGGTCCTGGATGCTGTCGAGGGTGTGTCTGGCTTCAGTGCTTTTTATGAAGACTATGTACCGCGGCCTTTAGAATCACCCAGTGATGGCAGCCATATGTTCCTGCTAGAGGAGCAGGACATGGGCTTCAAGCGTTTCCCTGCCCATCTGGGGATGCACTGGGTGGCAGATGCTGCAGCCTCGGTCCATAAGCTTCTTGTGGGGTTTGGCCCAGGCACCGTCTCCCCGACTCAAGTCCAAGACATACTGCTCAGAGTCCCCAAATCCAAATACATCAACAGGCCCTTCCCTGACTCTGAACATGAGGCACGCCACTCTTTCCAGTTCAACGCTTGCAGCGCTCTACTGGATGGGGAGGTGACTGTGCAGTCCTTCATACCCGCGGCATTGAGACGCCCCGACCTGCTCGCTCTGCTGAGCCGTGTTCGTGTGGAGCATCCCCAAGACAACCCAGCTAATTTCAACAGCATGTACGGGGAAGTCCAGGTGACACTTGTTGGCGGTGACATTCTGAGGGGACGCTGTGACACCTTCTACGGTCACTGGCGCAACCCGCTGACCAACGAGAGCCTGAGGAAGAAGTTCAGAAACAATGCGGGGGCGGTGCTTTCCTCAGAGAAGGTTGAGAAGCTGATTGATGTAGTGGAGCGGCTGGACAGACTCGGAGACTGCAGGGATCTTCTCTCCCAGCTGCAATAAACACTCGCAAACATATATGATGGCAGCAAAATAGAAATCACTGTACATAAATACAATAAAAAATTAACCAAAATATTAAGTACTATTACAGTGAAATGTATTTAAAATGATTCATTTGGCAGAATCAATGCCAGAGAAAATCACTTATATACCTTTTTCACTTGGTAACAACACTGTACACTATTATTATATTTCTATGAATGAAGGAAGATTTATTTATCTATGTATTAGGTTTATGTTATAAACATATCAAAATGAATATATTGTATATGTATATTCATATATTGAGAGTTTGTTTACAAAAGTGTTTGCTTTTTTTGTGCCAAATAATGGAGTAATGTCAATTGATATGCTTGATGCTTTAACATGTAAATGCAATACAATTTCCTCTTTGAAATTCCAAATTGTCATTACACAATAATAGCATTTCTGTTTGTGTTTTTATATGTTTTAATAAAAGTGGGGAAAAGAATTGTCTGAGAAATGTAATTAAGGAGAAGGGAAATTGTGTAAAATAATAAGAAGGTGTTCTCTTTGGCCAAGAAAAATCCATAATATTCTTTCATCATACTGTAATTCATGTGTTCTGAGAGAACAAAAACTAGACTTTTGCACATCCTCTTGTCCGTGACGGGAGACTTTGGCCAACCACAAGTCAATTCAGAGAGAGTGTTTCTATTGGCACAGAGAGTGGCCTGGTGTTTGTTCGTTTGTTGCTGCTTTTTTGTATTGCTTTTAATACTGCAGCTGTAGCTGAACTAATCTAAACACACATTCAAATGAAAACAAAAGAGTAAGCAGTAGTTCATTTGCATATTACAATAAACGAGAAAATATAACAAACAAACCATATTTCCCTAGAAGAAAATGTCCTATAAAAAGATTATTGATTAATGAGGTCACAAAGTACAACACACAACTCTGTCACGGGGTTAATAACTGCCAGTAAATCCTTTAAACCAAACGGATGTCTGGGTTCATTTTCAGGATTTACATCTGTGTGTCCTTCAGTTAAAACAAGCAAATTTGCAGAGTAAAAAAAAATGTCAGCAAGTAACTGATATGCATGCAAAAGTCCCATAAAGGTCCTTTCATCCTCAAGTGTAAGCAAACAAAAACGGGCGGTTATGGCACGGTGCGGGGAAAAGAGGGCTGTTTCCCTCATTCCAGTGCTGTAGGATAATAAGTGTAGAGAGGAGGAAATGGACCTGGAGATACGCGGCAACACGTCTGTCCTGTGTGTGATGGCCCAGCTGAACCTACGAGGAAGTGCTTGGCAAAGTCTGAATAAGGATTAAGAGAGTAATAAAGCAGAAGGCCACATTAAGTCTATTATTAAAGTGATTTCTGAACAGAGTCTAAAAGCAGCCTCACATGGTTCAGAATACCGCAGAAGAACATTCTGTCTGACAAATTTAGTAAGAAATTAAAGTAATTTACTGTTCTAAATTATTAACTTAGGTCTCTGCGAGAGAGGGCGACCCAATGTTTTGTGTTGTGCATCAGTTTATACACTTTTCTCTGCATTTCAAGCTGATTTATCCATTAATCATTATGAAATGTCGAGGCTCAATAAAACTAAATAAAGTTCTATGACATTTTGAAATGATGGACACACGATTAGGAGCAGCAGGAAAAAAGAGGTTAATTATTGTTGGAGCTGCATATCAGCAGATGACATTCAACTAACTGTATAAGACTGTGCAAATGTGTACATATTAAATAATGTGGGGGACCTTTTGCTATTAGTGGATTTTCCAACTGTTACGCTCTGTTAAAAAGGGGTAATTGTGTGAAAGCAGGAATTGTTCGACTATTTTCCACAGCTTTTAGATAAATAAAAAAGGTCAGCACAATGTTCTCAGCATCCACAGCAGACACCTTTTGCTTCCTTAGCGAGGGAATGGAATTAAAAAAAAAGCATCTTTCCATAAGGGTCCACGGGTTAGGTTGCAACCACTCATTATGTTGTGTTCTGCAAAGCAGGAAGCTTAAGAACAAAATGTGTAGGTTCAAAACCCTTTGACCCAAGTTTTGTTCCTTTTTAAAAAACAAAATGGAAATACAGCACTGGATGAATACAGGTAACACCAATGAAGAAAATGATATCAGTTATATTAGTGCTGTTTTATCATTCGGAAAGATGATCTGAACACGCAGTCTTAGTTGTGTTTTACTGTAAACACATGAACTCAAGGTCAAAGTCTTCTGACAGAAACACAGCGGGGTATTCTAGCACAACTCCATCTACTCTCAAAGTGCATGGAGAGGGGAAATGTGTCTAAAGAGGTCAAAACTCCAGCAACGTTTATAAAACAACTTTATTGTAAAAAACTGACGCATTTCGAATTGTGGACTTGGTTTGCCGGAGATTTGACCTCTTTGATGTTGTTCCCAAGTAGGCCTGCAAAGGAACTAATGCCTGACTGGTGTCATTTTGATTAATAAGGAACCAAATTGTCAATGAATTATGACACACATCAGATGGATATTCTATGCTGAAGACACTCCCTGCAGTGCTTTATCATATGGAAACATTTTAGCTAAAAATACCCTCTCATGTGTGTGTCAAGTGAATCATAATTAAACACATTTTGTATTGGGACACATTGAGGAATACTACCACAATACACATTACTTACACTTTCCTCATTCTCTCCACTTTTACATCAAACAAGGCCATAGTATAGATTCACACATCTAAAGAAGCTCTACACCTAGAGCTGTGACCTAGGTGGAGTTTCTATACAACAATCGTTGAAGAGTTGACGCAGTTCAGTGTCTCCTCTGTCTAACCTTCTTAATGGATAACACAAATAGCTGCCTCATGATGGTATGATGACATATTTGTGCATCTGTACTCTGTGTTAGAGACCTTGTGATGAGAGAGGTTCAGAATGTTCAGAATTGTAATGTCTGAGGCAGGTTTTGTTTGGTCTAAAAACATCCCCCAACCAAGGCGTAGCTCATTCTGACTCTTCCTCTAAAAGGCCGGGCCCCGGTTGGATCGGGGTCATTCCTGCTAGACTCTGGGCTTTGAGAGGACGCAGGGGTGAACGTATTTTTATCTGCAGAGGCTAATACTTTGTCAAAATAAACCACGGAGAAAAAGCTGATTCTGTTTGTTAATCTTTTATTGAGGAAATCCATTTCCACAACAGTATATAAAGTAAATGAGTGAAAAATGTAGTCTATAGTGTATTTCAAATTTTACCTGACCCTCTCATCTGTATGCTGTAGAGTATGTTGTATAAAACAATAATCTCAATGTCTCTAACACAACATAACCAAGTGAGAATTAGATATTTTTTAACTGTCTTCGTAGCATTAATTGGAAAATTGTATTTTAATGAATTGATGTTTCTGGCTTTCTTTTTTCACTATTAACCTGATGAGTGTTTTCTCTATTCAAATGGGCTAATTATTTGATGTGAAAAAGTCTATTAAATGCAATTAGATGGAAATACTGCAACAATAAATATTTTTTTACACTGTGTTAAGCAAAGGAGAAATGACAAAGTATTGGGAACACAGTATACCTTTTATTTTCTCCTGAAACATGAATGGTACTTCACAACATAAGTAAATCTTCATGTGTTTTCACTTTTCATTTTGAATTCGGAGTGAAAACAGCCTTTTCTACAAATGATTAAAATAGTAAGCACTGGTCAGCAGAGCTACACGGGAACAGTGTTTCAGGGCAGCCGACTGACATTAACTGGTCTTAAAAAAGTGCATTATGTTGTTTGAATTACATTAATTTGACAGTGTTGGATGCATTCACAAACAAGGCAAAAAAAAGTCTCAAGAAGATCCATCAGATGTTGACTGGTTATAGTTTGACACTTCAATGAGATTATGGTCTGGATCTCTGAAGTAAAGAGAGGTGATGGTCCCCACAGCTCCGGTCCTCTCCACTGGACCCTCCTCTATCTCGACCCCACAAACCTGCAGAGAAAAAGAGACAACAGAAACTGACACTGAGCATTTCAGTGGCACCTAAATCGCAAAATTATAATAAAATGTGACAGGAAACCTGAGTAGAGGTCAAGTGGTTTTAAGAGGAAGCACCTTACATGATTAAGACTGACATTATTAATCAAGAGAGTCTGTAGGAAACAGGTGAACAACCTTCAGATGTGCAGCTACTGCAGCCAGGGAGGTTTTGGTGATGAGGCACAGGTCTGCGGAGCCTGCGGTCGGAAGCTTGGCTTTGGGCTCAAACTCCTGACCCAGCTGGTGAAGGTTAAACTTCTGCTGCCCAAAACCTAGAGCCTTACGGTTTCCCTTGAAAATAAAGAGAGATAGCATGTGCGGGTGTTGAAAAGGAGTTCGGAGGAGTTGGGATTTCAAGGGGGATGGTTTTATTTTATTTTAATGTAAAGCACTTTGAGTTGTATTTTCTATGTATGAAAGGTGCTATACAAACAAAGCTGATTTGATTTGATTTGAGTAGTGTCTGAGCTCAAGGTCCCTCATAGCTGACAGCTGGACAGATGCTATCAGCTGACATACTATTAAAGCCTGCCATCTAGTGGATGTTCACTCAAACCAAAAGGAAATGTATTTGTGTACAAACATGTATGATACTATTACTGACAAATAATCTTACTACTACGACAAATACTACTAATAATATAAATAATTTAATGACAGCAATGGCCTAGTAATAGCGAGAATACATTTAATGTAGCCTTCAAAGCACCTCGCATACCTTGAAAGTGATGACCTCCATGCCAAGCACCGAAGTATAAAACTTGATGGTGTCTGGCACGCTTTTCACGGTCAGAACCAAATGATCCAGGCGGCTCACTTCAACTGGACACGTCCCTTTGAATCTGACGGCTCCAAATGCTTGGTTTGAGACAGTCTGGAAGAGATAAGACCGATTATGGGTATATAAAAAATGACAACATGGACAGAGAGTGTTGCATTGTAATTCAGCAGCAACAGCACCGCCGCGTGGCTGAATGGTGGGATCAGGAAGGTGGAATTCTAGTATATAACCATAGCAAAAGAATATTTCGTTTATGTAGCCTAGCAACAACTTGGATAATAGCGAATGTAATCGGGGTAAGCGTTATATTATATGAAGCCACGGGGTTTCCCCCAACCCAGTGGGTAATTTAGCTTTTGGCCTAACCGTAACAACTGTTTCCCTAGAGCAAAGTCTAAATGTCATTTCTACAGTCCATACACAGTGGGAGTCGAGTGAAAAGGGATAATGATAGCTATATTGGCCGATAATGATATCATTTACCTTAAAACTGTTCTTCCGGAGGTGCAACACAGCATAGCCAACTGCCCGGAGCGCCATACTCGCTGTAGACTGACACCGGTAGGCTACTTCCTTGTTTTTCCACCTGGACTGGAGTGTGAACCATAGCTGTAACGCTTTATATTTGTCATAGAAGTATATTACAGGGAGGCAACAAACAAGACATGCAAACTTTTCCATATACCAGACTTCATCTATGTCGGATGTTTTTTTTTTTTTTAGCAAATATCAAACTCTTGATTCATGAAGGCAATTGTTTTACAGGAAAAGTGTCAGATGAATAGGGCTATTCTCCAATCCTTCCAGTAGGGAGTGCTGTAATCTCCTCTACAATCTCTGCAAGCGTCAGTGGCCAATTGCATCACAACTGTTTACATGCATTTATAATGTGACAAATAGCCCAATGGGTGTGAGCTTTAATACTTATGACAGTGATGGGAAGTAAATACCAACCATCTTCTACCTGTGTATTCATATCAACATTCAAAGTCATTATGATCAGCTTTAAATGATCATAAATGGCATTTTTAATAACCCAAATATGAACTGGTAATAGAAAAATATCAATTCACAGTCAGACTGTTTAATATACAAGTAAGAAGTAATAACTAATAATGTGAGCACCTGAATGCAGAATGAAATTACCCAACAGGACAGTGAGTGTACAGAATGCATACCCACAATGCATTTTGTAGCATAACAACTTGTTTAATTCAGCGGTTAGTTTCATTTAACACCCAGTTAACATACTGCACTGGGTGACACAGAACAAGGCCGAAACTAATGAATGGCCTAAGAGGGAACATACATTGAATTTACATGTTTATGGTATTCAACAATGACAACGTCTTGCATTCAAAGTTTTATGCCCCACAAAGGGAAGTAAATAATTGTGGCAAAGACATCAAACAGTGGAACAAGAAACATGACAGGGTGGCATTATTTGTGATGCCCTTTTCTTCCTTTAGCCAGTGTTCTTGTTCATCAACAGTGCTATTAAAACCTACAGAACTTCTAAATGAAATAAAATAACTTCAAGACATTTTAAAAAGGTAATAAGTCTTCATTTAAGATTTTAGTCATTTAACAACAGTTTTTTAACAATAGCATATATTTATATCATGGTTCGTGTTTCCCTACTTTCACTTTAGCATGTATTGCACACCGATATGGAGCATCTGCTCATGGGTCAGAAGGAGGAAACAGAGGGCGAGCATTGTGGATTTCTACTGGAGCCTCAATAAAGACAGAAGGACAATGACTGACTTGGTAAATATCTGAGAGTCAAACCTTTGGATTAATAACTTAAGTGGTCACTTGTATATTGAGGTGGACCTCCAGGTAAAGAGATCTATTCTGGCATAAATTGACACTTAATTTTATGCTCATTTCTGGTTATTTCAATATATGCCAACACCATCTTAGAAAATGTAATTCATGAGTCAATAATTAAAAGACAATCCATTATGTTAGTGGAAAAAATAAGAATCACACTAGTAGCTAATTGATGACAGAACAAAATTGTACATGTGGGGCAAAAGCAAGTATACTCAATTTTTTTTTTATGTCATGCCTGTCAGTATAGTATTTTTGAAGTTGTTCACATACCAACAACTTGATACCAACCCAAAACCTACTACCAATATTGAGACATCCCTAATTTCTGGTATGGATACTACTCAAACATTCTTAATGATCAAGAACATAAAGATGTTATATGATTCCAAAATAAAGTTACACACACTTTGCAAAAATAGCCTAGTTGAATTTATCTTTCCCTTATGTCTGCACAGCATATTTTTTTAACCAATTCATCACAGAGTTTTCATGGTATATGCCACTCCAAAACTGTATTTTGATTCTTTCAGGCGAACAAAAGAGGGGAGAATACAAGTCACATGTTAATGGCAAAACAATTGATGTCCTTAATGTCACAATCTCTAAATTCTGTTGTGTACACTTATATCACCCATTTGTTGAACAGCAAATTTAGGGATGCTCTGATAGTGTAATTATAGCCAACAGGAACCTAATCTTCATATGTGATAATTTACAATTTGAAAACCAATTCACTGATACAAAGTATGATTCAAAATTATTTTTACAAGCTTATTTACAGCTAATACTTTGAACTGGTGTAACTAAGAACTGTACCCATACCCAACTTCCGGTATATAAGGCGCCGTTTAGGAGTTAATACAAAATAGCAGATGTCCCTGAACTACCTGCAGGTGTGCAGCATTTATAACTAGGGGATTCTTTAGAGATACCAGTCTGCTTGTGTGCATGGCTTAAGGCAATGCAACAAACTGCTTGGTCACTACAGGTTGATTCAAACAGCATGCATTGCTTGTGCCTAACTTTGGACTGCAATAATAAATGTCTTGCTAGAGACAAAATATGTCCCGATGTCACTGTATGGAGCACCCCAAATCAAACCTGTGACTGCATTAAGATCAAACTCACAAATGGTATGAAGGAAATACATTTCAACAGTGGAGACAAATTTCCTCAAAGCCTCTTATGGACTTGGGATACTAGATTACTTAGGTTGAGACAAAAGGCCTGCAGTCTTTTTTATGCTACACCACACTCTCTCGGTTGGCCGATACCAAGACAGCCCTGCGGCAGATAGGGCATGTGGAGTTTTCGGATAGCCAGCGATCAATGCAGTGCACATGGTACTCATGAGAGCAGGGCAGCTTACGTAGCTTGTTACCTTCTGCATATTCTGTTATGCAGACACTGCAAGTCTTCAAGGCATCACTCTCACCAAAGTTGCGCATTGAGAGGTTGTCAATCTGCTCTTTGGTCAGCCCTTGGGGCTGGTCCTCATCGTCATCATTTAGGAGGAAGAAGTGAGCAAGCCGCAGGAAGGGCAGCGAGCTGGGCTCCTCTAGGCTGATAGGTGGTCTAGGCCGAGCTCTGCCACCAGAGGCAGGTGGAACAGTGGCAAGGCCCTCCTCAATATCAGTCTCAGCTGTCCTTGCTCTCACTCCTGGAGCCACAGGTGGTTCTTCAACATCAGCAACAGGAGCAGCAGCAGGAGTAGCATCCGGGTTGTTGAGGGCTTCAGCCAGATCCGCAGGTGTGTTGGCGCCACGGTTTGAATCGGAAGAATCAGAGTCTGAATCCATGAGGTAGCCAAGTTCACCAAAACCAGTCATAATCTGCCTAATCATAGATTGGAGAGCCATTGATGTTGCCTCTCCCAAACCTGCATCAGAGATTCTTCTGATAGGGATGCGAATGGTGCTGACGTAGGTCCTCACACCAGCCCGCTCAGAGCGTGAAAAAGTCCTACGAAACCCTCCACGCTCACTCTCATAAAGAAATGTGTTGTTTGAGTTCTGGGAGCGCGAGCGAGTACGGCTAGCAATGCTGTCTCTTTGGCGATATTCGCCTGGACGCACACGACGCACCTGGAGATCAAGCATAATAGTAGGGGGACGGCGCCCTGCTGCGCCCCCTTCCCCCCCAGCAGCTTCTCCTTCTTGAGATCCCACATTTTGGGCCTCTGGGACCGTTTCTGTGCCAGCCCTAGATGGCTGAACATCATGGTCAGCAGTGCTTTGCCTAGAAAGAACATGTTGTCGAGTCCGAGAACTGCCCTCCACTTGAGGCACAGGAGGGGGAATGGTGGCAGAGGGGAGGCCTTGAGAGCTGTGAGCATGACGTGGATTAGGGAGACCATCCAGCTGATCAAGGTTGAAAGGGGAGCGGCTCCTGGCAGTACGGGCCCTAGTCCTGCGTGGTTCTGGGCTGCGACTGCGGGCTCTCCTTTGTCCTCTTCGTGGAGAAGGGGAAAGCGGGGGTTGTACAAGCAGGGCAGCAGGTGAGCTGGGAGGTTCTCCTAAAATCTCTTGTGAAACTACTTCTTCTAGTTCAGGCTCTGGTTCTGGCTCCACTATAACAGCCAATTCCTCAACAACTTCTGTCTCCATGGGCACCGGTGGTTCAGCATTTGCGACCAGCGGTTCAACATTTGCCACCAGGGGTTCAGCATCTGCCACCAGCGGTTCAGCATCTGCCACCAGCGGTTCAGCATCTGCCACCAGCGGTTCAGCATCTGCCACCAGGGGTTCAGCATCTGCCACCAGGGGTTCAGCATCTGCCACCAGGGGCTCAGCATCTGCCACCAGGGGCTCAGCATCTGCCACCAGGGGCTCAGCATCTGCCACCAGCGGTTCAGCATCTGCCACCAGGGGTTCAGCATCTGCCACCAGGGGCTCAGCATCTGCCACCAGCGGTTCAGCATCTGCCACCAGGGGTTCAGCATCTGCCACCAGGGGTTCAGCATCTGCCACCAGGGGTTCAGCATCTGCCACCAGGGGTTCAGCATCTGCCACCAGGGGTTCAGCATCTGCCACCAGGGGTTCAGCATCTGTCACCAGCGGTTCAGCATCTGTCACCAGCGGTTCAGCATCTGTCACCAGCGGTTCAGCATCTGTCACCAGCGGTTCAGCATCTGTCACCAGCGGTTCAGCATCTGTCACCAGCGGTTCAGCATCTGTCACCAGCGGTTCAGCATCTGTCACCAGCGGTTCAGCATCTGCCACCAGCGGTTCAGCATCTGCCATCACTTCTTGACCCTCTGGAGGCTCCTCTGGAGACTGCTGTGGAGATTCCTGTGGAGACTCATGTGGGGACTCCTGCTCCCCCTCAGCAGCCGCCTGCTGTTCAGCCAGGTTACGATTCACACTGATTTCCAGGCTGAAGCGAAAATCGCCACTGTTTGGGTTGGTTTGGCTTACGGCCCGCCACGACTGGTTTCCACGATGACCAGTTCTGGTTGTGTTGCCGGTGCGCCTCACTGTGTTTAGCCAGTCTAAGAGACTATCCCCATTGGCAGGATCCTCAGAGTTTTCCGGTGGTTCTGAAAATAAAAAAAAGAGTTAAGTTACAAGTCATATCTGAATATTTACAGTAAATTAACAAACAAATAAAAACAGCATACTTACCAACTGGTTCTTCTCCACTTTCAGTAGTGGGGGCACTGGTACTGTTATTCTGCTGTTCTGGACCATCCTTGATTTGCTGAAGTCTACTTAACAACTCATCCTCTGTCACCTCTCCTGAAAGAGACATTACAAAACAAGTGTCACCAAAAGAGAAAAATGCTTTTTTTTTTGCCAATCCATGCATTCCGTGAAGGTTATTAAGTGCTGTAGCTGGGAGAAAAACATGGCATGTGGCTATGACAAAAAAGATTGGAAGATTCACTCCCTACATTTTCTGATTGAATGCATAGAAAGAGGAGATGTCAGCAAAGCGACACATTACAACAGCTACATATCTGACAGGTAGTAAACCAAAGTGGAAAAAATAAACCGTGTACTATGTTGCACAATAGTTGTACATGGTGAAAACAAAAATAACTGCTGGATGACTTTTGATGTGAAGCACCTGCCACAATGTGTAAATAAAGGTTTCAAGTCAACAACGGGGTATTGATTCAATCATAAAAATAATAATAATCCATCCATCTATTATCTGTAACCGCTTATCCCAGTCAGGGTTGCAGGGGGGCAGGATCCCAGCTGACATTGGGCGAGAGGCAGAGTACACCCTGGAAACGTCGCCTGACTACCATGGGGCTTGGCATATGCAGACAGACTCTTTGGACTATGGGAGGGAGCTGGAGAAAACCCACGCCGACACGGGGAGAACATGCAAACTCGGTGTGGAACCTGGAATATACAGAATAGTGATACCCAGCCCCATCTTTCGATCGCTTAGTATTATACAAACATCAACATTCCCAGTCACAGATTACAGTCACAAGACTAAAGACTAGCGTAATTAAAGGTTTATTACCTGGTGTGCCCAAAAGATTGTTGTCTCTCATGAGACGATAGTCCTCATCACTGAGATTGTTGACAAACTGGTAGAAGGCCTCCTCCCTGTCCAGGCGGTCCAGTTGCCTTCTGCGCTGTGACTCTGGTTGGTCACTGCCATTCTGCTCTAAACTGTCAGACCCCTCCATTGATTCAGAAGGGAGGGAGGTTGAGGGATGCTCTCCAATATTCAGCCAGACCCAGCTGCTGCAAGACAAAAAAAAAATGTATAGTTTATTGAATTTACATATAACAAAAATACTCAATAAGAATATTCACCAAAGGCTCATGAAATGTCTTATGTCACATTTTTAAGTATTTCAATATCGACCCATCAACGGAACGGTGTCGACATTCCAACACTTTTTGGCATGTTACAAAAATTCCCTTTAACTACTTTAATTGATAAATGTATTTGGTTCATTTAATGGCGTAAAACTAATGTCTCACTTCTTACCTTTCTCTCCAAATATTGTTTTAATGTGAAGTTGTTCATGGGTCTGACATGAACATCAATGATGTCAACAAACCCAGGGCCGCACTTCCATCCTTCACAATAACCTTGCATGCAACAAATAACGTTCATGGACAAGGTTATAATTTAGTTCCATTCATACTATGCTTTGTAGCGTAAATTCACGTTATGTTATTTTATTCAAATGAAATGTTTCCAACCAAATTAGATTATATTTGTGTAGGTAATTACTGGTACTGAAGAAAAAAAACACATGGGCAGGGATTGCCTCCACAACGCTCTCACAGACCGTTCACCAATATGGGAACTAGAGCTGTTTTTTTCACAAACACCTGCACACAAAAACTCAGATTACAACACTGAGGGAGAGTGACTTACTTCTCTGCTCAGAACACCGTTACTCAACTATATCTTTACAAAGCAAATATTTTTAGGTTACTATATAAATGTTCTGTATGTTGAGTACAGCTCCTTTAATGCTTCCTCTGCACGCTCTTGTCACAACATAGTAAGGCACACTGCTATTGCCTGATGAGTGGTCACTTTTTTGGCTCATTTTCGTTAACCAGTGTAAAACATGGGGGAATTAGCAACTCAGCCGTCTGTATTTCATGGACCTGCCGTCAGCTCTCTTCTGGGCAAAGTCTCCCACAGGGACGGTGGGGTGCTCTAGCTATCTAGCATTTAGATGAATCAACTACCCATCCAACGACATCTGGCAAATTCGATTATGGGACAGTCCAGCACGGTTATCTCTTTTCAAAAGAATCAACAACTTTATGAGCGTGTTGCATGAGCCACTTGTAGTAGCACATCATAGTTAGATGGACAATTTCAAAGCAAAAAAAAGGAGCAAGCGTCCAAATCAGGTACTTATCCCCAATATTGTACTTTAAAAAAAAAAAAAAAAGACAAATGACTAGAGCAAATAATGGAAGGGATGGTTTATTCAGTGATAGCATTTTTAATAATAACACTCGACAAAAAATGCATAGATAAATAAACAAAATTAAACATCAAGACACCAATAACCCCAAAAGTAATCAGGTGCAGCTCAAAATGCACAAAAAAAACAGCCCTTTGTGTCAGTTGTTAAACTGGACTCACGACACCAATCTGAACTGGACTTCAGGATACCAAACTGCTTGGCTGACTGTGGTGCAGCTAACCGGCTGCTTTCGCTGCTAGGACTCTTGAATCCATTTTCTAGTCTTCCTGACCTCCTCTTAATTTGACAGATGTTAGGCATCTGGAAATGCAAAAACATTTTTTCTGTCAGAAATAAAATTCCAAATTATGTTTAAGGCCCAACTGATTTCTTGAATAAGATCAAAAAACACTATAAATTGCAAGATTAACATGCACAGACACTACACTGGAGATCAAAATTAGAGAACAAATTATAAATACTTGATTTTTTTCTGAAATACTGTTATTTTTAATCGTCCAGAATTTGATAGAGTATTAGTTGTGACTATGACACTGCTGAGCTAGCATGTTTTTTTTTGTTTTTTTTAAATAACAAGGCACTTTAACAAAAACCTTTATTTTGTGAAGAAAAAAAAAGTGAGTAAAGTTAGAGAACACTTTCAGAAGCCTCAGTTATTGGTGTTTATCTGGCACCTGGTGACAATTTAATAAATTGTTGGACAAATCCTGTATATCTGGCAGCTCTCCTGGTTACTTTGCAAGATGTTAAGCTGCTCTAAGGTGAGTGAAACCCTGAGACAGCAGGTTGTCCAGATGAAGGCCAAAGGAATGACCCTCACAGCCATCAGAGAGAGCTTGGGCATTTCAAGGATGAAACTTTAGGAGGACAGAGAGTCATTTAAGTGTTTCAGAGATGGGAAATAAACCTGCTGCATTTGCATTTGTCTTTCCTGTGGTCACAGCTTTTTTTCAGACATGGCCCAACTTTCCTGCCTCCCTCCCATTCACTGTAAATTATGTCACACGTGATCCTACATTTTCATTGGCAAAACAAAACTGTGATAAATCTAGCTATGAAATGCGCACGATTGCATTGTTTAGGCAGCACTGTGAAAATACAGCCCAACCGTCACCCAAGCACGACTTCTCACTGCTTTATCTCATCAAAGTAACTGTAGTAATTAGACAAGTATATATCCATGTATACATAGGACATTTGGCATGTAGACTATTAAACATGAATAAATCACTTACACTTCAGTGGCGATCATCAAATACAATCCCCACGAAAAGACTGGAAAGTTCATCGGACCAGATGTGGCCAATAGCAGCGAAGGATGTCCGAAATGAGGACACAGTTACATTAATGTTTGCATGGTTTACAATGACGGGTTACAAAATAGGGTAATAGTTTCTATTTTGATATCGCCCAATCATTGTTACTAAAGACTGTGGATTGAATGGAGAGAACTTAATACATAGTTTGAGACAGGGCCACTATGAACGTTGCTTAGTGGCGCAAAAAAGTTTGGCTTTCAAGTATAAATTTACCCAGATCTTCAGCACCGCCTTTATAATGCGGGGGCCCATAGAGCAAGCAAACCAGACTTCTGCCAGCTGAACAGGATTCTTCGACTTTCCAAATGTAATCGGACAGCATGGATCAAAATCTGACAGTGAAACGAGTCATTACGCGGGGGTTGTTACTCTCAAAACTAAATTATTCAGTGCTTTACAGAGGTTTGTTTCACGATGTAAGTCAATGGGGAAAAAAATATTTTTGGGCACCATCACCTCATGCACGAAAACAGAAAATTCCACAGTTTGGCCACTACATCAATTGACGTCAAAGCCCAGGCCAGCGGCCTACCAAGGGGTTTGGTCGATAGTCGATACGATCCAGGGGTGGCTAACCTGACTCTCGCCAGACTTTCTTTCCGCCTTGCTTCCGTCTTGACTCCACCTAGCTCCACTTAACCATCTGGATTTGCTCCATAGGAAAGTGATTTCAGGGTCCGCATTAAAATGGTCAGGCCAACCAGGACCGCCGGGCGGGGTATTATAGATGTGACATAGCAGAGAAATGACAGTGGTGGCTCGCATAGAGGAAGCAGACGTCAACATCGATGTTGTTGTCTCACCTGTGTTGTCCAATCTATTATTAAATAATTAATTCTTTGCTAGGCATTTTTAAAATGATTGATGTTTTTACTTTAATTTCCAATTTAAAGACTTTGAATAATTGTCTTGATCACTTTAAATAATCCAACCTTTAAGCTTTCTGAAAGCAATAAAGTTAAAGTTATATGAATGAACATCTAAGAAAAGTGTGAAAATGTCACTTGAAAAAATCTAATAAAACATCTACTCAATATCAATGTCTCCTCCATCTATACAGTGGTTCCATTTTTAAAAGTCCATGTCTGTCAAACATTATATTTTAAAACACAATCCAAATCATATCCATAAAGTTAAGGAATCGTTGATTGTCGCTTTTAATTGTCCATAAACGATCAGATCGTCAATCAGCACAAAGCAAACTGCCACGTTAAGTTGCTATCAACACAACACTAACGCTAACCATCAGAGCAATTTACTTTATCGTAACGTGCAACATATCAATCCTGATCAAAACGCGGAAAATGTGGCTGTTTAATAGTTACAGTTAATGTGAAAAATTAAATGGTTTGTGTATATTTAAGTCCTGTGGAAAAGCAGTGTGTTGGTCAAAGTCGAGATAAAAACAAAATGGCATCATCTAGCTTAGCTTACGTTAGCATTGTACACGGTTGCCAACACTGTCAACTTCAATCACAAACCTCTATAAAAGAAGACCCACTGTTCTTTCAGCAATTTGTGAAGCAAAATGTGAACGACTGTTGGTAGGGTGAGCGTGACACCATGTGTGTTGTCGGCTCAAAACAAGCTTCTTAGATGGTTGTGCTGAGCTTTCTCTACACTGAGGCTAGTTAGCTTCTGTTTCACATTAGCGTCTATGCTACCTTAGCCAGTAACTTCGTGCTAAGTGTCCGTTCATTACTTTGACGATAAAATACCTGTTTAGCACAAATACGGCGCTGTTAGGAAACAGGACGTGGGCTTAATATCAGTCTTGTTTATTGTGATTAACAACGGGTATCGCTAAGAATACACTGAGCTACCGTTAGCATCACCGCAAGCTAACCTAGCAAGCGACGTCAACCGATGACGTTCAACAACCAGAGCAAACAAGCTAAAGTAAAGGTGACCAAGGGGAATATGCGGTCTGTCAACGAGTCGCTGTTTTATTACCTGTTCAATGATGTTAGCAGGAATGTATTCGTACTTCCAAATTGTTCCTTTAGTATTCTCACAAAAACGCTGACTGTTTAGCTCGGTGAGATTTCAGGTTTCCATTTTCTTTCTTTTAGGAAGGCTACAATGATCTTCCGGAAACTGAGGACAGGGAGATATTTTCCCTGAGTTTAACCTCTCAGGTAGGCACAGGCAAGGCTAAAGGAAGGAGGCTGGAACACCAAAAAAAGGTCTGCGCTTTGAGGTATGACACATGCGCAGTGGCATCTGGCCGAGAGGCTCAATCTCAGTACCTCTAAGCGAGAATCATTTTTTGTTTTTCTTATACTTCATTCCTTTTTCTATGTTGTACAGTCGAATTTATATTATTATTAATTCTACATTTAGAAATACATTTCCAGCATTGTGTATAGTTCTGAAACATGTTAGTATTGTAATGCATATATTTAATCTTTTCAATATAAAGCAGTTGTTTTGTCCCAGCCTCCTTTCATTAGCCTTGACGCTTACGTCCTCCAATCGTTGGGAATGAGACGGGTGAGCTGTGCGTGGGGATGCCTGAAAGACTGAATGCAGGGCACAAATATCCCGGTCGTCCCAGAGGAGCATTGCAAAAGGGATGTTTGTGTTGGACAGTGTGAACGTGTTCAGCTGTAGCGTCACGATGCGGTTGTAAATGCAAATACTCACTTTCTGCAGAATTCAGGCTGGAGATAAAAGACAAAGATCTAAAGTGTTAAATGGTCGGCACATATAACGTTATGTGAAGGCTTTTAATTAAATCAATTATTATATGTTCATAAAATAGAAGCCTACCCCCTACATTTGCCCTCTACATCACAATTTGAAGCAACTAATGTATTTTATTGTTGTATTATATAATTATCTAATAATATTGAATCCCATTCTGACCATTTGTAGTCATAGTGTGTTTTATTTATTTATTTTTCTTTTGTTGAACAAAGACAATTGCTTAAAAATGTTCAATGTTATAGCCAGAATGCCCGATGGGGATTTTTAAATGGTAATAGAAAAGTGTATTAACACTATAACATATGTTTCTGTTTTGCATCATTCATGCCTTCAGTCATAATCTCTGGTGATGTACAACCAGTGGTGTTGTCTACTGTGTACAAAACACACATTAGGCTATAGCATACAGTTTATACTGCCCAAAGGAAGTGTTGTATGTAGTCCACATATTCTTGTGTTATAGAAACTCACTCACATCTCTACTCCATGCCACTTCTTCTTCAGCCAGCAGCGACTACTGAACCTGCCAAGCCCCACAGGCTACTCATGCTACGTCCATCATGTACTAAGATCGGCCACGTCTACAGCTATAATTACCACACATTGTCACAAGTATTATAAATGTCAAAGAAAATGTCACATATCCAAATCTAGCTGTTATAAAATCAAGAAGACAATAACATTACATAATTACTTTAAATGTAAGTTTAGTTTATTTGCAAATAAATATTTTCTCTAAAATATTCTGCCATTCCGGTTTAATTTCTGCCAGAATTGTACATTTGCTAATTAGTAGGTCACTAACACGATGCCATACCTTAGGTCTGTTGTTACTCTGTATTTTGTCAGTAACTTGGATCAATAATAGTTATGAATAATCCAATCAAATTTATTTAAGTGCACAAAATAGTGTAGCAACTCCAACATATGTGGCAGCTGGAAGAGAATGATGTACATGTAATATGTAATATTCTTAACTGTTTAACTAAATTTGGATATGTATTATCAAACTCCAAACATGCAAGGCAGAATATGTTATGTTGTAAAGGATGTAAAGCCAATGCAGTGGCACTCTAAATGTACTTACAATGCTATGAAGTGAAAACATAAAACATGTCTAATAACAGAGTCAAAGTCAAGGGGCCTAGACCTTAGTGTGGGTGGAGGTGGGACTTCTCATACAGCAGCATGCCTGAGGAGACCCTGTGATGACCCTTTGGCAGTAGAAGGCATCTATCTCAGACCATTTGTAAACCAATGTGCAAAAACTAGCTAGCAAGCGCAATTGCAGCTATCAAAGATACATCTGAAGGAAAAGTGGTTTATTCCTCATTTTTATCCAATACCCGGAAATACACAACTACCCGATATCAATGAAGCTAGAAGCACATTGGGCAGTTGTTGAAAGCCTCTGTAATGGCTCAAAGCTTAATGTTCTTTGCATGGATCCAGATCTTTGAATACATCCACTCCACTGAGTTGACTGACTTGTCTGGCATCATGAGATGAAACGGTGGTTTCTCGATTGAAAAGGCATTCGAGCTAATGACCGGCAAGAGGGACTAACGGTTGGCCAATCAGCACCCAAGTGGGACTAACGGCATTGTCAAACTGTCAACATGGAAATATACACTGTACATTTTCCCACACTGCAATGACACAAATCTGGTGAGAAATCTGCAACGTTTTGTTTTAAAACCCATGCATGTTGGCATGGGTATGTATCAGTGTTGACTTAAACGTACATTAGAATCAGGTATCCCCGAAGCAATTTCAGTCAAAAGCAGACTGGACTGGGACTGGTCCAACGGATGCGTACATGAACTGATGAAGCCTCTTGGATGAGAGGTGAAACGTCTTCCTGGACAAATAACCAAGTCCAGTTGCTTTTGACTAAAAATTGCTTTGGAGATAACGATGACCTGGACAAATGAGAACATTCACAGGATTAGATTCAGGTGTTTATCTTGGTCTATAGCAACTGGGTGAAAATAGAATCCCCTCCTAACCAGAAATCGGTTAGGGTGGAGGCAATGTCAGACTGAAGATGGAAATGGAGTGTAACAAGTTGACAGTTCTGTCTGTTATCGAGCAAGAATGTTCTACCACACATAAAATATTTCACTAATGTATTTTACCAATAATAATAATAAACAGCCGGCCAAACAAAACATTGACTAACTGTGTAGTTATACAGGTTCTTGTGATTTGACTCAAAATATACATGCTGATTCTTTCAAAATGTTCCTCTATAGTCTTCTGGGTAATGACAAAAACAAACAAACACACAAACAATTGTCCTAATGAGAGAGTCTGTGATTGTCCATGCAGTGTGAGCACGCACTGACAAAACAACTAGGGTCTCATTTAATAACCACAGGTGTACCTGATTCATTGCATTAGACATCCCATCTTATAATTTGCTTGCTCCCTTCTCTGCTATGGGTGACTAAAGAACAAAAACAATGCTAATACCACTTGACAATTTTGGAGGCATACATCACAGGATCTGTTTATGGTCTAAGACAGTATCTCCAGCTCCAATTAAGCATGCCAGAATGAGTTGCAGTGTGGACCACAGCAGCCCAGCTCAGAGTTATGGATGAGCAGTCACTCTAGCAATGCCTGACCCTGAGTGCTAATTAAATATGACATTAAAATAACATGAGCCAAAGCCTGGCTTGTGCAGAAATTAAAATGCCTTACGTCTAAGAATCTTCAAATATAACAGATAAGGCTAGACTAATTGGAATTATTGAGGTTGTTTATACACTTGCATATTTTGTGGATAAGCAAACATTGAGTATAACAGATTACAGTATATTCACCCCTATTACTATTATTGTAGTATAGTACCACAAAGCTGGGGCAGATATTTAATCAACACTTCACTCCTGCATTTCAATGAGCAATTTGTATAGATACACACTGGAGATCAAAATTAGGGAACACATTATGAATACTTAAAATGAAATACTGTTATTTTATTTTAACCGTGGATATACCACTGCTGTACCAGCCAGTTCATTTAAATAACCAAGGCACTTCAACAAAACCTTTATTTCGTGAAAAAAAAACAGTGCGCAAAATAAGCGAACAGTAACCGTCTCAGAAAAAAGAATTTTAAACAATGTTTTTTTTGGGCTATAGGATTAAAAAATGAATAGGAAGTGTAGAGGCCACAGTTTTGAATGTCTTCAGCACATCTGCGCCCACAGGACATCACTAGTTTCTCACACTGCTCTGGTCTGATCTTGGTCAATTCTTCTTGCAGTCTCTCTCTATGAGATTTAGATCTGGACTCTGACACTTCCTACTCCAAATTTAACTGACTTCTTTAGACTCTTTGGGTTCAGTCTTTCCCCAGTCCATCGGTGAACATAGTGTTTCCCATCAGACACAAATAAATTGAACTTTAGCAATGTTGTGTCCTGGTTTGGGGATGTTTTCTGCAGCAGGAGTTGGGTCTCTCGTACAGCTACATGGCAGGGTGAATGCAAATGTTTATGTGAACCTCCTTCAGGAACATGCAATACCTTCACTGTTATTGTCTCCCAAGCAGCTGCAATTATCACGCAAGACAGTGTCCACTGTCACACTGCAAAATGGGTTACGCAGTTCCTTGAAGCTAAGAACATTGAAACAATGAAAAGTCGAGTCCAGAGTCCAGATCTAAACCCCATAAAGAATCTCTGGAAAATCCTTGGCAACAACGTACTGGCTAAGAAGCCCATCACAGTTACTGAACTGTGGAAGAGACTGAAGAAGAATGGACCAAGATCAAACCAGAGCACTGTAAGAAACTAGTGATGTCCTGTGGGCTCAGATGTGCTGAAGTCATTCAAGGAAAAGGCCTCTACACTTCCTGTTCATTTTCTAAATCCTATAGCCCGAAGAAAACATTGTTTAAATCTTCTCTTCTGACACAATGGTTGCTGTTCTCTAATTTTGATCCCTGCTTTTTTCACAAAGTAAAGGTTTTTGTCGAAGTGCCTTATATATATATATATATATATATATATATATATATAAATGTATATATAATGTATATTCTGCAATATATATATATATATATATATATATATATGTAGAGATTCTATGTTTACTGTTTATGCTATAGTTAATGGTTATAGCGACGGGTGGGCGGTAAAAAACACAACCCAGCTCTCTTCAGAAAGCAGCATTCAAAATCTTATTTTAATTTGTATATTTACTCCATAAACATTATTACAAAACTCAGCAAGTTACCAATATTACATTATCACCATACAGGCTTGATCACAAATATTTAAAACCTTTGCAACAGTTACAACAAAACAAAAAACAAAATAATACTCAAATAATTTACATGAAAATCTATAAAACAGCAAATTGTTCACAAATTATATTTTTTTTTCCAGGTTTTCATTTTTTTTCTTTGCTTATTTGTGTTTTGCACAGTAACACAACACTCTCACAACAAGATCATGGTCTTATTACAAAACTCCCAACAAAATGTAAATATTTCTAGTTTTCTGTTGATACTTTCATATTTTGGTTTTTAAAACCAGAAACTTGTCGTTGTATATCCTTTCCACTGCCCATAGAGGCGCATAAAAGGTTACTCACACACACAAATACTTCACAGCACTTTCTAAGAAAAATATACACTTACAAAATATGTTACAAATTGGCACACAAAAAATATACAAGATTTTGTAGTGTCAAGAGTTCATTAAGATTCCTTCTGGTAACAACTCTAGACAGTATATATAAAGCTCGGTAATCTTTTAATGAAAAGAGCAAAAGTAATTCCAATCAATGTCAAAGTATCATGAAGTGAATACATCAAACATAACATTATAATATACATTCATAAAGAGGGTTAGGTACCTAATCTATTTTGCATTTCTTTTTTGTTATCTCTGGGTAAACAAAAAAAATGAAACAAACAAGAACAAAAAGAATAAAAAGAAGAGAAAACAATTGTCAGCTTTCTTAGCACCATTAACGTGAGGCAGCTCAACAGTGGCACATTTCAAAAACAAAAAAGAAGAAGAAAATAAAGAAAAAAAAACTATGAACTCAGAGAAGTACATTCAATTTGACAATAGGCAGAAATGAGAGAAGGCAGACTAAATGGGCATGCAGCCCATGTGGAGCTCCCCATCAGCAGCTTGTCTTGGTCCTAACCCTGATACGCTGGATAAAAGAAACAAAGGATTATGGCAGAGAGGAGAGAAAAAAGAGACAGAGAACGATTGATTATGATTCTTGCCATATGCAAGCAATCAATTACTATTACCTGCGCGTCGGAATCACCATATTCTGTGCGACAAGGCCTGTTTTTAAATCAAGCTTCAATTTGGCTGCACATTTCCATGCAGTCTCATGTAATTACTGCTGTTTAAAAATGATATTCAACATTCAAACAAAGAGGGAATTTAGTGTTTGAGTATACAAAAGATAGGCCACTCTTGTAGATAAAGGGGCTCTATACATATAGTATATAGTAACATCACAAGATTTTATAAATGATTGAACATGATTGTATAGTTCATTTTAAGGTGGGTTTATTTCAGTGCAGTGAGGCAGTGAATGAGCCCACAGTAATTAATATAAATAGCCTGGGAATACACTGGATCAGATAGTACCAATACATTTTCTTTTTCATTTGTTTGTTTTTCTGCCGAAATATTGACCCATCAAAACCGAAATGACAGTTAAAGACACCACATAAAAGGAAGTACCTTCAAAAGAGATGAGTTAAATTAAGATATTGTGTGATAAATGAACCAAAAGGCTGAATACACCAGAGGTGCAACTTATAAAGCATGGCAGTGTTAAGAAACAAATTACATGAGAATGTCAAGAAAAATTACTGTTTAAATTACCATATCAGGTAAGATAGAAGTAAGATTCCCATGTGGAGCAAATGCTAAGACATGCTTTCCTTCATTTACAAGATTACTGATTCCATACTGAAAACTGCTTTCACATTCACATTAAATCTAACTGCAAAAATGTTCTGTCCATTCCAACTGATGCGCACATCAGAATCTCTATGAGTAATAAACTGTCTTGAATTTCCCGTACAAAACAGCTATTCAGTGAGGCACAGCCCCAACTGACAAATAATTTCCTTGCTTACCCTCAAACATCTGCACTACACTCTTCTTGGTCCAGAGAGAGCTCGTTTGAACATCTCTTTTTTCATCGTCTTCCTCTACATTAGCCTTCTGAGCAGATCTCCCCTTTGCCTCTCTTTTGTTGCTTCTCAGTGCCAGGCGATGTTGAGGTAAATTGAATTTGGCAAACAAAGTGGGGGAAACGAGGAGAATTCAGAGTCTTTCTGATTTGGTTTAGTGAGTGGTGGTGTACCACTGCCAGCTGTTGGTGCCTTTCATCAGAGAAGAGAGAAAAGTCCCAAATAAAGAATTCCTGTAGTGGCTGGTCTCTGTAAGGAGTCTCCAACCCGAGCAGCCAATACTCCAATGGATAGAAAAGAGGAACAGCCAATATTCACACATATATAAGAGGTCATTTACACAGCATTGTTACTTTTGGCACATTGATTTTAAGATTATAATCATCTTTTTTTTGCAAATATTGCATGTCCCTGTACAACAACATTGACAAAAATACTCTGAGGGTGGAGCTTTTATGAATTTGCAAGGCGTAAAAATGTAAATTTAGATAACCAGTTCCTCTTAACTCCAGAGGAAAAAAAATGCTTAATAAAAGGAAATGGTAAGTTATTCCAACTTTGAGGAGGGAAAAAAGACAACGTCTGATATGTCATCAATACAAAAATGGTCCCATCTTGTGTTTTCAAGATGTCTCGGGCTTTAATAGGGCTCATTAATCGTAGGTTTCCTTCTTGAAATGAGCCAGGCAGTGTATGAAGGACAGCAACAACAGGACATCCATATTCTGCATACAAAAACAGATGAGGAGGAGGGGTGCGTAGATGTCACTCAATGCATTTGTGTATATAGCTACATCTTTAGGGAAAAAGGGAATAAATACATAATTCAGGGGAGCTAGTTCTGCTGAGAAAATACAAAAACAAAGTTCCTCAAAAAGGCGACAGAACTGTTTTCAAGGCTTATTCTTTTTTCAGACAAAAAATAAACAAAAACGACTATAAGAAGAACAAACAAAGCAGAAACAACAAAAGCAAGAAAAATGCAGCCATGGTCGTTTCAAATCTCAATCAAGCTTGACACAATCACTCAATAGGTAGTTTGCAAAGTACAAGAAGTTTTTCATGCAGATATTAATTTCCTCTTCAGGTGGGGGGTTAAAAGGAAGTGGGTAGTCAGGGGGAACGTAGTACTCATGCAGCTCTGGCATAGCGTCAGTGTAGATATGCTTGGAAGGGAGGGCTGAGCAGGTAGTGGGGGGAAGTGAAAAGGGGGTGCAACAGCAGCTGATAACAAAATATTACCTCAGTTTCTCAAAAGAGGTCATCAGTGCTATGTCCTTATTTGGGTCTCTCTCAGCTCGCTTCCCCTTCAGTGTCTCAATCCGCGGGAACTTTGCACTGGTCTTGTGGCGGTACAGCTTTTTGTGTGCAGGCCCAGGGTTAATAAAGTTGGGTTTATCAAACATGTTACAGCCCAGAGCTAGTTGAGGGAATAAGGGATGAGAAGGGTTGAATTTGGCCTGGTTTTTCCCTCCCTTTCCCCCTGCCTTTCTGCCTCTCCCAGCCCCTGTTAGTGCGGCTCCTTTTTTCTTCAGGTCCGCTTCTGTGCCTGCCAAGATTTTAAGGGTCTTTAGGTTGAGGCTATTGGCCTCAGGTGGCATGCAGGCCTCAGACATGGGATTCCACAATGGCTCAATGGAGGCCATCATGAACCTTTGGACCTCGGCCATGCCAGAGACAATGTTGGACAGAATATTGGAGGGCTCCTCGAATTCTCTCTGGTCGTCCCCAACCAGGCTGTTGCTCTCTGACCAGCCAGTGCCAGACCAGTCCCCGGTGCTGCTACTGTCAGTCAGGCCTGTGCCACAACCTCCTGCTTGGTTCTTTGCTGCCTTACCCTCCAACATGGCTTTTATCTTTTTGGTGGAACGTGAGTTCTGTTTAGGGGTCTTGACCTTTTCTGACTTAGGAGCTCTTGGAGCCCGGACTTTCTTTGGGCTCTGTCCTGTAGCTGCCTGTTTGCAATTGCCTTTCCTCTTTGACTTTATGCTTTTCGCACCAGCCAACATTTCACCAGTCTGTTCATCAAATTCGGTAACTACCAGCTCCTTTTTATCTAAATGTAACACATCCTGACTGTTGAAGTTGTGCAATGGAAACTGGCTGTCTTCCACTGTATATGCATTTGCTGTGTGCTCTTGTTGCTGCATAATGTCACAGGTCCACTTTACCTCCCTGTTGCAGTCCATAGTCATATCATTCACATCCTGGTATTCACCAACATTGCCTGCTATCTTCATTTCACGACCCACCACCTGGGGGGAAAGGTTGGGGGTCTCAGGAGGAGAAAGCTCTGACAGTGATGAGTGTCTAAACTTATCAGGGGTGAAGTTGGAGATGTCCAGCAGGTCTGAGGACTCCCTGAGTGGGGTAAGGGCGTCCACACTCTGCTGAATCACCACTTTGGGACTGCAATGAGCTAAGAAGCTGTCTCGGCCCTCCTCCTCACCCTCTCGCTCACAAGACTTGAGGCTGAGGGAGCTGTAATTGCTGGAAGAGGCTGACAGAGAGCCCACTGAGTCATAGCTGATGAGCCTGCCATTGTCTGTGCACAGGGACCCTCTCTGGTATTGCACCTGGCCCTCCACACAGGCAGACTGACACACCTGCAGATCTGCCCCAGGCTGCAGCCCAGCCTCTGATAGGTAGCTCTTCTCATAAAGTAGCCTGTCAGCCTCAGGGCTCAGCTGGCTGTAGTTAGACACTGGCAGGCTGTCATTCAGGGGCACAGCGTTTGGGAAGTTGTTGGGTAAGATGGGAGTCTCAGGGGTCTCAGGCCCAAAGCTCTGACTGTGACTCGCACAGAGCTGCTGGTGCCACATCTGGGGGAAGCTGGGGCAGTTCTGGGGAGACTGCTGGAGCTCTGACTCAGAGGGAGGAGAAAGGACGCAGCTCTGAGCGAGCTGCAGAGAAGAAAACTGTTTCTCCTCGAGGGTTAACCCCAGAGGATACTGCTGCCTAGAGGGCTGCTGGGGGAAATAAGAGATAGCTGCTCCATTGGAGGAGTCTGTAGCATCTAACAGGGTCTGTAGATAGCCCCCCGGGATAACAGGGACACCCGCCTCTACCGCCTCTGAGGTGGGAGCTTTTTCAGGAGAGCAGGTGGACGAAACAAAGGGGAATTTCTCCTCAGATGTGTGAGCAGTGATGGTATTGTCTGAGAAATGGGGTTTGACTGTAGTTGAGCTAATGCTTGCCTCTTCTAACCCAGCAGTAGGGTCCTCAATCTGTGCTGCAGCGACACAGGCATCCGTTTCATTTGTCACGCTCCTCCCCTCCTCTCCTTCTGCCTCTTTCATTTTCTTGCTCCTCAGCCTGGCTTCGCTTTTGAATTTCCTTATCCTGACTGTTTTATTTCCTCCCAATCTCCTTCCCTCCCTCTCCTCCCTCTCCTGGGAGCGGCTCTTGGCTGTGACTGTGTGCGTGATGGAGTTTGTGTCTAATGTAACTGGGAGGCCTTGGGCTGCTATTATTCCCCCTACCGTGGGGGTGGCCTCTTCTTTAGTGACACCTCCCTGGCCCCGATCAGAGAGAGGGGAGCACTGTACTGTTGCTGATTGCTCCACAGCGTGAATCCTCTGAACCTTAAGCCTGTTTGCAATCTTGTATTTCCTTTTGGGATGACTAGAATTAAAAGGGCGATGATGGCGTCCGTTTAGATGAAAACCGCGTTTTTGTTTATCTCTGGCAGCCAGCTTAAGCTGTTCCTGTCTCTCTCTTTGCCTCTCCTGCCAGAAATCCTTCAGAGGAGCCAGTGTCTCGTATTTGCTCACTGTGTCGGTGTTTAAGCTTACAGATGCATCCACAGGGTCCAACTTGCCCAGTTTCACTGACATGAGTCTCTCTCCTTTAAACCTGTTGATGATGATGTACTTGATGACCACTGGCGGCTCTTTACGACAGGATTTCCGACGTTTTTTTGGGCACCAATCCACATCCTCCTCCTCTTTTTGACCAGTGGGAGGTTTCTCTTTTTTCTCTGCATTCCTCTCACTCTCAAGCGAGTCAACGTCATATAAGTAATCGTCACTGTATCGGACTTTTCTCTTTGAGCGCAAACCGTAGTTGAGAGGGTTAGAGGGGCTGAACAATCTCTTTGAGTGTCCCTTCTTAAACTTGCCCTCCTGCAGGGTGTCTGAGGAGGAGCCAGTGCAGGAGCTGTCATCACTGAACTCGCCTGACTCCTCTGTAGAATTGAAGTCCATTAGATAGTTGACTTTAGGAGTGGACATGGGTGAGCCTTGGGAACCATCAAGGGGGCTCCTACCACTGCGGTCTCCAACCTTTTCTTCCTGTTCTGGCTCCAGGATGAGCTCATCCGTTTTGGGCTGAAGCTCCTCAGCATTCCTCCTCAAGACTCCCACTCCTTCCTCTTTCTTGGCACAGTTGGCCAGGACACTAGGGAAGAAGTTAAATTGTGTCTCCTCCTGAAGCACATTTGTTTTTTCCCTCATGTTGTCCTGGAAAGACTCGTAACGAATCTTCAGCGAACAGACATCACTGCTTAAAGTCGAATCATCGTCTTCATCATCAAAAAGATTGTCAACGTCTTCCTCAGAGAAGAGATTGACTGACAGTTCATTCTTAGAACAAAGGTCCAGCAGTTCCATCTTACTCTCACTGATGAAGGATTCAAAGTAGCCCCAGTCTTGGCCGGCGTTTGCCAGCAGAACCTCCTCTCCGCTCACTTTGTCCAGTAACAGTCCCTCATATAAGTTCTTAGCCGTTGCATCATCCTCTGGGTCATCACAGTCTTCCGTTGTTTTGTTTCCATCAACTCTCTTGCCCTCACCTGGGGCTTTCGGTAGAGGAAAGCTAAGTAGCTGGTCAGAAAGGAGCTGTTCTCCATAGTGACTCACTGCCTCCCCCGCATGGCTCAGGCACTGGATGCTGATGTTGTTGATGTCAGAGAAGTCCTCTCGGCTCACATCACCTATCCTTACACTAAGCCCAGTCTCTGTGTCAGGGTTGGTGTTAGGGTCATGGGGCGGGTTCTGGATGGAATTCGGGTCAGTTGCGTCACGGGTCTCAATGAAGCAGCCGAGGCATGTGGGGGTAGGCTGAAGGAGGCATTCCTCTGTCAGGGGAGACACGGTGCCAGGCTCCATCATTGTAGCTGACAGAGGGAGGGCAACAGGCAGCAGAAGGGAAGTCTTCTGAGTGTCTCCTTCTGGCCCCCAGGTGCTTACAGCCGGGATGGGAAGAGGTGCAGAAGTGGGAGTGTGTTGAAGGTGGGGGACTACAGTTGGAGCATCATCGGAGGGAGGGCAGGGGGCCACTGCCAGGCCCAGAGCAGAGCCAGTGCCAAGGGGCAGGGAGAGGGTTGGCGATGTAGGCGTGGTCCTCTGGTGTGCTGGGCAGGCCCGTTGTGAAGTCTCTGCAGCAGGAGTAGGTAAGGATGGAGGGAGAGCAGCATTTACAGTGCCACACAGACTCAGATCACCACTCTGCTCACATACCCCTGCGAGGAAGAAAAAAAGAAACAAATTCAGATCTTTCAACTCTTTTTGAACTGTAAGTGTGGAGTGAAATTACATTGTTTTTGCTCTGTAGTTACACTGACATTTGTTCTGGGCTGCTGAAATGCAATTAGTGTCAATTAACCCCCCAGAGCTAAAAATGTCATTTTGTGATGCCAGCCTTAAACATTAATATTCCAGTTTTGGTACTAGATTCAATAAGAATTATTAGCTATGTCAAGTTGGGACAACTTTTGAACTATTACTGATTGATGTTTAAATGTAAAAGTAGGGACTAGGCAAGATGAAACACAGATGTAAAAAAATCCTACTAAATTCTCAGAATGCATAAAACACGGGGTCTCACAAATGGTGTCACCCGCCTCATGTTAAGTTAACATGGTGGCACAAGTGAATGAGCTACTAAAAATGCAAGTTTTGTGTTAAATAGAACAAAATGAGGAATTGTATCATATGCTTACAGGAAACCGGGCAGGGTTCTCAGAAACCAAAACTCTTTCTGAGTGTTCTGAAAGTGGGTGTACAATGGACTACAATTATGAAACACTAATTTCATGAGATAACAGTTACTTAATTGTTTGAATTTTGCATTAAATTAAGCTTTCATTTATAGACAAAGGGTAGTAAAAGTCACTCAGAAATGTTAGACACTATTTGGGTTACTGAAAATAATGTAAGCTATATAAATATACAACAATGACACTATGGTATTATTTGTCTTCCATTACCAACCCAAGAGTAATATATGAGATCAAATTAACCCCCTCCCTTTAGGATTTAGCAAATTTAGCTCTAAGGTAACTAGATACCACAGAATTACATTTGGCTGCAACAATTGCAGTAATGACTAAATTGAGAGTAGGTTTTGGTGATTTTCTACAGGTCGAGTGTGACAATGTCTTAATCTGTTGAAAATATCTATCTGATGAGTAACAATCAAAATCCACAGAAGCGGGCTTGTAACAGCAGGCAGATAGCTTTGTTTGCTCTGCATAATTAGATGACAGCAGCGGAGGCAGGTACGTACACATGGGATA
The DNA here is from genome assembly GCF_963691815.1 of Echiichthys vipera. Lineage (NCBI taxonomy): Eukaryota > Metazoa > Chordata > Actinopteri > Perciformes > Trachinidae > Echiichthys > Echiichthys vipera. Next base: position 18,928,738 of record NC_139831.1, on the reverse strand, counting down.
CGACAGGCCCATATGTTGGTGACTGTATAACCAATATAATCTACACCTGCCTCCCTCCTCAATCCCAAGCTGCTGCCTCACACATATTCTTTAAAATCATGCCAGAAAAAATTCAAATTGAAAAACATACCAAAGCAATTAATGTGTTCACAGAGGTTAACTAGCAATGTCCCCAATTTTGGAATGGATACGCCTAATCATTAGTGAGGTAGTGATAACTGCTTGAGGGGGAAAACAGCTTTACAAACAGTAACCCGTTCAACATGGCTGCATTGACGGTGAGTAATTCTTTGAATATGGATATGATTTGAGAGTGATTTAAGTTAATGAAATATCTGATAGCAGGCCTCTCAGGGTCCCCGGTCTGCAGACACATTGGAGCGACCGAACACAATACTGTCATCCTTAATGAAGAAAATCTCAGGAGGAATACACATCTTCGCTCCTCCTCTCTGAGTCAAAAAACTATTACAGCTGCAGGAGCGTCACAGTGAGGTGTTTGCCATCAATTCCCTTCAATATGTGAGCAAAAAATGACCTCAGAACAAAAACATGTTACTGACACATGTTTTCCTTGGACAACTGTTATCCTTATCTACATTTAACAACTATTTTCATTTCAATATTAGATTTTGAGCCACGTTTCCATTGTATGGCCTTTTTTGAGATGTGCTATTTTGTTTTTTTACAGGCAAAATTCATTTGGAATTATAGGTAAACAGTGCATGTGCTTAAAATCTACAACAACTAAATTTCCATCACTTATAGATAAGTAATCATTCCTTTATATTTGCCTTATCTCTTGCATTAGCCTTACAAAGCAGCAAAGCCACCGAAAGATGGAAATTACAAAAAAGGGTAGAAATTAACTTCCTTTATCCCCCATGCTCGCATGAAACCTAAGCTGCCACCTAATATTGCCAAAAGATTGTTCAAAATTGCTGTGAAACATTAAACTCATATTGAAAAATGTGTTTCCTCAGGGTTTATAATGGATTAACAATCTATCCTTTCCAATGTGTCTGTGCATGTGATTTTGTGGTATGTGTCTGTGTGTGTGTGTATGTGTCAGAGAGTGTGTCCATGTGTGGATGCATGCGTGTGTGTGTGTATATATATGCATGTGCGTGTGTGTTTGTGTGTGTGTGTGTGTGAGAGAGTGTGTGTGTGTGTGTGTGTGTGTGTGTATGAGAGAGAGTGATAGAGTGTGAGTATTGGCTTGGGGGTATAGTGTTATCGAGAGGCCATCTGTCTCCAGCTGGACCATTAGGTCTTCAGCTGTTCAGAATGTGCCACAGATCAGTCAGTCAGACAGGTACACACACACACACACACACACACACACACACACACACACACACACACACACACACACACACACACATACACACACACACACACACGCACACACACACGCGCACACACGCACGCATGCACACACACACGCACGCGCGACTGTAGATGACAATTTCTGATGACAGTAGAGGTCAAAGGAGGATCTAGCCTTATATCCCCTGATACAGCATAAAGCTACTGTAGAATCTTAGCTGTCAAATGTAAACAGGATAAACATCCAAAATACTCACTCCTGCTAAATATAGTATCTATCTTATAGAAGGAGCAGCTTATACACTAATAGAAAACAAGCTTGAGATAATCTGAATACAGGTTGTATCACAGTAGTTTTGTAATTGTGTTAACAGCACAAGTGCTCCTTGAATAGAAACTGAGACTGGAAGTGACACAGCTCACACAAGCTGGCATGGACATTCACCACTGAGCATATGGAAGGACCTGGCAGGAGGTGATGATCCTCTGATCCCCAGCCCTGCCAAACCCAGCCGTGCTAGACAGCCAGACCACCGCCAAACTAGACCAGACCAGACCGGACCAGTTAGCACTCTGAGCTCTCCGAGCCTCCCCTATCTTTCTAGCCATGACATTCAGGGCTCCATCCACCTGAGGTAAGCCCAGGCTACTCTGTGCCAGGCAGGTCAGCAGGGAGATGAGCCCACGCCGATGGACATGGTCATGGACATGAGAAGAGAGAAAAGCTGGCATCTGTGGCCTCATCTATTAGTGAGTCAGATGTCACACATGCACACGCAGCCACACATACATACATTCATGCTTCTTTTCTCTCTTCACTGACAATCCACCTTCAGCCCCTTTATAAATAGGATAAAAACATATAAGAATGTATGATGACCAATTATTCTTAATGTTAACGCGAATCACACTCACATCCATCCCATGTGGTCTGCGAAATAAAATAGCTCAAATATAACAATATGAAGTACAATGCAAATGAAAACAGCTGACATGGCCTTTTCTTCCTTTTTAATGGCTTTTTGAAATCATTCCTCACTCCCATCCCCCCTTCCGTCCCCTTCCTCCTCTCTTTTTTTGCTGGCTATCTCCTTCCCTTCCACTTCCCTACTCCTTATCCCTGCTATATGGAGGCTTTTACATTGGTAAAATGCCAAGCTAGCTGTTCTGCAGCTCAGCCACCCGGGGCGTTCACTCATCCAGCTGATAGGCCAGCAACAGAAGCCGCTTGCTACCTTTTGCTCCATCTTCACTATATGACATTTTGTGAATGGTGGGGGGAAATCAATCCAGCCAGTACAGGATGTTCATAATAAGTGGTGAGTAACTGCAGCATGATTCATGACCATCCTCCTCAGAGAGCTGCCCTTCCTGCTCAATGGAGCCGCTTTCACCCTTTCATTTACAGCTATTTTTCCTACTCGCACTCTTCATCCTCTCTCTGTCTTCTTCTTTTCCTTTCGGTGCTTCTGAAGGAACAGACTAGGGCTGGGGATAATCTGTGTGATTTCCACAGTGGGGACCATTCAGTCCCTACTGAGGCTGACCAAAGCTGAACCACATAGATAAACCTCATATAAGGATCAGTGGTGCTTGGTAGAAGTAAACTTTAGGGGGCAGTAGGTAGTGGCTAAAGGAGTCTGATAAATGCAAAATGCATCACTGAGGTTTATACAGTAGTTCAGTAAAAAGAAAGGGACTACACTACAGACATACCTGGATTAAATTGAATTATGTTTTCGATTAAAAGCTTTATTATAAATATATAATTATGATGCATGGTTGATGTTATTGGTGTTATTAATTATAATTCACAGAGGCAGTAAGTTTGATCTAAAATAATAATCTGAATAATAAAAAATCTGAATACTGTTTTACACACACACACACACACACACACACACACACACACTCTCTCTCTCTCTCTCTCTCTATCTCTCTCTCTTGCCTATGCTAATGACTGTGAATGAGTATGAAAGAATTAATGGTCGAACCCTCTTTCACATTAGCACCTTTTCATGAGAAAAGGTAGATGTCATATTTCTGAGTTGTGGAAGCATCGAGAGAGAGGATTAACAAAAGCTTAAAAAGCTTCATTTAATGTTTCTTTTCCACTTTTCATTTAAAAAGAACAGGATGTGTTTCACCTTCCCCTCTATCTTGTCAAAGAGCTTAAAACCAAGGGTGAAAAGCTAATTCAAGAATAGTTCAATGGTACGTGGTGGTAACACTAATTGTCTTTTCAAAGTTATTAGACTGTGAGAGAAACTGTTATCATTAAGCTTTCATTTATTCTGACAAATGCTTGATTTTTCTCAGAAAAATTAAGAAATTCTCCGCTTATGTCAACAACCAAGTATCTATAAATGTTCAAAGTAAATTTGAAAAGAAAGAGAAGGCAAAACCAACTTGCCAACAACCAACTAATGCACATTTCTGACTTAAGAAGAAGTTGGATTTTATATATTATTAGGTCCATTATTGTAAATAGTGAGAGACAATGTCTTTTTTTATTATAAAGCAGGTTGTGGTATAATTTAAATATAGTGAAAATATCAAAACGCTCAACCCACAGAGAAAGGCATACAGCCCTTATTCAGAAACGGTGCCTTTAAACGAGTCGTCAGGACTTCTGTGTGGTTGTGATGTCACAACTGTACTATATAGGAGTAGAAAGTGATGGCACAGTGCTGTTACAGTCATTCTTCCTTTGCAGAGATGCAGAGAGAGCAGATGCAAAAGACCCAGAAACACTGACCAATCAGAGCAGATTGGGCTTTTTTTGGGAGGAGGGCTAAAAGAAGGGAGGCAGGCATTAAAACGTAGTGTTTCAGACAGAGGGTTAATAAATTCAGACAGACAGAGGAGGAAAAAAAATGCGTTTTTAGAACATTAAAGTGTGAAAAAATGTTCTCGTAGTAACCCAAAATGCAAGTATGAACATGAAAGTGAGCATAATAACGACCCTTTAACAAGCAACAAATCACAGAAAAAAAAGTGTGGTGTTCACCTGTGTTCTCCACAACATTTGCATTCTCTGGTTCTGAAGTCTTCACAATCAATGTGAGACTGCTGTCTTTTAACACATCCATCGATACGGCTCAACGCTTCACCTCCTACGCATCATTTTGACTGTCCCCACCTGTTGAAAGAGAGAGCCAGAGAGAAACAGAGAAGACAAGAAAGAAATAGAAAGAGCTGTGAGTACAACAAGGGATCGTTGCAGGGTGACTGCCATGTGTCTAATGCAGCGTTTACAGCAATACACTTAATTTCATTACAAAAAGGACAAACACAAGGTTGCAGTAACTGAAGAAAAAAATTTGACGGAGACATCAAAGAGGTCCTTGGGGGAACCAACCAATCATTCGTTTCTTCTCTGTATCACAGATTCGTGTTCATCTAAACTTTACCAACCAAGAAAGTACACAAAGAGTCACAGCTGAGATCACTATGGCAACTGTATGCCATACAATCCTATTTAAAGCTTCATTTAACATTTATAGCAGAGTCGTTAACCTATGCGAACTGTACATGGGCGGCTCTGAGCATATTTGTTTATTGTAATTAGCTGACTCCCTCCTTTCTGTGTGCCTCGGCATCACGAAAACCAACCTGGCACAGAGAGGACAGATTAAAGAGATGTGACTGGGGTGGTGACAGCAAATTGTGAAAACTGACAATACTTTTTGCCATCGCAAGTGATAGTAACCGTGGGGGTGGGGATGATTGAGTGCCTGTGTAGCAGAGTGCACAGTGCAACATGTTAAGGTAGAGAGAGGGTGAAGTTTGTCAGCCTTCTGAAATTGGATGGGGTACATAGAATTGACCTTGTGTGATTCAGGAAAGAATAATGATGATGCAAGAGACTCTGAGCAAGTAAATGATGAACATTTGATGCTGTGGCCTCCTTCCTGTTTATATTGTTTGTGTTTTTTTTCAGCCCCTGCAGTCCTTCTCTGGAGGAGAGGAACTGCAGGATGACAAATGAGCCAGGGGAGGGGATCTAATAACATGATCTCCTTGTGGTGTGAAAATGGTGGCTGGAAGATTAAGACAGACGGCAAACAATAAGACAAAGGTAGAGTGCAGCTGACTACAAACAACTGCCATCTCTTTCATCCTATTGCTTCTAAATGTCATTAGGTGTTCACTGACCTGAGCAGGCAAAGCTACCTGAGGGGAACCCCTGCTTCATCTTACAGTTGCATACACATCGGCTCAGTGGGTAATTACCTCATGAGCCGTCACATCTGCTCTTGTGTGCAGCAGGTACAAGGACCCTGTAGGTAGACCCAGCCAGAACCTGTTCTTCTTTTTATAGAGGGGCGCTATTACTCCTAAAGCTGAGGCTTAAGTGCACATGGCATTCACAGAGCTAAGAGATGTTTTTTAGGTCATCTTGTATCAACTAGGCACAGAGACAAATTGAAATTTTACATCTGGCGATATATCCATTATGACAAAGCATGAATTGGAATTGGATATCCCCCGCTGAACTGGCTGACCCAGATGAGCTAAGCCCGGACCTTATCAATGCAACAATCCTCAGAAAAAGTGAAGTCGCAGCACCCTATTAGAAACTGACTGTAGCCGCCAAGCAGCTTGTCTCCAGAGTGACAATGACACAACATACAGCCGTCATGCTACAGAGGTCCTGCCAGAGCTCAGCGCCTAGAGCTGCTTGTGGATGTGTTGCAGGGTCTCTGCATGTGTGTGTGTGTGTGTGTGTGTGTGTGCGTGCATGCGTCCATGCATGCATGTGTGTGTGTGTGTTTGGGTGTGTGTGTTTGTGTGTGTGTTTAAGTCTATTTGCGTGTGTTAGACAAAGCCCCAAGGCTGAGGATCCACAGCATCAGCATCCACTGGCAGAGGCTGCACATACAATCACATGAGAGAGTGAGAGAGAGAGACAGAGGGAGAGAAAAACGAAAGCTGTGCATTTCACAACATTCCTAACTTCCCCCCCTGTGAGCCCTGCTCCAGTGTTTATTTTCCACATTATTCATGATTCTCCTGTATGCTCCCTCACTCCCTCTCTATAGCATCTCCACCACTCTGTCAAAACCTAACAAGAGGCCATTTCAATAATGAAGATGGACTAACTGCAATAGAGAGTGCACATAAATTGGAGCTACAGCCAACAAGCATGTCCAATTTGCCAAGCGGTTAAGCCTGATGTCTAGGTGCAGCTTTAAGAGAGCGCTGCGGCTGCCGTCAACAGGTTTTCGCCGACCTGATTCATCCATCCACATCATTAATACTTCACAGAGGGCACCATCATTTAACTCTGCAACAGGAAACCACTCTTTAAAAACCACACATTAGGACACATAATCACTGTGCACTCATTTCAGGGGCATTCAGCAGGTGTAGGAAAATGGCTGGCACTTCTGACCCTACCATTGTTCTTGCATGTGCGCTGAGGTTCTGTGCACGATGAGAAACAGAAATAGAGACAAAGAGCAGGGAGTGGGGAAAGCCAAACAGAATGATTAGGATTTGATTCATCCTTTTAAGCCGTCCTCCACCTCCTCCACACACCATGTGTTAATGTGCAAGCTGGATAACAAGATAAGAACATGTTTACTCGCTCTATATGGAACTTATCAGAACCACAATCTAATTCCTGCAAGCCTCTTCCCGGATCCCTGTTTCACTGCGTTTTTCCATGATTCGATTGCATTTCTCTCCAGTGAAGCGGGAACAAGAAGCACAGCTAGAGTGGGATCCTATATAATTGCCGAAAATACGAAGCAAGGTCCCACAGCAGTAGTATATGTACGTACAAAGGGCCCATTGTGTCAACAGAGGGAAAAAATCAGGGGCCAGGGAATAGATCCCCAACAGAGGAGCTCTCAATGAGGGCATAGCGCCACAGGAAACACTGATCCAAACAGACAGTGCTGAAATGGCGACTCCGCTTTTCAGCGCAGGTATACAGTTTCAGAGCAGGTTCCTTGGCTGTCTGCGGACAGGCTGAGTGACCAGTCTCACATGCAACTCATGGTAATACTCTTGAGCCTGTAAGCTCGCAGCAATATGTGGTATAGTACTGAGAAACAGACAAATCCAATACAGACACAGATCCACAGAAATAGAGAAGAGAATAAATCATATTATTAGCAGGTGTGAACTTGTCTTTAATAAAAGCGGAGATTATTTCATGTCCAGTAGCCTACATGTTTGACCTGCTTGGGTTTTACCTCTCAATTGAACCTGTTCTGTTATTGTGAAGGAACAGACATTCTCCAAAACCCTAAGACAAGCTGCAAATCTCTTCTATGAAAAGGGAGCACTCTGATTGAGGGAAAACATGCAAACTCCACACAGACAGGCCTGTGCTGTCTTGATATCTGGCGACAGTGCTATTCACTAACTCTTGATCTATTGTCAACTGATAGGTGGACTGTAGAGCTCTCCTCATTGTCCTGCTTGTGTCTGTGTTGTGTACAGTATGTTCCATGTTGCAGAAGAAGCGGTAACTCTCCGGTTTTCTCCCTCTGTCTCTTTCTGTTTCGCCCTCACAAGCATGAGCATTGTTCTGCCGAAGGTCAACAGGCCTCCTCACAACCGATATGTCAGAGCTCTCCCCCTCTGAGGGCACTGACACACCGAGCCACCCTTAGAGACGCAGTGCTGTCAATGACCGGCAGATCAAAGACTTCGCATCCCCTCACATCTGTTGAATGTTTCACCTGAACTTATCACACAGGCCAACCGCCAACACGCTCATTTATTCTGTGTCTGCACGACTGGAAATAACAAGTGAGTTGTCAGTGTAATTAGAGCTGGGCAACATGGTTGAAATGAATAGCACAATATTAATGAGAGTTTTACTGTATGCATGTATGTACTGTATATCACTGACACACATCAGACACACCGTCCTAGCAAAATGTTGCTAATTTACACATCCAGCAGATATGGAGAAACAGCATTCATTTGGCATCTTGGTTATTTCCTATATTCACTCTCCTTTTCTCTCTAATTTGGTCTCCACCAACTCCAGAAGAAAATATCTGGCTCTTTAGTTTCTAAAGGCTCCACTGGTTTACCAAATAGTTGCTTACTGTGTCTGCCTGCAGTTTGCAGCTGAGTATGTAGTGTACAGTGCAACTGAACCAAAACAGTAAAGTTGCAGGCCATGAAACCAAAAAAATGAGTTAAAGGCACTACAAAGCTATAGAGTTGGATAAGAATTCAAATGACCCCTTTCACAATACATGTAGTCATTTCATTAAATGTTAATATAAAAATGTTGATAAAAAGCTGCTTCAAATAATTTACTTATTTTATAATGCACTCATGACATGATGAATTATTCGATTACACTGAAAGTCAATAGTCAGTTTTATTTTTTATTTGGCCTTCAGTGCTTTTTTCAAATTTCTGATAGTGCAGCTGGAGATTTACAGGAAATAGGAGAGAGAGGGCGACAAATAGAAAAAGGCTGCAGGTCTGAATCGAAACGGGGCCGCTACAGCAAGGACTTTCAGCCTCTGTACATGGGGAGTCTGCTCTAACCACTGAGCCAGGAGGCGCCCCAATAATAGTGACTTCAAGTAACAATCTCAAAGAATCTAATTTAAACAAATGTCAGTTAAGTCACTATCTATTGCCACTTATCACCATAGGTGCCGCCAAAGGGAACAAAATAGAGATCTTCAAGATTTGTCACTTCAACAAATAAAATTATATTATTTATATTCTATACTATTTATAATCCAGATTAATTAATTGAAAAAAATGACCACACATGCTCAACAACACAGTAGCCCCTGACTCAATTTATCTCAACCCCCTCTTCACACAAAGCTCAGATTGACTGACTCTTTCATGGAGATTTCTCGTCAGTTAATATTTGTGCTGCAGATAAAGACATATCTCAATAATTTCTTCTCTGACGCATGAAGAGAGAGAGAGAAAAATCTTTATCTGTATATCTTAATTCCACGGTGCCTTCTACATGTGCTTCTGCCACGGCACGTCTTCTCTGTCAGCTATTTGCTGCTGTATTTGATCAAACATCCTCACCTAAAATCATTGACATGGCCACAGTGATGGCAGAGATATGGTATCCGCTTGAGATAATCATCGACAATCTCAGGCTCCTGAAGAGCCCAGGAAGCGCCTGATAGGTAGAGATTCACTTTGAATCAGGATTATAGAACTGGATGTTTATCAGCACAGCACTACCTGCAGAGCCGGACCTGGACAATAATTGTAACCACTGTTTCCTCAAAAGCTTCAGTCTGCTTCAGAACAAAATGCATCTCATTGTATGTCACAATTCAGCTTTTTCAGGAGCAAGAACAGTCAATTATGGTTGTTTAGTATATGACTGACACTTCTGGCAGGATTTAATCCTAGCTCAGTATTTGGCTTCAGAGATGAGTGGTTATTAACTTTTTCATTTGCATTGATCTTTTAGTTCATACATTTGATGAAATTTTCCACATTTTTATGTTACTGTGATTTACTGACTGAATAATATTTCCACTGTGAATCATGAACAATATAAATACTGTTCCTAACGGCATGTGATGTAATTTCAGTCATGATAGCTGCAAAATGTCCATCTCTTGAGTCATTTGCTTTAAAGACATTTTTCCACATTTAAAGGTCTCAAATTTTAAAATAGGAGATTTCCATCTCCTTTTTAAAAATGTGTTATAAAGCAGCTCGAGGTGCTTTATTAAGGAATCAAAACACTCAATCCACAGAGAAATGCACACAGCCTATATTTAGAAACTGTGCCTCTAAACGAGCCGTTAGGACTTTTATTCAGTTGTGATGTCACAACTATACTATATATGGGTAGAAAGTGAAGCAGTGCCGTTACAGTCATTCCTCGGCCGCAGTGACGGTGCAGAGACGCCAAGAACACGAATGCTGCAGACTCAGATATGCTGACCGATCAGAGCAGACTGGGTTTTTTTCGGGATGTAGTGCTTCAAGAGACAGGTGCTAACATAGAATGGTTCAGAGAGAGGGTGAATAAAGGCATATTCAGACAGACCAGTTGCAGCTGCTGGTCTTTCAAGGAAGGGAAGCATATATATATATATATGTGTTTGTTTATTTATATGTAAATTCTACAATTCGTTCTTTTCAAGAAAGTGATCTGTGACCTTGTCGTACCAACTAGGCGTCTTTTCCAGGGACTTAACTAGTTTCCTCTCAATGGCTAACAGAGCTAGTCTGCTTAAACAGCCTTGGCCCTGCTGGAGCTGCTGTGCCAGGCTACTGTAAAGTGTGACCGCCTGTGAGTGTGAGTGTTTGTGACGGGGGAGAAGCTCCGCAGCTGCCGCTGCTCGTTTGGGAAAGAAACCGCAGAGAGACAGAACAGAGTCGCCAAACACAATGCCAGTTTTTTTTTTTAACAAAGACAAAGTCTTTGAAAAACTTGGAAAATGCTCTGGTGGATGTTTATTGATCAAGATCGCTGATTCGCTCATTTAGCTGACAATCAAAAAAGGATTCCGCCTTAGACAGCTCATCCAATCATCATGCAGAAGCCGAGCGTCCGGGCCAGCTCACTGTCCCATAGACCCCCAGAGACGCTGAGCGTCCAATGGGCGGGACAAAGCCCAGCATTTATCCAATGACCGTCTTCGCTGCAGTGGAACAACCCAGCTCAACAGATTTGATCCTATTATATTCAAGAGTTAAATAGATAAATATACCTTTTAAATACAGGGCTGCAATTGAATGGAATAAAGGTACAGTGTCATTGAAGCAGAGACATTTTAAGCAGGCCATAAAGATATAGCTAGCAAATAGTCTCTCTGAATAGGGACCGCAAATTAACTCAGTGTTGTCCTTTTATGTCGTCTTTGCATCCATCGGTTGTACCTCCTCGACAATTTGTGGGTCTATGTGAAAACTATCTTTTGTAAAACAATTACTATGTGTATTTTATATTCCTTGAGGAAACTAAAATGCAGTTGATGTTTCTTTGAGGTTCTTGCCAAGACACAAACTAAAATGGCCTTTCTATGCTTGATACGGTATACAGTATATTTATCTTTGTAAACACTTTATGGCAATATTTTCTGCATTCTTTATTTATGATTATTTATTCCTGTGCCTTGGTAGGTAGAACTAGGACACACGAAGCAGGGAGGCAACAGCCTGGATGAAAGATACAATTGAATACATTAAAACACACTGACATATGCACATGCACACACGTGTATGCACACACGTATGCCCACACGCATGCACAAACGCATACACGCACGCCCACCAGCTGCTACTGGTGCTCAAATGGACGTTAGCTTGTTAGCTTGTATGTAGCTATGTGCATAAAAACCCAAAGTTTCCATAAGTAAATAGCAGTAACACTTTCTATGAAGAGCACATCTATAGGGCATTATGAGGGCATTCATAGTGAAATATGAATTATGATTCCACTCATAGATGCACATAATGTCTTCTGATGCATTATATCAGCTAACATTATAAATGTGACATATAATTGATTGTTAGTTTAAGTGTCTTGTGGAGGCTCTTGACTGATGGGGCTTATAATACATTTTGACTACTATATCATTGTATGTGTACGAGAATCACAAGTATAGCATCACAGCATGCTATGGGTCTTTACTACAACTAATGTTAAGGTTTGTTTAGGTGAGTATAGGTAGTCATAATGAGTGTAGTCATGAATCACTATAAATGCATTATAATTCACTATGAATGGCCTCTTAATGCAGTATAGATGTGGTCAGAAAATGTTAATAAAGTACTTTTTGTTTCTTCACAACATTAGCAAGAAGGTCAAATCTGGTCAAAAAAACTTTGCTACAGCAATGAAAGAATTCTGCTCCCTGGAGAAAATACAAATGTTTAATTTATTTTGAGGCAGTCAGTAGATTGGTACGAAATACAGTAACATTAACATTATTGCTTATTGCTGACCTGTATTGTCGTTGTGTGGCCACAACTGCTACCACACAAAGTTAAAACCCTTGTGCGCACACTTTAGCTGATTGGACCTTTGACTTTTGACTGCATTACACACTACACATTCACCTACACCATTACTGCATGTTCAGGATCAGGGTGTTTTTTGTGTTGAGTTCTAGATATTGTTTATGTGGTCCTTCCTGTGTGTGTTTTTTGGTTTGATATCTCAGTATATAGGTTACCCTCATGTCTCATTTGGTCAGGTCTGTAAATTGAGTTAGCCTTTTGTTCACTCCTAGTTTTCAGTAGAGTTATGCTTTGATAACCTATTTTAAGGGCCCTAATACTTGTTTTCCTTCAGTTATTTGTTGTTAAATAATTTTGGGAAAAAAAATCCAGCTTTCACTGCTTAGTCCACAACAACTGTATTATAATTTTCAAAGGTATTTCCGACATGGTTGTGTTATTGTAACTGCAAATAAATGTAGGAAAGTCATTACAAATTTAGGTGCTTAATGCTTAAAAAGTAAGTTATTTTAAGACATTACATTTGTATACTGTATAAGTGCTGCTCCTGATGACGACGATGTTCTACCGTGGCCTGTGCATAGTGATATTTATGTGCATATACAGTATATGCAGTGTTAAATTAGTTAGCCTCAAAGTTTGACTTTACATACATACAGACACAATGTTTAATGAATAATAAACTATTTAATTTAGTTCCACTGTACAGTACAGGAACAAACACATGCTGCAATGTACATTATACATGACTTATAAATGATTATTAACTGATAAGTATGTCTGTTTCTCTCTTCATCTTGTGCACAACCTGAGCTCTCTAACAGCGAAGAGAAGAGGACAGAGAGAAATAAGAAGAGGAGAGAAATTAGCAGAGGGAGGGTCAAGAGAAACAACCGATTAAAATACATCACTGCATGCCACAAGAGACTGCTGCTGCTGCTGCTGCTGCATGTGATTAAATGCTGTTTCATTCATATAAATACAGACCATCAGTCAAAACAAGGCTCCTGCTTGAAACAAAAAAAGAGTCTACATTGGGATGGAATGTCAGCGAGAAGAATGGCAATAAGGCAGGTAGTAGGCGAGGTGTTGAAAGTTGATTAGGAAGGTAAAGGTCACATAGTCAGGCCTCATCACCCGTCCCAAAGGAGCACAAGAAGCAGCTCAGGGCCTCAGCACTGCTGCTAATGAGACAGAAGCAGCAATGGCACCCTCACTAACATATGGATATATTCTGTTCTTACATGAGCGTGCACACACCAGTACCCAGTTAATGTGATGACAACAACAAAAAGATATGACTAGCCTGAGGTTGCTGTAACAAACCTCACACAAGAACACACAGTGCAGAGGGTGAGGCATGTGCAACTAAATGATTTGATCACAGAAATTGGGGGTCGGTTGAAACAAGTATGTACTACACTGTACACACACACACACACACACACACACACACACACACAAATACATACACACACAAATACATACACACACACAAACACACACACACACACACCATAAACTTTTAACATTACAGACACTTTTTCTCACATTTGCTCATTTGAGCGAATCTACACTTGGTCTACCCACTGCTCTTAAAGGGTCAGTCTTATGAAACGATTGCGTATTTAATGAGGCTCTGCATACAAGCTCACACACACGTTCTCACACACGCATTCCTGTACACACTCATTATGTACACAGTGCTCCCACTCAGTACAGTTAAAAACATGCTGATGTATGAGTAACTGCTGATAAATAAAGAAAATGCATCCACCCCCGAGAAACACAGAGCCTAAACTGCCAAAACTGCCAATCCTGGCCAACCCTTCGAACTCCTGACTGATACACACACACACTTGCATTGCATGCATCACCCAATCTTTACTGCAACAGTTAAAAAAGGTCAGCCATCAGAGATGCAATTATCATATTTCCAACAGGCGCATGTATTAGAGCTATGCTTCGTTTGCTTTACTAAATCTAAATCAGGCTGTGTAGATTGGGGCCATTACTCCACAGTGATCAGTGCTAATACAGTGACATAATGCCCTGCTGGTTTACATGCTTGCAAAGGCACTTTCAATGCTTATTTCTACTACAGCAATGCCTGTCAGACGAGTTATGGATTAAAGTGATCAATATTTCTTATGACCACAACTTTGTTCTACCTCTCGTACATAAACTCCAATTTCTCAGGGCCCACTGCCTATCTTTTGTGTCTGTGTGTGTGTGCCCCTTACTATAAATTAACATGTGGCAGCATGTGTCTAGAGTGTAAGAACTTATAGTCAGAGTCCCTCATAATGAGAAGCCCATAAAGGTGAGGCTGGATCACAGGGAAAGGGCATCAGAGCAAGAAGTGATGATGGTCGCTATGGTACTGGCCTCCATGGTAGCACAGCTGAGGGAAAAAAAAGGCACGGCATAGTATGTAGCAACACAGCTACTGTACCTATTTTAATTCAGCCTCTGCGAGAACAGACCTGTTTACAGCGGAGATGGTGAAAGAAAGCAAAATCACATCCAATTTCAATGTTGGCTACAAATGCCATCAATGGCTAATCAATAGAGCAGTGCACCTATCTGACACATGTTCCATTAAGTCTGCGGGTCATGTGTTTGCCAGCAGATAGCACTGGTTTATTGTCCCCAGTCTGATACCCTACATGCTTTATTAGCTGCCCTGCTTGGCTCCATCGATGTGTTTCAGTGGTCACCCCCAGAGTCCTATCAGTCAGTGACTCAGAAGGCCGAGGGTGAGCACATACGATCTATGACCTCTGACACAGGATGACCCTCAGTTAATTAGGTTTGTGTGTGTGTTTACCAAACATATGCTCCACTTGCACCGTTACTCTACGGTCTGAAAAATAGAATCACATTTATAACACGGACACAAATAGTATTAGTGAGTTATGACGCAGAGGTGGGCTTAATATTGACAGAGATCACAAAAAGAAAGAAAACTGCAACCAAATTTCAACTTCCCAACTATGTTATTGACTGGTTTAAAACTGTGAATATGTGGGATACGTTTATGACATCAGAGGTGATTTGTCAGCACGTCATCGCTACACAGTCGGACAAACAGAATTTGAAAACATGCACGCAACAAAAGAGCTATGAATGAATGAATGAATGAATGAAATGACCTCCAAATGCTGCACCTACAGCAGCCCCTTCTCATCACAGCCACACACACACACACACACACACACACACACACACACACACACACACACACACACACACACACACACACACACACACACACACACACACACACACACACACACACACACACACACACACACACACACATACTAGAATAGAATGGCAGTCTGTAGCTGCTGGAACCTGCCAATTATTCTGTACTTTACTGGACCCTCGCTGCATTGGAGGTGTGATTGGAATAACAACCACCCTCTGAACCACGCAATTCTCCATTCCCTGTAGGGCGGCATTGAACCAGCAAGGGAAGACGAGACGGTAGCGATGACAAGGAAGAGGTGCTGTAAGAGACGGAGGAAGAGGAGAGGGAGAGAAAGCAACAAGCCAAGGATTACATGATGAAGGAGAGGAAGGGGGGGGGGGGGGGGTTGTGACGGGGGAGGGGGGTGTCAAAGCCAGGACTC
The DNA here is from genome assembly GCF_963691815.1 of Echiichthys vipera. Taxonomy (NCBI): domain Eukaryota; kingdom Metazoa; phylum Chordata; class Actinopteri; order Perciformes; family Trachinidae; genus Echiichthys; species Echiichthys vipera. The sequence continues at coordinate 18,912,830 of NC_139831.1, read as the reverse complement.
CCTGGTAACATGCTGAGGCAGAGGCAGTGTGAGAGTGAGTGCCGTCTGAGTGACACTCAGTCTCATATCCCCCCCTCTGGGGAAATAACCCCCTTAATCCAGCGTGCTCTTTCAGATAGACAAGATCACCCTTCTTCTCCCAGCAAGGATATGAAACGCTCCCCCTTGTGATTCAAATACCACGTCTGAGGGCTGGAAATCGAAAAGACAACAATGTGGCGTGGCAAAGCTAGAGAAAGACATCAGGGCCCCTGTCTCCTCCTCTCTGGCAGCTGACTCGCTGTCATGGAGGGAGGCACAAAGTCATTGGCTTACAACGGAGGAAGTGGCTCGCCATTGGCTTGTTTGTTGGGAGGGGGCATAACATTGGTAAGAGGCACGGTTCCGGAGAGTGAGCCGCTTTTCAATCTGAACATCTGCTTTTTATAGGACAAAGAATCCATATTTTATGTTATGTTACAATGTTATTCTTTTTTTTTTGTTTAAATAAACTGCCCTAAATCTGTAGCTCCTTTGCCGTGGTGTCTGAAAATCCTCTACTATATATTTCCTGCTGTTTTTAATGCCTAGCCCCTCTTAGTATTATTGTTCTTAATAAGCATCACAATGTGACAGCACCGGACGGACCACGGAATCAATAAAGTAAAGGCGGGCCTGGTCGCAGCAGGCCCAGTGGCAGGACCCGCCAACCACGCAGCCTTTCAGTGTTAACGGAGGGAGGTCTTTTTCTCTCCATACTGGTAAATCACTCCACAGCCAAGCTGCTTGGCACACAGAGCGAACTGCAGAGCTAGGCCGACACAGTGTGATATTATATTAGCATTACAAAGGCTTTCCCACCATCTGTGACACACAGTCGAAAAAAATCACTTTTCTTTTTCCAAGCCCCGAGTGCTGATGTTTCCATAGGTTCAGTGAGGGATGGGGTGGTGGGATCGTGGCTGGGAATGACACATGAAACATGCATTTATTACAGCCCCTCTGACACGTGTGATTGACCTCCAGTTCAGTATATACAGCACACGTAACACACTCCAAGCCTCACGCTTTTTTAAAGCCTTTTAACTTAAGCGCAGGGTTAACAAATATGGTTATTCACAGCTATTATAAACCTATCGATGTTACAACGCTGCACTCTGTGGCATTTCTACTCTGATTCAAAAAGATAGGCTTGGTTTGTGATCATTTCTAGCTCAGCGTATGATAAAAAAAAAAATCCATTAAGTGCTATGTTCTCCTCAGTGAGAGCAGATAGAGTTCTGTGCTTCACTCAGCGGCCTAGAGGAATGAATAGACTTGGCTCTTCCACACAGCTCTCCTTGCTTTCCACTGTAGCCTGTTGTCACTAGCCCCTGGTCGTACGCCAGTCGCCTACTTGGCAGGGAGAGGTGCTGTACAAAGCAACTGGCAGGTCTGGTAAATAATGCTGATGGAGTGTGATAGAGAGAGAAGCATCTCCTTTATTCCACACAGCTACTCTATCTGTTTCAGCGGGGAGAGAGGAGAGACAAACGCTGCCTGTATTTTTTTCCAATCTATTCGACTGGAGAAGTAGGGAGAAAAACAAACCCAGAACAACCTATCTCCTCTTTGTGTTATCTTTCATGATGTTTGCCAGCTTAAGGAAAACCAATAGCCCTCAGCAAATGGCTTACCAGAATACCTAGCACTACAGGAGCAGACAACCTGCCAACAGCTGGGATTTACAGTTGAAACTTCATGCATGCAATTACACAGAAGGAGGGACAAGTGGACAATAGCAATGCAGCTTTGAGGGGAAACACTCATCCAGGCAATCATGCAAAGCCCTCTACTTAGTTAGTGAAACAGGATAGATGGAGAGTGAAAGAAGAAGACATGATTATCATAGTGACTTCATACGTAGTTCAAGCTTCGGCATAAACTCAGAAGCATAACCACCCTCCTGTCTGAATACTGAGACTTCTTTAGCCCAAAGGTCCCATAATGTAAAAAGTGAGATTTCCATTTTTTTTTTATATAAAGCAGGTCAAGAGGCTTTATATAAATACTGTTAAAGTATCAAAATGCTCAATCCACAAAGAAATTCACACAGATCATATTAATAAACGGTGTCTTCAAACAAGCTGTCACAACTATACTATATAAAGGTAGAAAGTGTTGTTGCAGTCATTCCCTGGTTGTAATGATGGTGAAGAGACAACGAGAGCAAAGATGCAAAAGACCTTGAAACACTGACCAATCAGAGCAGACAGGGCTATTTCAGGAGGACGCTTAAAGAGACAGGCGCTAAAACAGAGCGTTTCAGGCAGAGGGTGAATACAGGTATATTCAGACAGACAGTATGAGAAAAATAATGTGCTTTTGAACATTAAAGCATTTAAACATGGTCAAGTAGAACCCACAAATACAAGCATGAACCTGAAAATGAGCATAATATGGGACCTTTAAGTTCAGTCATTGTAGCACAGAGCTTTGCAGTAGATTTCCATGCATTGTTGTAAGAGTTTGTATATGTGGCTTTATGCATGCTGAGGCTTCGGCAGAAGGACCATTAACAGTGCCCATTACCCCTATTCATTAACATTACATTCCACCATCAACGTCTCCTGTGTGGGGACATGAGGGAGCTGTATAAGAGGCTATCTAATAGGAGAAAACCCTAGTCCATGTGCACACATTCAGCAGCAGTGAGCAATGAGAAAAGAAGCCTGAACACCTATCACCCGTAAATGACAGCAGATGATCCCATAAAAAGGATCAACCAATAATCCATATATTTACCAGCCGTATTGCGCCCAGTATTGTTTTCACTTTGTGAGTCTGTGTGTGTGTGTGTGTGTGTGTGTGTGTGTGTGTGTGTGTGTGTGTGTGTGTGTGTGTGTGTGTGTGTGTGTGTGTGTGTGTGTGTGTGTGTGTCATCATGGCAATGGCATGGTTTGGAGTATTTTGCTAGGTCTGTTTGTCCGTCTGTGATAGCATTGCAACCGTGCAAGATACAGTCATAAAACAAAATCAAAATGATGGCCGGGTTCGGAAATGGGCTTGGTTCAAGCAAGGGAAGAAGGTTGGTATGAAATAAGGAAGGGGCCATTGGGAGTATTATTGCATATAGCGAGCATATATTTCTCCATTGCAGTAAATAAAGCCACTCTCATCCAGTGTGAAGGGTCAGTGAGGTTTTCAGCCCGGTGTAATATTCCTGTCACTGAAAAAAAAGAAAAACACCTGTAGATGCATCTTCCCTTTCACTAAGAGTAATTCGCATTAGCATATGTCCCAGAATTTCCAGCCTGGTGCGGCAGTCAGGACGACAGCCTAGTGAGAGCGAAGGTAGTGGGGTTAGCTCTCTTGTCAAAACCAATATCCACCTCTTGAAGACTAGACTGGGGAGAGGCAGCCAAAATCATCTGCATAAAGGAGAGGCACTAAAATCACCTCTCATAAAATACGACAGGGGAGCCAGCACACACTGGTTAAAGCATGATGAAAGGAATGGAATCCAGCACAGCTCCATGTCTGTGGATAATCAAACAACGCTGGCACTAAAAGTATTGCATTCAAATTCAATTGTGAAAACTACTGCTGTCTGGGAAAAAAGACGCAAGAGGAAAAATACCTCCCTGTTGTTTTGAACTCAGTGGGAGCTTAAAAGATGTTTTATAATGCCTCCTATTATGAATCAACACACAAACTTTACAACCAGTGAGACAGTACTCTTGATATACGCTGAAATAAATAAATGTAACAATAATTGTGTCAAATGATGACTAATTGGCAATGCAATGAAAACAATAAAGATTTATTGAAGTGCAGGCAGCAGCATCATCCGAGGATATCTTCAACATGAGCATGACAGCCACCTCAAATCTCCAAGGAAACAGGTACATATTAACCAGATGACAATACTGTATATCACAGCATTTATCACAACATGTCAACGCACAAGATATCCTTGTTGCAACAAGCTGATCACCTTGTGCAGCTGAAGTGTTAGGGAAGGGAAAGGACAAAAGGACCAAGATATATATATATTTTTAAATAAAAAAATAAAAAAAGAATGTGGTTAAAATATCTATGGAGCAAAAATAACATCAATGCAAAGATCTGCACACGTTCACTGACACAACAGCACCGCTTTTAGACTTTTACATGTAGTGGTGCAGCAGAACAGCCAAGGCAACAAAGAGGAAGTATAAAATGCCTTATTACAGTGTGTGAAGTGAAGCTGCAGCAGGGAGGGAGAGGGGGAATGTCTCGGTGACAGCAGCAGAGGCTGATGAAAGCCCTGCACGGAGAATTCGAAAGCGCAGACACATGACACAGCTCATAAGTGCTCACAATCCAGGACAGGATCGCACTCACGAAGCCCTCTCCTTCATGTATATTTGAACAGTCGCAAGCTCCAGTTTAATTTCAACTAAACAGATTTGCTAAAAAACACACACAAACATACGTATATGAAGAATCAAGTCTCACATAACAGTGAGCTGAAGAGACAGAACCGCAGATGACCCCTAAATGGAAAGATTTTTTCTTTACGTCATTGTTTCATTTTAATTAATAGAAATTTTTAGCGGGCTGTAGTGGCTCTGACACACCAAGACTGTGTGATCTTCACGCATGGGTGTATCTTCAAGGCCCTTGGTGTGTTTGTGTATGGGTGTCAATGTGAGAAAGTGCGTGGGTGCATTTGCTTGACTATATCTTTGTGTAAGAGAAAAAGGGAATGATGAGATGAGAGCGGCTGAGCAGGAGAAGGAGAGAAGAGTGTAGACACGAGGGCTGAGAGCGAATGAGAGACAGAGACAACATGGTGGTGATGGTAGAAAGAGAGAGATGGGGGGGGGGGGGGGGTCTCTGGGAGCCCAGGGGGTAGGTAAGATTACAGATGTACACACAATGTTCTCGAGCACAGGCCAAGGGCTGAATAACAGAGTGTTGCTGTTTCTCCAGAGCTGCTTGCTCCAGCTCACTCTGTGCCTTGTTCTGCTCAATGCCCAGGGCAGCCATTCAGAGACTCTCCCCCAGTAACAGCACAGATAGACTCTCATATCCCAAATAGTCCCTTCAACAGAATGGCACTGTTGTTGATGAGCCCTTACAAAAGAAAAACACCCAGGCTAGAGAAATTCAAGAAGAAGGCTCACACTTTTTTTCCCATTGCAACATCATGTATCATTAGCCCTTCCAGAGTACATTTCCAGGATGTTTCATTGCTTATCTTCAAATGTAGGGCAGTAGGTAATTGCTCCTCCTTTGCCTCCTTCCATTATCAGTGTAACCATATTAAGGTGATACTACAATTATCTCAAATGTCAGGTAAACATCCAGGCTCATGTTTGTCAAGTTAAGGAAGAAATAACCTGATTAACCTGGATTAAACGTCAGTCTTGTGGATTACTATGGCATAGGTTATAATCAAGGTAGGGTATTACATGTTTAAATACTATAAGTAATTGTATTGTAATTGTATTCTGTTAAAGTTACAGTTTAAATTGTTGGTGTTCTGAATACAGTAACTGTCTTTAAAAATAGATTACTTAAAGGGATTACTTTAGTACCTCTGCCAAGGAGGTTTTGTTTGCTTTTTGGTTTGGTTTGTTTGTCTGGTTGTCAGCAGGTTTCCAAAAAAACTACTGGCCCCGATTTTTATGAAACTTGTTCAAAGGGTGTAGCATGAACTAAGGAAGAACCCATTCAATTTTGGAGTGGATCTGAATCACGGGGCACGTACGTAAACAATTTTTCACTTTCTTTAACATTGCAAGACAGGTCTTGGCCTTGGCGGGGGTCTGCGCTCTGCGATTGCACAGCTCTAAAATTCATGAGGCAAGCATTTCCCAATGAGGTAAATGGGGACTTGAACTTATATAGTGTCTTTCTAGACCACTCAAGACATGTATAACACTACAAGCCACATTCACCTATTCACACACACATTCATAGACTGATGGCAGAGGCTGCCATTCAAGGTGCCATCTGCTCATCAGGATCTAATTTAATCATTCACACACCGATGGCACACACGCAGTCTTTGGGAGCAATTTGGAGTTCAGTGTCTTGCCCAAAGACACTTCGACATGAGGATAGGGATCGAACCGCCAATCTTCCAATAAGTGGACACTCTACCTCCTGGACCACAGCCGCCTAAATCTGCAACAATTTGTGTGCGTGCAGTGCAATGGCAGAGGAGACACACTGCTGGGACACTATCAGAAATGTGTTTTTGAAAATATAAGGGCCAGGCAGATATGTTCAGCACAATTATTTAGAAGTATTTTAAATGTGTTTCCAAATTTGAGTAATCATACATATAAAACATTTTGTAGGGCATATGTTTGAGGAATACGTTTTAAAAGTAAATCCTCCCTACTGGTTATAATGTGCATGTAAATACAGATGGATTTACTATTATTTGCATTTTGAATATATTCAGTGGAGTTGGTACAGTGTCAGCAAACAAGATACACAAACTTCTGCCACTGAGGTTGTCCATTTGACAGTAATGTTGTGCACAGTGACAATAGGGTTTTCTGTAGAAGGGCTGGTAGTAAAAGCGGAAATAGTGATGTCAAAATGTGTCTTATGTGTACCAGTAGAAACACTGCTAAAGCCAGCAAGGTCTTTTACAAACATAATATGTCAAGCAGTTTGACTTTGCTGATCTCAATTCAGTTTTATTCTTGTGAGGCGCTGGCTTACATCCAAAAAAGAAAATCTGCAAACTCATTACCCCAATGTAATTATGTACTTGAACTCAAAGAGATCAACATTTCTGCAAACAGTTACCTGACTTGGATTTATACAGACTAAACAGGTGTTTCAAATCAGGGCAATCAACTTGAGACGCCAGTCCGAGAAAAGCAAGAAAAAAAATTGTCCACATGAAGAGAAATGTAAGTAAATAGAATACATTTCATGTTCAAATTAAGGAAGGAGTCCCTCAAAATGTACTTTATTGGATCTTGAATACTGAATTGAAGCATTTTTGTATACATAGGTTTTCATATTTTGTGGATTATTGAATGTAATATGTCTTTAATCCTACAAATGTGTACGTTGTATTTCATCCTGATGAAAGCGGTTCACACCAACGTTCAACTCTATTCATTATGATAAAAAATCACATCAGAGTAATGCGTGTGTGGCTTTACAATTTTATCTCTTTATCGCAGCTTAATTCTGCAACATGTCACTACAAATAAAAAAACACATTTCATCTGAAGAGTAAACCGGGCATGAGTCTGTCACAACGTGGATGAAGTTGTCTTTAGAAGGGGCGTGTCAGTGTGTAGGTTTGTGTTGAATAAGTGCCACGGAAAATCTGACACACAACAAAGCAGAGTCCAATACAAGCATGATCACCAGCTGCTCAGAAAAAAAAGAGCATAGATGCTTTCAAGCAGCCCGAGTTTTCCAGCTCTTCCAATCAACCTCACTACTTTCTGAGTACATCACACGTCTGCGCCAAAAACAGCAAGTCAGAACTTTGACCAGTTAGCCCCGGCTGCCGTTTTCGAGCATATACTCATTGGTCGCTGTTCCAGCATGAAATTCTGCTATAGCGTTTTCCTAGCCTTAACAATAAGTGTACGTTCACAACTACGCAAATGCAGGCGAGTAACCATCGCCGGCTGAGCCCAATACTTCATACAACTGCCTGGTCAGAAACAGCAAAAGTAAACATCTCCTCCATCTTGGCTCACTTTGAAAAACTACAGCCAATAACAACCATGCGGAGTCATCCACATACACTGCTTTGCTAGTGGTCAAAGTATTCTCATCCACAGTTTGTACCATATCTTGTGAGAACATATGCACCAAAATTTGTATCGTATTGTCATTGTCACTATGTGCGTTTTTATATAAATCCAGTTCCTGGTGGGATACGTCATGTAATGTGGATCCAAACACAGCATCAGACAGAGTATTACCCTCTGTTACTTTGACAACCTGGTCTGTCTTCATGGCTCATCAGGAATCTATCGCCTGCTTTTGATCATCCTGTTGCATCCAGACTGTGCAGCACTGATCTCTGGTCACCAGTGTTGATAACAAGCTTGGGCCCATGAGCTACACCTCTTGCTTGAGAATCCTACTGTACTTAATTTGTTCTTATTTGCACCGCAACTAATTTTTTCCATTATATGATTATGTTCCTTACTGCTGAATTTCTGCTGAATTACTGGGCCTGCAATTAACCTATGAATTAAATGAAACCGCTCAAGAACGTTTAGTCGAGTATGACTGCATGTCACAGTCCTTGGCATGTAATATGGTTTTAAACACATGAATGAATATATACAGTTTCCCCGATCTGCTTCATGGATTTTCTTTCTGACAGCCCACACTGACCCGTAGGCCCGCCCCCCTGATCATGAATATTTATGAGGAAACCAAGAGAGAAAAAAATCATCCATAATGATATCCCACAGACCTTGAGTTGAGTGTGTCTCAATGTGATGTTGCAAAGTCAGAAACCTTGACCCCAATCATCTCAGGTCGAAACATCAATGTTAATATTAGCATGTCCATTCAAATTCACCTCTGGCCTATAAAAAACATGAGCTCAGTTTAACAGCAGTAAAAGTCATCCTTACTGTTTCATGTACATGGTTCTTTTTTTAAGCTTCTATTTATCATACATGCACAGCGTTCACTGGGTTTCCAACTACAGTTCAGTGCAGTTACTACAGTGCATCTCCCAAAGTGACACACTGACCTGGTATAAACCCACATTTGCCTTCAGTCCAAACATCCATGATGTTGCTCCCTAACTCGGTTCATCACTGCTTGGATTTGGTGTGAAAGGGCTAACATGGGGTTCAAGCACATCATTAGAATAATACAGGAATATTTTATCATAACTACAGCATAAATTAATGGTGACTTAATAATACATTCTACTCTCCTCAGTCTATACCAATGCAATTTTAGACTGTTGCATATTTAGTTTATTGTATTAACTTTTCATTTGGTAACCAATTAAATAATTACTCCACACAGCGTTGAATAACAAGTGTGAGCTTAGCAACTTTTAATGAGGTACAAAGACAATGTGGTGTTATTAACAGGTTGACTTGTGGTATTTATTGAACAACAGCTGCTGACCTGTGAATAGTGACAATCAGGGATTTCAGCAGGCTGAAGAGCTCAAACACAAGAGGAGCATGTGTTCATTATCATGTGACAAACATGGAGTTCCTGTGTGAAACTGTGTGTACACCTCTTTGTCCCAGGGTTCTGGACGAGGATTACAGCACTAAAAATTCTTTGTAAAATCTGCTGTAAAAGTCAGATTGATGTGCCTATTCAATAAAATTGGTTTGCCACAGAAACCAACACAATAAAAAAATAATTTGTACACATCTGGGGCACTTGACATCTGACACTTTTGAACTCTGTGCTTCAATATGAAAGAAAACCTGTTTGAGTCAAACTCACTGGTGCTGCTGATGCAAACAACACATTCAATATAGGATTTTGCAGCTATAGAGTAGCACACAACCTGTGTGGTTTTCTTATAGCACAGTGATTGGAATTCTTCTCATCCACAAAGTAATTCCTGTTACAGATAACACACAGATATTAATGTTATCGACCAAAACACAGATGATGCACTGAGGCTAGGAATGAAAAATTGAATTATAGTGCCCAGGTAAAATGCCAATTACAATTTCCTAACCTCATACTCTCTGTCAGACACACTGACTGCGTGTGTGTGTGTGTGTGTGTGTTTGTGAAACTCGACACAGACAGAGAGAGGAGAGTTTGGCAGTGTGAGCAGAAATGACGATATACACTATAGATCAAAATTAGAAAACAAATTATATATACTTTATTTTTTCAGAAATAATGTTTTTTTTTTAATTGTGATAGAATATCAGCTGTCGCTATACCACTGTTGTACTAGCATATTTTTTAAATAACCAAGGCACTTCAACAGAAACCTTGATTTTGTGAAAAAAACAGTGAGCAAAATTATAGAACCGTAACCACTGTGTCAGAAGAAGAAGATTTAAACAATGTTTTCTTCAGTCAATGTTTTCTTCAGGCTATAGGATTAAAAAATGAACAGGAAGTGTAGAGACCACAGCTTTGAATTACTTCAGCACATCTGAGCCCACAGGACATCACTAGTTTCTCACTAAGGAAACCTGAAGATTTGAGATGCAGCTCAGCACTGTATCAAGTTCTTCTGGTCAAAAAGCAGAAATAAAACATAATAAAGAATGAATGAGTGAATTAAAATACACTGTGAAAATGTATAAGGTCTAAGAACAGCCATGAGTTCATTATTCCTGCTCCCATGCTCTATTATGTCTCATAAGATGCCAGTTGTTATTCACAAATTTGGTGCTTCATTTAACCATTCTTACCACTTGAGAACACCAAAATAAAAATAAACAATGCTTTAAAAAATGCTCTCACTACAATGAAATGGCTACTATGCAGCTTTACATCATCAAACATGAATACAATTGAATCCACAAGGGTCCCAGCTTCTCAGTCATAACCACTTTATGTTATTCCAAGACCTCAGTATGCAGAAATGTTCAAACACAACATTTTAGAATAGGTGAATTTGACACATTTTGTGCTGCACTGGTGGTTTTTGCCCCAGTCTGTGTCTGTAAAGGGGAGACTCCACTCTGTAACCACAGAACAGATTTTTATTCAGATCTCTTTAGGTTAGAAGTCAGTGGACCCCCTTTGAAAATGGCCATGCGAGTTTTTCCATCTCCAAAATCAAGCCTAACTTTGGAGCTTTATTTAGCCCTTTTATCAACAAGCTAGCATGTCATGGTTGGTCCCAATGGATTCCTTGGATTGCCTAGTTTTATATGATAATCATCTTCATAAAGCTTTAAAAATGAAGTACACTATAGCCTCTGAAAAAAAGACTGGCAAGGCCCATCGGCAGGCCGTCCAACTGTTAAGAGGGGTTTGACACTTCTTAAAAACAAAAAAAAAGAGCTTCACAGTGTCAAATTCACAGTGTTAAATTGCTCTCAGGTCTGGCTGATCTCATTCACTGTTTGCAAATATAACTAGGAACAGTAATGCACAGTTAATCGTGTGTTTTCAATTTATTATTTTGTGTGTATTCCACATATTAAAATCAGAGGACGTAGTATAAGACCGTTAATCTAACCCAAAACACAGGGCTTTCACCCATCCTTTTAATAATCTGGGCTGCTGATTAGTGGACAGTCCAACAGGTTCACACTCCCCAATACCAATGCCTGTAATCCTCCACATTACTATTCAGAATTTAAGCATGCAGTTAATAAAAAAAAAAGAAAACCAGTTCCTTTGTTTACTTCTTCCGTCTTTGCAAAACTCAATTTTCATCTCTTTTTTGATTACTTGCATCATTCTTTTCTTCTGTGACTTTGTTTGAACAATTATCAGCAGTGTCAAATCGAATAAGCACTTTTTTAGAACTTGCTCCCATTTCTGTAGGAAGTCAGGATTATTATCCCCTACTGTAGGCATCTCTTTAATTAATACGAACCTGTATTGGTCACCAATATTCAGACGTTATGCCATTCGAGGCACATTTCTTTGCTCAATAAATATTCCATTTTCACCTTATTGAAGTATTATCTGTGGCTCGACGATGACCCTCAAACAGTGATTGCTTGGAAATGAACTTTGGTGCCTGGGTTTCACTGAAAGACAGCCATTACTGTTCCAAGTTCTTCTTTGCCAAGGGCAAACAAGCGTCCTGCTTTACCTCCATACGTTGTCCAAAAAACTGAAGATAGCCCTTGCATAGAAGTGTTTCTCTCCTGGGTGCCACTTGGTGCAGGGTAAACCACATATACTACTGTATCGCATTGAAGTATTAATATTTTTTTGTATTTAACACATAGCTGTCAGATTTATTATTAAAAATCCTACTGCCCTGTTTTAATCAGGATGTAATATTAAATAATTCTATTCACAGAGTTCAAGGTCTTGAAACTGTACATCCTATGTATTAAACAACACATTATCAACCAACTAATGTGAGCATAGTATTCAAGTTTTCTTTGAAAGTGCATTTGCTGATTTAAATCAAGGCCAGAATGTGTTTTTGTCATTGGAGCAGTGCATCAACTTCACTGCAGCGCCTCTCTGACCTCGTTTGATGCCCTTTTTCCCCCGACAATTACAGCCCAGTATTAGGCTTTTGTCCTGTGCCATGCCTGGTGGCCTTGCTGCCTGTGTACAGCTTCTCCTGTGTGAATGACTGCTGATAAAAGCTCCAGGCTTTTGCTGGCGTCACTGCCACTATATAATTCCACTGCAGGGGAGTGTGCTTTTAGCAATGAAGCCCACTGCCACAAGAGCACTAAAGACACAGGCAGAAACCCTCGCCAAATTGCCCTTAAGCTCCAGAGGCATTTCATCTGACATGTTATTGACAGAGACAATTGTCGCTTTTCTAACCGTGTGTTATTGCATCAGTAGCCCTGCGTATACCACCACCAACACTGGAGCACAACAGCAAGAGATAAGGCTGGTAGCTGCATCAAATACAGCCACCCTAATTATGACGGTCCGCATTAAAATTTCATAACAAAAAACAAGATGACAATAAAACCTCTCGAGTCAATAATGCACCAAGGCGGCACAACACAAAATTATTTTAAACAACCCTGAAACCTCAACTAAAATACTGAACTCAGCTTATTTTATATATGCTTACAAAAGTGTATGCGTTCATGAGCGCATGTGTGTGTAAGAGAAAGAAAGAGAGAGAGAGCGACCTTGAGTGCAATGGGAGAAGTAGATGCTGCAGCATTCAGGGAGGGAAAGCAAAGCTAACTGTGAGTCAGACTCTCTTTCTCTCTCTTCGGCCCTTACCTCCCTCCTTCCACTTCCACTCTCCCCTTCTCCTCCCTCCCTCAGCACTTAAGCAGCTGCCTCCACTTATGCAGGGCACATTTCAGATGACAGGAGGGAGAAAAAAGGGGAGGTAGGGAATGATGGGGGGCTGGGGGGTAGCAGGAGGAGCATTGGGGAAGGAAACAAAAGGTTGCACTATGATTGCACAACGATTCAAAAGCTGCTGAAGGGGGACATTCCAGCCTAGGTAAGGATGCTTCCCCCTCCTCCTCCTCTTCCTCTTCCTACTCCTGCTCTAAAAACCCACGCCGCTATACATCAAAGAGTAGAAGGTTAACCGCTAGACACAGTCACCTCTGTAATAGAACTGTTTCCTAATGACCATCAAAGAGTGTTTACTACCTCTGGGTCTGTGATTAATGTCTGCACGTGTAACCTCCTACTTCACATCCTCTCTCCTCGTGCTCAGAGATGGTGAAAGCGATGTAAAGAAAATGTCAGGTGGGATTCTCTTGTTGGATATTTAAGGACATGAACAACTTAACCTCCTGACCCTGAGAAATTAGTGTCTAATATCAAAACACAAAAAAGGCCATATTTACGCCCTGGGATAAGACCATCGCTGTATTTAAGCAACTTTAGTGAATGGATGATGACGCAGAAATGCTGCTGATCCAAACGTTTGCTTTTATGCGTAATAAACTAGCTTAACTAACAAGGAAACTAATGATCAATTGTAGACGTAGGAGTGAAAACCAAATATCTCTGCAACAAATTCTCATGAGTCAAGAAGAACAGCCCTGTTTTCAATCCAGCTGTTCTCATTCACTGTTGGTACATATAACTATGAAAAGTTACGCACTGTAACTCATGTGTAATCTACATATTTATTACTGTGGAAATTATATCAGGGGCAAAGGAGGTAATCAGGTAGTATCAGACTTTGAAACTCTGCGCAGGGAGGCAGGTGAGAGTAGCAAATGGATCCGAAAACACAATTTCATCCAGGGGACCGGTGTTCGTGTCCCGGAAGTATTAATCCTAGCCAAATCGTTTTGAAGCCTAACCTTAACCATCCCCTTATGCATCACGGTCCACTCCCGGTCACTGTTTTACAATGTTAAATAGTCATATTTGGTAGGATAACACTCAAATTGTTGTTTGTGACTTTTCGTAAGATATCATACGAATCTGTTGATGAGTATGATATCTCAGGATGATAGTGCATTTTTTCAGGTGAGGTTTGGTTAGGTTTAGGATCAAGAACGACTTTATTAGGTTTAAAGAAGGAACATGGTTCGGGTTAAAATGAATACTCCATCTTTTTCAGTCTCGAAACTGACATCCGGGTTTTGGGTATTGGCCGATCCAGGTATTTGAGACAGTATCGACCCAATATCCAATATAAGTATTGGACTGGTGCATCTCTACTTTACTGATGATAAAAACCTCTAGTTGGGGAAACATTGTAGTTTGGGTAATAAAACTATTATGATGAGGTTAGGGGTGTCAGGCTAAATGTTATTTTCCTGAGTTTGTCAGTGCTAAGTGCAACAACTAAGTATGTCAGTGCTAAGTGCAACAACTAAGCAACTTTTGTTTTGTTGCAAACAATGCAGTAAAACGTATCGCTGCAGAATCCTGTGTAATCATCAATGAAGAAGGAAAAGTAAAGTTGTTATACTGTAAGGTCTGTTTCCCCTGACAACTATGTTGATAGATGACTAACACTGTGACTCAAGCAGATACTGTACTAAGCTGAGGTCCTCCTCCCTCCCCAACAGCTTTGTCAAAGCCAGTGTCAAGGGCAAGGAGGCTGCAGGACAGGCTGCTGCTACACTTTTAATTATGAACTGAGTCTCCTGAAGTTAGCTGCACAAAACATCAAGTGTTTGTATGATTTGCATGTATAGGTTCATTATGTGGGATTTTAACATCAAATAACTGACAATAATATAGCTTATATGTATCTATGGGGGTTGTATTGGTTTGGTTAATACCATGAATCCCTTTGACTCACACACATACTGTCTGGACTGCAAATTTTGTTCAGCTTTTGTGACATTTTCTGCTATTCAACTTTGAAGGACAGTGTTTAGAGCTTAATTTTTCTCCATGTCGCATTATTATTATTATTATTATCATTATTATTATTATTATTATTACTTTAAAAATATTTAGCAACTTTCAATGAAATGTTTCTGAATATGGCTCACTTTAATAACATTTCATTGTATAATTATCTTGGATGGAAATATTTCTATGGAATTAAAATATGCATTAAAAGAATAGTAGACATTTTGGAAATATTTTCCTAATTGATCAACATCTCTCTCATGTCCTTGCTGAGGTTAGCATAAACGGCTAGGCTGGCTCTCTCCAAAGTTCAAATATACACCTACCAACATCACTTAACCTACAAATGAATTACGAATTGTATACGCAACCATGTAGAGACAGAATTTACATGCTGTCGTGTAAATAACATAAATAACAGAAAGCTGTTTAGTTTGTTTACTAAAAGGACAAGTTATAGAGCTGTTCTATAGGAAAGAGATCCTTAAATGACTCCTGTTGTGATCTGATGCTATTCAGAAAATACAAATAAATAAAATTTACTTGACTTACAAGGGGGGCGGGGGGTGCCGTTGGGGGGTGGGGCACCCCCCCTAATATAATGGTAGGGGGAACCCTGTAGTAAAACTTTAAGAATCCGTTATTTCAGCTATTTGTTAACTGCATGTGCAAGGTTGTGATGCAAAGAGCAGACTGACTGTTTAAATCACTTTCATCAGTGTCCAGCTGTTGCTAGGTGTCAAGAAACGCTTCCTTTCTGTCAATTCAATGAAAACAAGTCAGCCATTAACACCAGAGAGCTCAGTAGAGCTAGAAGAATGCATTATGAGTGCACTTGATGATGATAATGTCGCATTTTCAGATTACTTTAACCTTAAAATCAGTCGCTATATTCCAAGTAATAGAGCAACATTTTAAAAAAAGAAAATACATTTATTATAACATTTCTTTCTAGGTTTGTTGAGTTTCTTGGTGTTATTTCCAAGACAAAACATTGTCGAGTGCAAACAAGGACAACGCTGGCTATACTGTGAAGCTTTTACTGGCTCTATCAAGATAGTCATTGGTGAAAAAATAAAATAACTTCAGGAGATAAGGAGCCACAAGAAATCTATAGTTTAAGACATCCAGTAATAACATATTTGTGGCAGAGACCAACAAGTGTTCAGTGGAAAGATCCACAGCATCTCTGGCTTACTAATTCCCTCTTTTCTAGCATAATAAATGTCCACAGTCTCCTGAGCCAAGACAAAAGCACCTCATTGATAACAGCTCAATAAGTGAGCATGGAGGTCTGTCAAGGGCTTTGAGGAATTTCCAGTCAATATGTGACCATAATGGATTATACATGGCCTTTTAAAACAGTATTTTAGTCTTGAAACTGCAGTAGCTGCAATTTGCCAACTTCCACAGCACTGCTAACCCCACCACAATAACAATAACAGTGACAATAGCACAATAGAGTTATAAACCATAACCAGCAGAATAATTACTGCTCACTAGGCATTTTTTTTATCTCTTTAAGTCTAATAATTCTGATCCTAAGTGAAGAATACATTTTATCCGTCCCATATTGTTATTTTTCTTTACTGAATCGCAACCTTTTTCTCAGTATTTTGTTTTTCAAAACGAGAGTGTCGAAAATGAAGACAGTTTTCACCCACATCATAAAATCCATTCCATTAATCTCAGAGTGAAGATTTTCCTTTGTTCTCAGAGCCACAAATTATTTTCCTGTTGCTTCAGAAGGCGACTCCTTTACTTGGCTTCAAAACCAGAGGACGGGTGGGGGGGTGGGGGCAGGTGGGGTGGAGGGAAGGAGGGGTGGTAGAGGACAGAAGGAGAAGAAAGGAGATACACAGAGAGATAGAGGAAGAGGGGGATGAGAAGGCCAGAGAGAGCCAGTCAGAGAGGGAGTGTGTGCACAGTGTGTTTGTACGTGTTGGGGGGTAAAAATGAGGAGGGCACGGGACACGATGACAGCCCTGTTCTGCCCTCCTGACCGTCTACAAACTCTCAATAATCACGCTCCGTCTCTGGTTGCTAATACGCCTTCCTTTGATATTTGTTTTCCCCTATAAAGTCATTGATGTTATTAGTTTTTGAAGCCTAGCTTAGAGGCTTATTGATAGGCTGCACAGATGGAAATATAAATGGCCTCAGAATCTCTGATGAGAGAGAACAATAATTCTTGTCTATTTCTTGTGTGAAGCTGCAGCGCATCCACGGCACTTAAACCACATCGAGAGGGAGCTTCCGTGTTTCCCTGTGTCGAGACACTCTTGAATGTTGCAGTTTAGGCCACTGTGTTTCCAGTGTACTCCACCAATAATAAATAAAACCCTGTGAAACACTTAATCAGGCGGTATGGATTCAGTGAGAGCGGTAAAAGGAGCACACTGTCACGGTTTTAATGTGTCTCTGTGTGTTCAGGAGGAGGGGGTTAGCCTCTCTGATGTGCCACAGCTGAAATTGGCAGGCTATCAGTCACAACCCTGTAACACAATGTACAGCATTTCTAAACGGTATAAAGAGATATGACAGCCAACGCAGAGCGACAGATTGAGAGAGAGGAGAGAGAGAGAAGACACAGAGACACAGAGTGCAAAGCAGAGAGTTAGGGTGAGAGAAATGCCATTTTTAGAAGCCTGATGTGTTAGTCTAAATGTTTACTTTACAACTGGGTTAGAACAGCACAGTATTCTAGACTCGGACAACAAGTAAGCAAGTCTTCTGACACTAACAGATCAAACACTCCATGCAGGTCACATTTCTCATCACAGTTGTGGTCTTTAAATGATACCGTAAATAACAACCATATTGTCTCTAAACGAAGTGGAAGTGGGCAAGATGTTTTGAAGGGGGGCAAGTTTTTTTCTGTGGACAAATGAGAACAAAGCCAGCTCAGCCTCCCTGTTGGTAATCAGGCCTATTGATTAGTCGCTGTGTGGGTCTATGAGGAGCCGCAGAAGCCTGGGAGCCGGTGGCTGTGTGCATATGCACAGGGGTATTAGCAGCGCTTATTCACCGGGCCTGTGGGACAATGCAGCCTCTGAGCGAGGTGATTAAAAGGCTCGAGCTATTGAGCTCCTCCAATCAATGCCCTCCTGTGCTGTTGGACAGAGCCGGAGGCCACTTCCTAAACAACACTCACACACATGCTATCACTTTCCCCACCCTCCACTTATTTTCTCCCTGCCTCCCCCCCAAGTCTTAAACCAACTTCGTTAAGTATCGGGGCCAAAGGGGGCCAAATCCCCATTGCCCTGCTGCATGGCTCGCCTTGACCACACTGCATTGCAGAGGGACTTGCCATTTTCATCATGTGCAAAGGCCAATTAAACAAATCTAATACTGGAGAGAAGAAGGGGGTGTGGGATAAAAGTAGGAGCTTTTCATTTAAATGGATAAGGTTAATGAGTTATTTGTATGGTTGACGTATTTCGATGGTTTAAAAGGTTAGGCGCATCTACACAGCTGCCCTTTGGAGTGATCTCCTCAGTTTCACGCTCCCTCAAGCAGTGGTAATGAGAGGTCACTGTGCACCACAAGGGCCCTGGGAGCCAGCAGCACCGGCCAGACAACTACACAACCAACTTCATATATTTCCTCCAAAATAAACAGGATTTGAAGAGAGGAACAGGTTATTTCATCCCCTTCTCTTGACCTGTCTCTCTCTCTCTCTCTATCTCTGTGTGTGTCTCTCTCAATTCAATTCAATTCAATTTATTGCCATGGGAAAAAGACGTTTACATTGCCAAAGCAAGTGTGAAGAAAACAAAAATGGACCTAGAGGAGGTAAAGAATTACTAGAATAAATGTTGCATTCATATATATATATATGTATATATATATATCTTATATATAAAATTTTCAAGTTTAATATAAAAATATGGGCAGAAAATGGGATTTGTCTCTTAAAATATATACATATAGGCCTATATGTATATATATATATATATATATATATATATATATATATATATATATATATATATATATATATATATATATATATATATATATATATATATATATATATACATATATGCGCACACAGGTGCAGCAGGTAAGTAAAGATAACTTAAGATAAAAATACAAAGGTAAAAAAATAAAAAAGTACAAATAAGTAAGAACTGTCCTCTCTCTCTCTCTCTCTCTCTCTCTCTCTCTCTCTCTCTCTCTCTCTCTCTTTCTCATTCAATATCCTGACAAGTGGCTTGATCTCAGCTCACCATGACTGAAGAAAACCCCTCCCTCTCATTTTTAGGAACATCCATTTTCAGATTTTCAATAACTGCAGTATCCTATTTTTGTTTTCTAATGGAGCCGCTCTATTTTTTTCTTGTCCCTAAATTCCATTTCAGAGAACTGGCCTATCTTCTTTACATCCACCGCCATAATAAGACCTGCTATTTTTTGCCGCCACATGTCTCATCAACACCTCAGCCAATCCTGTCAAAAAATATCACATACTGCTGACATATAATCAGTCATAGAAACTATAACTCAATCACAGAATGATTATTGAATAACAGAGCAAATATATATATAGTATGGCAATTTCCATACTGGACCCATTCTGAGCATGAACTTGGACTTGAGTTGGTAAGAATCATGATAAAAGGCTTCGCTTCACTTAATTGGGAGCAATTGATTTGGTAATAATTTCATAAGCCGGTATGTCCAAATACTCACAGGCACAGAAAAGCCCATATCACAGGCGGCCAGGCAGCCTGGGGTGTGTTGCTGTCAGGTTTGCCAGTGTGAGCAGACAGAGGCGGTGGGTTCTGCTTAAGACAGAGTATTGGACAAACACAAACAAACGAGGCAGCGGCCACTGTGACTCAGTGCTCTAATGAACCAGCGTATTGACTTGCTGGCTTTCTCTTTCTCTCTACCTCCATGTCTCTCTCTCTCTCTCCCTCTCTCTCTCTCACACACATGCCTCACTTGCTCGCTCTTTCCCTCTGTCTGCTCTGTTTGTATGGATCCCAGCTGCCACTCGGAATACCAATTACTGTAGGCCCAGGAGTGGGGGAAGGAGAGGGAGAGAGAGAGAGAGAGAGAGAGAGAGAGAGAGAGAAAGAAAGAGAGTGAGAGAAAGAGAGAGAGAGAGAGAGAGAGAGAGAGATGGTAGGGAAGCAATGAGGACAAGGAAGCAGAGGAGGAGGAAGGGGAAGAAAGGGGAGAAGCGGTGGAGAAGAGGGAGGGAAATGGCAAGCGATCCAGGAGGCATGTCCTCACTTGGTGGCCAGGAGAAGGAGCTCAGAGTCGTGGGTGATGATGGCGAGCAGGGGAGGAGGAGGAGGGGGGGTCTTCGTCCCTGAAGCTGTGGCACCTCACAAGGAGGGAAAATCAAAAAGTGTCTCCATGTGAGACACTTCCATCCCTGATGCTGTGACACTCTTGCAGCTGACACACAGGGTGGGAAAATCAAAGGGGACCTTTTTGTGGTCTGCCACAAATAGGTGCATCCCCCCACACGGGAGGGAGGAAGGGGGGTATTTAGTGTTTCACAGGCAAAAGTAAGTAACATTTTCCCTGTAAATTCCTGGGATGAAGCCGGGCGCCACATCTCACATTACAACGTATTTGTATTTGATAAAGGGATTTGGACCGTGGAGAGCTTTTGGTACCAATGACACTCCTTCCCTTCCTCTCCCTTTCTCTTCTCTTCTCCAACGACCGCAACAATTCTCATGACAACCATAATGAGCATTCTCACATTCTGCACGATACCACTAATTTGAGAAATTTCCAGCACAAAGACATAATTAGACAAACTAATTAGACGAAGACTTTGCTGCACAGAGATCCTCTGCAGTTCAACTCATCCGCCTACCTGCCGGTGACTAAAATAGGAAGCAGCCGTCAAGCCCATCCATGCTTATTCCCCTCAGTTTGTGCGGTGAGATGTTTGTGAGATGGCGCACAAGGGAGAATAACATGATCCCTCCCCAAGGCTGCAGCCGCTCCTCCGCAGCAGTACAGCAGTGTCTTTGTTGTGGTTTTAGTGTCACATAGGGCTAACAGGTCTTACCCAGCCACAGATTGTCTTCCTCATTTCATCCGTAGCATCGACATTGTCTAGATGCTGCAAAAAAGCGGCCTAAGAACAATCTGCGCAGGCAACAGCTTGATACATTAAAAAGACGTATTAATAAATCAGAGAGAGGCACTCACATCATCATGTATGAACACTTAATAATACAAGTAATAAAAGTTCCAGTGAGGTGTTCATTGTGAGCTATAGGTGAAGTGGCGGGTTTTCTAATGAAGAATATAAGGAGAGTACTTAGAGAGAGTTGGAGAGGCGAGGGAGGTAGAAAAGTAATTGATTTTAAAAGTGATGGGAAAACCCACAGGTCTCAAGAGGGAGCAGAAAACCGTCTCAACGGAGACAGAAACCCCAGCAGCCTCCAAGAATAATGGAATTAATCTTTGGTCTGATTTAAATACATTTTATAATGGGAACTTAAATGAACATTTCCAGAAAACATCAGGGAGGGTGTCAAAGTGTAAATTGTTACAATTCTTTCTTTACTTTTCTCTCAACAATGGAGCCTTTGTCCTTTGTCCTGAATATGTGAATATGTGTTCCTTGTGCAAACTCTATGTTATCCAAATTAACAGTGCTCGCTCGTTATCATTTTTATACAGCAAAAGATGAAAAACAAACAGCTTATCAAATGCGGACTAATACGTGCATGCTCAAAAGCACTTCCATGCCCATATGAAAGCTCAGACGGCCAAATAAGCATGTGCACATGCTTACATACACATTGTTATTTTCAACTGTTTGGCAGAAATCACTGCATTCACAGTGAAGCTTCAGTAGTTGTACGCAGATTTGTAAGAAGAGGGAGGGAGACAGACGGGTGTTTGTTATTGCTAATTTTCTGTCAGTTCACTAAATCCAGGCAGACTCGATGCACCTCAGGATTAACAATCAGCACAGAGGGCTTCTGTAAGCACTGCTGCCCCTTACACAGATAATTCATACACAGACACTATGCACATAGATACCTTACCCTACCTCTCCAGAGGCCTCATCACTGGAGCCAAAACACTGCAGCGGTATACATCTTTGATAGTGAGTTTCAAACCTATTAGATCATATTGCTATAAAGTATGCATGTAGACTGTACACTGGCTCTCCCATGACAAAGACTTTCTCTCAATGGAATTAACTGCATAAATAAACCATAAGCAAATCCCAAATAGTAAACACAAAAGGCAAAAAGGAGTGCTCATATGCGAGCATATATACACACCTCAGAGACAGATATCAAAGGAGCAGGTTATACACAGCGTCATTTGAATATAAAAGGAAAATACCTTCTGTTGTGATGCTCCCAAAGTATTTAGCCCATAGTGACAGAAACATCGCTGTATAACAGTAATAGAAACAGCAAAAGAAATGCTCACACTGAAGGTGAGATTACTGGACACTATGGATGAGGGGCAAGGATGTACTTTCTGTTGCATAGAAGGCATTTTAAATATTAAAGGACCTTTTTTGATTGCATTTTACAGCCAATACAGAACATCATTTTTTAAAAGAAATACAGTGCTTGTATCTAAGCAGGAAAACTAGATTTACATGATGTAAGCAAGAATATTTTAAATGCTCTTCACAGTAATCTCTTTGAATGTGTTTTAAGCTTTATTTTGTGTACATGGTATAGACACCCAGGGGAGAACTAAATAGACTCTCAAGAGTTACCAGTAAAATGAATAGTCAAGAACGGAAACAACTGGGATTTAGGCATATGTATAAAACGCAGGTGAAAGAAAAAGCCCCCAAAATTGGGTCTGATCCTGTTCATCCCCTTTTTAAAATAATTAATAAAATTGCCCTCGGGAGGACACTATAGCTACAGACACTGCAGCAACAGAAAACATTTACAGAAAGTCTTTCATGCCACATAACTTTGCTAAATTCATAAACACTGGTCTGCACTATACTTTATTGTATGTATTGCTGAGAAATTAAACCATGAGGAAGTGCCAAAAACTGCAGTTCATCGAGGGGCCACTTGAGGCTTGCTCCAAAACAGAGCAAATCCCCACAGAGTCTCATGTTATAATGCCCAACTTTACAGCAGAGATAAACATGTTTACAGCCTGGTGCAAAAAAATGGTTTTGTTCTCTATAGCTAATTTCACTCTTTATAACTGTACAGGGATGAATTTTAGAACTGTTTAAAGGATATTATGGATATTAAGTACTGCATAATTAAGGGCGTGGCTGTTTTGAGTGACAGGTAACGGTCCGCTCTGCTACTGTCACAACACCTCCGTTTGTGCCTTGATACTGAACTGACTCGATGGACGCATGGGTCGGTGCCTTTTTGGGAATTATTCATACAAATATTGGACTAATAATGTGGCTTGCTGTGAGTTTAATTGAACTAAAGGACAAGTTCAAGTCCATGTGTTCCAGTTTTTCCAGTGATTAAAATTCTCTTATTATTATATTTCCATCCATCCATCCATCATCTGCAATCGCTTGTCCCTGACGGGGTCCAAGGGGAATAGAGTCGATCCCAGCTGACATTGGGAGCGAGGTGGGGACCGCCCTGGACAGGACATCAGTGTATTGCAGG
This sequence comes from Echiichthys vipera, assembly GCF_963691815.1. NCBI lineage: Eukaryota > Metazoa > Chordata > Actinopteri > Perciformes > Trachinidae > Echiichthys > Echiichthys vipera. The sequence continues at coordinate 18,889,323 of NC_139831.1, read as the reverse complement.
GATTATTACATTTATGCTGGCGTTATAATTTCTTAACAATCAAGATAATCATCTTGCACTGCTCTGTCGACATCAACGTTAAATTTCAGTCCTCCATGGACTTCTGTCAGTGTCAAAACCATAAATACGTATGTGCACTGTTTGCAACGACAGTGTCTAAAGATCATCATTATTATCTCATTGATGATGCGTCGGTGTAATCTAATTTCAGGTTTATTGATTTGCTTCAAATTGTTCATTAGACATGTATTAACTGACCGGGGGATGCCGTTAGCCGCAGTCCAGACAGCACCAACCCCCCGACTCAGGTTAGACCCATCACTGCTGTGACCCCTGTGCTGCGTATTGCGCTGCCTTAATTTAAGGTGATAAAGCAAGTACGTAACTCTGTCTCCAGGCTGTCACTCTCAGCTTTCCTTTCTGGCAAAGTAGTCTTGCTTGCTGGTCAGCCTAGCTTGTTAGCTTTCGCTAGCTTGGTAGCTTCGTTCAGCCTGCCTCCGTGTAGTAATGACGCTGCCAAGATGGCTACGGACCGAGCCACCAGGAGCCGCCCCCTTTGAGCTTCATTTTGGCTCTTTTTACAAACGTATGGGTGACGTCACAGAGAAAATGTCCATTATTTATAGTCTATGGTTTTAACTAACCTGTGAAGCCAGAGGACAATAAAGACTATTATTATTATACTGTAGGTGTCACTTGTTAAGCTGTGTTTTGACCTGAGGTTTGATACCAATGCCAAAGTTTATTTCTGATAGTTTTGTTCACTACCTTACTTTGAGAAATATAAAAACAAAACAGCTTTATCTATTTCTAAACGGTCAAACAGGGTAAATTTAACAGTGTTTATGTTTATCTTAATTACTAAAACTAAAACGTATTACAAACAATGAATGATTAATTTCGATAATCTGCTAATCTGCTTATTTCGTTTCCTAATTAATTGTTCTATAAAATGTCAGAAAACAGGGACCATCCGATTGCCTAATTTTTCAGATTAAAAGCAAAAACTTGAAGATATTCTGTTTACTATAAAACAGGAAAAGAAAAGTCAGCACATCCTCATGATCCACGTTTTTTTCTGTCGATTGAATAAGTGGTTAATGGACTAAGTGTTTCATACCTAGTCTTAACACAAAGCAACCAAACAATATGATACTTCAATAAAATACAGTGTAAAATGAGCTTGAATGATTCTAATCAGGGAACACATGACTGGAGATTAAGGAAACAGCACATAGGATCTGACAAAGCATTCAGTGCCCGCCGTCACCACTTGACAGCTGAGTCAGAAAGAAAACAAAAAAGGTCAAAAAGGGTCAACATCCAGCCCTAACCATAATAGCTAGGAAACCTATGATGTTTTTCAGTTACTTTCATATTTCTGTCTTTTTTTGCTAGGCAATAGCAAAATACCTAGCAAAACTAAATATTACATACATACATTTAAAAAATGTATTTAGAAAATAAAAGTAGGTACTCTGACTACGATAATTGCTATTAGACAAAAAGCCTGGAAATGTTATTCTGCAAAATCCAGATCTCCTGAATTCCAATAGTATACTACAAGATATTACAAAGAATCTCTGAGGCTTTGTGTGACTAAATGATGAATTAGCTCTTTTATCAGCGCCGGCTATGCTGAGATGCATATTTGACTCCTTCTGGAGAGCATTTTACTGGCTCAACTGTGATATATGTGGGCTTTATTCTGACAGTGTCACTGAATAATGACTTGGGGGAATGGGTCAGAAGAGCACTGGTGAGTTAAAAAAAAAAAAAAGTCTATTTGCGCACAACAGAGATACATCACGATCTTTATGTTACAATTTGTGACTCAGGGTCACTGCCATGATGTAAAACATGTATGTGGGTGAATGTGAGAACTAACAGGAGTCACAAAGCTGAGGAAAACCCAGAGCCAGCAGAAATTCTTACTGGGGCGTGCTGGAGCTAACACACACACGGAGAAACAAGCGAGTATACACACAGCTGTACATCCTAAAAGTCAAAGAGCCACAGTACACACTTCATACACCCTTCTGTGATGCATCTGAAATGAGAAGTCCTAATTATTATTTCCATTGTGCCCCACTCCTGTGACAAGGACCACTAGCTGTGAATGATTATAATTATTGCCCGTAGTAGAATAGCAGTCATGCTGTTGTATCATCAGCAACATCATCCAACAGATCAGGGTCAAATCCAACTTGAAATTCATGTATGCAATTCAATTCACATTCCCTGTGTTAAGATATTCAAAAGCATTTCTCACTTGACTTCTGCTTAGATGTGTCGCGCGTGGATTGTGTTTTGCCTCTGGCGTGCTATGGTAAATGGAAAGTAAAGTTCTATTCGTCAGCTGACTGTATGTGACAGAAAGACTATCGCATCTGCTCAACAGGCTTTTGTCATTCCGCCGTATGATAAAAATAGCTATTCGATACACATATCACTAATGTTTGATCAGGGCACAAATAAACAGCAGCGCAATTAAAGTGAAATGAAGTACAACAAATCTTTGGACCGAAAGCTCGCAATGCCATGAATTTCAAACACTCAACTTCGCCATGAGAAGATTTGCAGCAAAATATAGGCTGTGTCTTATTTGTACATAAATTCACAACATCGTTTAGAGTAGCAAACAAGCCCGTCTTGAATGGCTGGTAATTATGTACAGCAGCAAATAAAGCGAGGTTCCTTTCTGAGGCACTGGTGGCTTGTTAAGTGGTGAACAGACAAAACAGCATTTAGAAAATGAAAGGTGCAGGGAAACATCCAGGGCACAGCGAGCTTCTCTCCCATTAGAGACAACACCGTCTGTCTCACGACCGTTTGTTTATTCCGACTGGGAGGACGCAACCTGAACCCCCACCACCAACAGTAACTATGTCTCTCCCTTTTTTCTGTCCCCTTTCCCTCTGTCTGTCCGGCCCTTCCTCTAATCTTCCCACCATGTCCATCCCCCATCTCCTCTGCAGCTCCTCTGATTTCTCCTTTCTCTCTCTCTCTCAGCACACCCTACCCTATGTTTTGCTCTCTTTTTCATCATCAACCCCTTTTTTCATCTCCTCCCCCCTTTTCCATCCACCAAATCAAAGATAAGGCTAATGAAGGTGGCTTATTATTCCGGTATTCAGGACCCTGACACTATACATGTCTAGCGTAACATGGATATGCGGCTCCTCCAACTCCAACATGAGGAATAGAAAAAAAAAACATGTTCAAATTAGACAAGGGGCGATGAATCTATTAGTGTTATTATATAACGAAAAACAGAGCTGTTATTGCCACTGTGTGTGCCATTACAAAGGGAACAATACATGGGAGCACACTGTGTGAAACCAATTAAAATCTAGCCCCGTCATATAGCTTCCTCCCTCCCGAGTCATGTTGTGAATATGCCGCTTTCACACCATTCATGTCGGTGCACCTGTGTCCACTGCATTAAATCCCCACCACTTTTGGCTCCTTCTCAAATTTCCCGGCACCATGTCCCACTATCTTTTTCAAGAATCTCATGCGTTGAAATACAAGGGGGCCCGGGAGAGTGTGAGCAGAACGGGGGGAAATTTCACATTATCTATCCATCTGCAATATAAGACCCTGATGTAGAAGCAGGAAATGAGCTATGAACGTCAAGCCTGCATGCTCATGGTCCCAGCGGCCACCAGCCTACATATTGAGATCAAGTAGGCAACGCGGAAAGTGGTTTAATAGACCTCAGTTTAATTGGACTTTTTATTTGTTAATGGCAGAAATCCTGATGCATTACTTTAATTATCCTGGCAGAACCAATTCAAGAACACTGTGTAAAAAAACATGGCTGGACTTGGCATTTGAATTGCATTCATCTTTTTTTTTTTTAAATCTCCAACATCAAAGTTGCTTCTGCCTTCTACAGGAATCTCTCTGATAATACATGTAATGCAAAGTGATGGTTTAAACTCTCTATGTGCTTTAACCAGCCGGCTGTCGTGAATGAATACAGCAACAGAGTCGACGAGAGAGCGCAGAGGTCGTTTTTTCCCCTAAAAGCGCTTGGACCCACCCAGTTCCTATATGTGAGCATGTCAATGTTTGCCAGGCCCTCAGAGTGCAGAGCAGCCCTCGCCGGTTTTGGCTGCTGCTATGGCAGAAGGGGGGAGCTCCCCCTGCAGAGCACTGGTCCAAGACAACCACAGGCAGCCTCTGCTCACATCTACACTCAGCCCAATCACACGTCAACTGCTCTGTCAACGCCGACCGGTAGCCAATCGAGGGAGAGATCCTTAATGTCTTTCTGATTGCACTGTTTTTAATTCATTACATGACTGCGCTGTAACAGTTTTGCCTCAGTGCCTCGGTGCCTCATGCCTCGTACTGACACATATTTTCTAAAACAGGGCATTCTTTAAAGTAGATTAGTGCTGTTTGCCTGTCAGCTACAAATGTAATTTTTGCCTCTCTCAGCCACTGTGTCTATGTGTGTGCAGCAGGATGTGTGTGAGTATGTTTACGTGTGTGCATGAGTATGCCAGTCGCATGTGAGTTCAAATGTGTGTGTCTTCCTGGAACGGCTCCCATCTGGGGGGGATAGAGCAGGCAGCAAAGAGCTCAGCAGCGCCTCAGTCCCTCAGGACACACTGCAGCTCTCTCCTCACAGCCATGAAAAGCAATCAGAGCCCAGCCTTCTCCCCTGGACTTACCTCTTCCTTTAATTACAGAACTCTGCAGCGGCAGCAGCAAAGAGAAAGACTGCCTCCGCTGGGCCAGAGCCAGCATGTCACAGCCCAAACGTAGGGCTGGGGTCGACGCAGCAGGCCTCAGCATACAGTGGCCCGACATAAACACAGTGTGCTTAAACATACAGTCGGCCCTGATGGGCTCAGCGTGCTGGGACGGAGCCAGGGTGCTTCCATACTGGAGCGATACAACGTGCAGAGAAAACTGCAGAGCTCCAGACATAAAACACAGCGGGGGCTCCATATAGGCAAGGAAATCCTTTTCTGTATGCTTAAGGAGATGTTCTCGACTGTATTCTGCCATTTGTCAAGTCAGAAGCTGGAGTGCAAGCCATCAGGCAATTACAAAAAAGAATCATCATACAAATAAACATTTGCATTACCACAGTGAATGCTGTATCCTTTTCTTTATTGCACCTTGTAGTGATTAGCAAGGTGTAGAATATTAATCAGAAACATGATCCTCATATATGAATAACATGCCCACTGGTAAGAAAAGGGGGTGATTGATGAGGATCAGTTCATTCTGTATATTGAGACTCTCTCCCATTCAACAGACGGGGGAGAAGCGGCCCAACACATGTGCCTAAGGCTGAAGCAGAGGAGAAGCCACACAGCACACATGGGCAGGGGAAGATAAGAGACTATGTACACAAGCTGCCGGTTTTATTGCTGCAACATAACGCTTGGATAGCATTTTAAACACATTTTCAGAAAACCTTCCAGCGCTGTTCTTGCTACCATGGAACACAGCCATGGTGTTGAAATGTGTCACTGGGCTCAAGTTCTCACCCAATTTGAAAGTGAACGGAGGATGACACTTGAGTTGACCAGGAGGAGATGTGAATGACAAATGCTGTTAAGACAAAGCTCCATGGCGAGCTTGGTGGTGGCACATCACAGAAGGAAGACACAGTCTGATATGATAGCTCATGTTAGTTTCCGCATCTGTGATCTTCAAACAAGGCCAGGCGGCCGGAGCAAGGAGGGACTCTCCCCTCCAAACGTCATGTAGCCTTAGGCCCAATGACGGCACGCATTATCACGTATGTTAATGACACCCACATGAACGTGTCAACTCAATTTGGTCCTCCTATGGGCTCACTTTGACTCAATCAATTCATGGCCTTCCATCTGGTGTCCACTGCTGTCTTCACATTAGAGAAGGAGAGTGCAGTGACAGGCTGCCTCCTCTTGTCAGTTTACATTTCATTTTTTTAGTACCCAAGTGCCCAAGGTATGCTGAAAAGTTAAAAGAAACACCCTGTCAAATAGGCTAATATAATCCCCAAAAAACATAAATCAAACGTCAAAGTCATGTCGGGTCAATAACTGTGTGCAGCACAGATCATTAATTGTGGCGATAAATTCACCAAGTTCTTATTAGAAAATCCCATCTTACAAGGCATTCCAATAAACATCAGCCAGGGAAATGTCTAGCTCGTTAAAATTTAATCCAATTAAAAGCCTGTTTAAAACAAAGTTAACAACTGATTCTAACACCTCCACAAAAACCACATCACAGAGGCTGTTATCATGGGCTGCAGCTCATTATTCTCTAGCATGGCTTGTCTGGCTCGCAGTGTGGCTGACTGGGACATCCAGTAAACATCTGTCATGAGGCATCCTTAAAGGGGAGCAGACACAGTAAGCTACTGATCTAGTGACCCGACAGTGCAGGCATTCACACATGCCTTAGTGCACCTGTGTGTGTTCTGCCATCACGGTGTTTAAACCCATTTTTAAGAATATGTGCTTATAAACCGTTTATGAATCATTTATTCGCCTTATCACAGTGGAGGGGCCTAGCTGTAAGATGATGTGTTATCCCACTGGGTTTCAATAGCCCATTCATTAATCATTTATTAGTTTTGGACTATAGATTATTCCCCTTTATTCATGTCTTATTCATTTTGGGGCAGCACTGCTTGGGATGCATAGCGTTGATTCAAAATGACGTCCACAGGCCACCGTTTGCCTTCAAAACATACAAACAGTGCAAGGTAACTGGCTTCAATATGAACAACCACACGTGGCATCTGTATTTGTGTTGAATATCTGCGCCTAAAGCGAATAGGTCAGTGCCTGTGTTTTAAATAAGTGGGGGTATTTTTTCGCAGGGAATTGGTAATCGATGGAGCAGAGACGAATGAATGTAGGCTACGACAGCTGTCCCGAGCAGGCAGCTACTACACCGCATGCTTGGTGTGTTCTCCCTTTGAATAAAATGTCCGATCAGATCAAATCAGGCAAAGCAGGGATATAAATCAGCGTGTGTATAAATCAAGCTGTCATGTGCATACCTAATAGAGCTCGCTCCCTACTCAAATACACACGGCACGCTGAATAGCAGCATAATAACGTTTTCACTGCCTACCTCCAGAGCGTATGCGCCCAAACTGCGTTTTTTCCCCCGTCGCAATGGGATCCTTCTCAGCTGCTTTGGACAGTATCAGAGATGCGTCTTTACCCCGAAATGCAAACACTTCCCCTGCATGTTTCCCCCCACCCTCCCCGCCACCACCAGCAGCAGCAGCAGCAGCTCCCGGGCCTCCAGTAATAGCAGGTGGACGCGCCTCTCAATGATGGAGACAGCGCGACTCTCCTCTCCCCCGCCGCTCCATTTTCAATTACGGAAGAATTCGTATTCCAGGAAACGCGCTATAGGGCAGCCAGCATGTCCTAATATCGTTGCTTTTCTCAGAACCAACAGGGGCTGTCGCCTCTCAAACTCCCGATTCCCGGCGCCCCCTCGCCTGTTATCTACCCTTTTACGAGATGCTTGATGTTGCCATTGTCACGGCGTATTTTTTCTTCCTTTTTTTTTTTTTGCAGCTGGACCTCTCCCCCTCCTTGCGGCGCGCAGTCTCGTAGGCGCGCACTTTGCCTGCTCCCCCTCCGATTCTCCTCGGTCCGACCTATGAGCGCGCACAGCCAGCCGACGCAGGGCCACGCACTGCTTTGACGGACGCGCTAAGCAAATCAGGTAGCCCACTCCAAATAGGACTGTATCATAACAGGGCAACTGCAATGACATGAATAATGAATAGACTACTCATGTATGCCTGTGCTGGAAGATAGGCCCACACACAACACTTACCGGACTGGAAGCAATATTTGGATAGACTTGAGTCTCTCTCTCTCTCTCTCTCTCTCTCTCTCTCTCTCTCTCTCTCTCTCTCTCTCTCTCTCTCTTTCTGATCTTCAAATTGAAAAAATAAGTAAATAAAAAAGAGAGATTAATGAATAATCGATGAAAGATATTTTTCCAGCCAAATATCAGTTAATAGTCAGTTGATCTTGCACATTTCCTGCAGTTACAATGCACACGTGCTGTCATATGAGAGCTCAAAGTGCTGCATGATGGCTCTAAACGTGTCTATTCCTTTATAGGCTTATATTGGAAAGCTATAATCAACAATGATTCAATTTGATAATCGCTAAATTGTTTATCTAGTGAAATGTTAAATAGTTCCTGATTCCCAGAATGTGCTGAACTGCTTATTTTCACTTTTTTTGTATTATCATTGTATATTGATTGTGTTTGGTACTCAGATCCTTTACTTACTTAAGTACAAGTACCAATACCAAAATGCAGAAATACCCTTGTACAATTAAAAGTTATGCATTCAAACATTTTTACTTCTGTTTTCATTACAGTAAAATCATAATAATATAATATATTCTTAAATAACCAAAAGCAAAATAATCATGATGCAGAATGGCCAATTCCTTATGCAGACGAAATTCTGCCTAATGAGTAATGGCACATGTATATACATATATTCGTTTTTGTTGACTATAAGGTTTTCAATCAAGCTGCAACTAACTATTATATTCATTATAAATGAATCTGACGATTGTTTTCTCCATAAAGTGATTAACTGCTTGGTCCCATCACATTTTTCAAAAGCACAGGATGACTAACTAAAATGCTTGTTTTGTCTGACCTGCAGTCTAAAACCCTAAGATATTAGAATCAAACAAAATATTCACATTTAAAGTCTGTGTAATGTAAATTCAGAGATTTGATTCAAAACATGTTGGAGAATATTTGCTGTCAACTTGTGAAAAGACTGTAATTCTGAACATTGAATTATGGAGTTGGAGCGTTGAACAGTATTTCACAAGTTATGGGTTTAGGATTTTTTTTTCACCTAGCAGGTAACCTGTCAGTTCTGTCTGCTAGCAAAAAAAATGAAAAATGCCTAAAAGCTGCTTTGTGAGGGGACGGTACTACCAAGAGGATAAATAACCCAAAACTATGTTTTTACAAGCTGACAAGTCGAAAAACTGAGCCTCCATGATGCCAAAAGTGGATACAGGCGTTAGCAATATCATCCTAACAAGAAAAATAACCATGGCTAGCATATCTGCTACAACCACGAGGCAAATAATGATTTAGTATGTTAGATGTTACTGTTTATTTGTTTCATTGCAATGTTTACTAATTTGCAATAAAAAATTGAGTGAAAGTGTAATTTCTGCATAAAATCATCCCACAGCCTTTTTCCGCAATTACATACATCAAATAAGCCATCAAGACATTTTGTGTGTGTGTGTGTGTGTGTGTGTGTGTGTGTGTGTGTGTGTGTGTGTGTGTGTGTGTGTGTGTGTGTGTGTGTGTGTGTGTGTGTGTGTGTATAAACTATTAACAGAGAAATCCCAGAGAGTCGCTAACAGCCAGATGTGGCTAACACTGATTAGCTCGGGGCAGTACGGTGAAGGCATTTTTAACCACTAATATTGCTCAAAATAACACCAAACCTCTGCAGTAGCATGATACGAGTCTCTACACACAACACGAAGAACCAACAACATAGTTAGCAAACCAGGAGTTTAACAAAAGAGTGTTTTGAAAGACATCTTCTTGAAGAAAGAATAATGCAGCGACCAATATGGGCATGTAAGCAATGATTCAATATTTCTCATTTTTATTTTTGGAATCCCTCGTGCCCATCTTTTATTGTATTTTTTTTTAACAAAACATGGACCGAAGCTTTCAACCACCGGACCTGTGGTTGCCTCTGATCACACCGGAGAAGTAAAACACGAAAGTCGTGACGCTGAATCGCACTAGCAAGGCGCAACTTTTTAAAGAACTTTTTCAACTCAGTGGGATCTAAAAGCAACTGGTGAAGTGGGCTGCCTGCCCGGGGGTGAAGAAGGTCTCCCTGGACATTCGGCTCCAGGGCCGGAATTTAACTCACCTCCCTGTTGTGGTTCTGTGTCCCGGGGTGAGGGATCCCCAGCACAAACTACGACATGAAGGCCGTGTGTGAGTCCTGTCTCCCCACACTCTCAAAACTGAGGGACAAACGTCTATGGCCTGAAGGCTGACCTCAGGAAGAGGGACAAAATCCTCCTGGATATCTCCAACCCTATTTTTTCACATTTGGCGATATTATTTATCCTTTACATTTGGCTAGGTGGTTAATAACACATGTTTTGTGTGACAAACTCAGATCCCACTTTTGTCATTGTTCTACACAGAAGAAACTGCTGCCAGTAAATGTTTGGTATTTTTGCTTAAAGGTCTCATATCATGCTCATTCAGGTTTCTACTCCAACATGTTTTGTTCTAATGTTAAAAAACAAATGTTTTTCTCATAATGTCTGTCTGAATATGCCTTTATTTACCCTCCAAATAAAGCGTATTGTTTTATATCCTGTTTCTTTAAGACCCCCTCCCAAAAAAGCCAAGTCTGCTTAGTTTCTGAATACGGACTGTTTGCATTTCTCCTGAGTGAGCGTTTTGATACTTTCACAGTATTTATATAGCAGCTGGACCTGCTTTATAATAATATAAAAAAATCTGATCAATTTCAGATAAATTATTTGTTTGTGACTTATCAATTTAACAACTTCCTGTTTCAGCTCTAGCATTATTGCAGGTCCATTAGCCCTAAGTCTGTCTTTAGATACAAATATTCATCTTGCCATCTTGAGGCTCTTCAGTTTCCATCTTGATGGATGTAAATGTCTGTGTAATCTCAATGTGCAGAAATGTCCAATGAAACAGAACTGCTAAACTAAACAATTTATTCAAACTAAACCGTTGATTTCCTGTTGTGCGAATACAAGTCTGGGCTCCAATGAAACAGGGACCAAATTGGTCCATCTACTGCAGCTTGGTCAAACACTATACTGATATCACGTAAAGACAGTTAAGTCCTTATTGTTAAACTTGGTGTGTGTGATTGTGCACACATAGTACATACACACATACACAAAACATGCACACTGGCACACATTTCTGCAGCAACTCTCTGTAATGTAACACACACACACACACACACACACACACACACACACACACACACACACACACACACACACACACACACACACACACACACACACACACACACACAAACACACACACACACACACACACACTACCTTGAAAATAGATTCATTTTATGAGCCATGTTTTCTCTTTCCACATAAAGTACAATGCTTATGCTAATGAACTCAATAGTGACTCCATAGTAACAGAAATTATATCCTCGTTTCTTAAAATACCTTATGCAGTGTTCATTACAGATGTTTCTACAGAGGAGACAAATTGGCTTACAGCTTCTTTTAAGCACAGCAAGTTGATAACAAAACTCAAAGCTGACAAGAGAAGAACATTTTCATGCTGGTATAATTACAGTGTTTCTTCTGGTCGTTGCAGTAAGCAGAAGGTAATCACTATTGCAGCGTGATGAGTGGAAATTGTAGGCTTAAATAAACACTGACGCTTACATGTTGCATATAATAAATATTAGTGCTAAAAAGTTTGAATTAAGTATTTAGATGGTTTGTTTATGTGAAGATCCATCCATCATCTGTATAATATAAAGCACAATGTAGTTATCATAAAGGCTGTCAAAACATTTGGTGCAGCAAGGTTTATGTATCAAGTTAATTAACATTTCTGTTTGTCATATTGTCAGCATTTATCATAAATGTCGCATAATACAATGTTTGAAACATGATAATATTATCCTCATGAATTTAAAGTTAAACGCAAACATTCTCTTTAAAATGAAACTGAAATGAAAATACTTAAATGTAAGGAACAGGCAACATCTGCAGAGGCACCAAACAGCTCGATATCACATCCATAGGTCCAGACCATAATCTGGATCAGGGGTGTCCAATCCGGCTCCTGAAGGGCCGCTGCCCTGTATGTTTCAGGTTTCTCCCTGCTTTAACATATAACAATTATCAAACCTGTGATGTGCTTCAGCTTCTTGATAACGAGCAGAGCATTAGAATCCGGTGTGTTGGAGCAGAGAGAAACAGGGTTGGACACTTCTGATCTGGGTGAACAAACAGTCAAACTGTTTGAACAGGTTTTAATCTAGACGTCGATTGCCGACCAGAATTATTTGAAAAACACGTTCAGCCATAACAACTTCTCGACGTCCATTGACAAACAGAGTTAGTTAAGAATTCAACGTCCAGAAAAGATGTAGAAAACAAACCTTTCATTCTGGCTCCCCTGAGGACTTCTGGATGTCCACATGTTTTGGACGACCTTTTGCTGCAGTACAAGAGAATGACGTAATTATGCAACTGTACACGTGACCATTAACGATGTTAAGTATTTTTCATTTACTAAATTTACTTTTTCATCCTGTTTGTGCAGAAAATTATTCTAATTCGTTTTTAATTGATTTGACACAAAATGCGTTGGAGAATATTTTATGAGAATAACACAAAAGGTCTTTATGCAATATCAACAACCTACAACTTCTTACACATCTAAACTTTCAAAAACATAACATGCAACTGGCAGCTGACAGCTGCAATTAGTCTTTATTTAAAGAATTAAAAAACAACATATTTTAATGTAAATTAGAACGAGTAGAAAGAAATGGTGACACATGTTTGCATTTCTGCATTTCAAAATAACAGCATAACTAACAAGTTCTCTTAATGTGATGCCTGAACAGCTGTCTCTCACAGCTGGAAGCATTACAGGTCCAAATCCTTTTTACACAGACTACGAGTGAATTCATGGCATTGTTCACGTTTCTGTGTTTTAGTGCTGAGCATTGTTGCTCCTATTTGGTTTTGCAGGATTTTCTGCTGTGCATGTCATATACATATTGTTCAATGTTAAATTGTAAAACAGCTCCAATATAATATATTAATGCCAAAGCAAATTAATATATTGTCTGTTGTCTATTTGTTTTACAGTATTGTGTTGTGGAAATGGATTTCTTCATTAAAGATCAACAAACAGGATCAGCTTTTTCTCCGTGGTTTATTTTGACAAAGCATTTTCTACTGCAGACAAAAATATGTTCACCCCTGCTTCCTCACAAAGCCCAGAGTCTAGCAGGAATGACCCCGATCTAAGTTGTGCCCAGTCTTTTAGAGAAAGAGACAGGACGAGCTACGCCTTGGTTGGGGGATGTTTTTAGACCAAACAAAACCTGCCTCAGACATTACAATTCTGAACATTCTGAACCTCTCTCATCACAAGGTCTCTAACACAGGGTGCAGATGCACAAATATGCCGTTATACCATAATGAGGCAGTTATTTGTGTTATCCATTAAGAATCTGAGACAGAGGAGACACTGAACTGCGTCTGACCTGACAAAACTATGATTATGAATTACAAATATCCAAAATTCCCACAACAGTAGGAAATAAGGTTAAATGTTTTATGATTTTTAGGTTACATATCAATAACTAAAAATTGTAACCAAGGCTCAGTACACATAAGTGGGTCAGTGTGTAATATTTGACCAAATACTCAACATTAATTAATTGGTTATTTTCGTCAATTTAGGTACTGTCTTATTATTTAAGATGGCATGAATAGTCATTCAGTTGAGCTTCAGATATTTTTTTAGATGCAGTAAGACTTCTTAAACATACTCTTTGTAGAACCATGTTTGTGACCAATTGTAAGTCTGAGTGAGACTGAAAAGAGTTTATGTCGAGGTAGGAGATATGTATTGTGAAAGCCTGTATAGAATGCAAAATGACAGACGTAGCATGGTGATCAAATGTTTTACGATTGAATGATAAAGTGAAAGGCTTTTCCTGGCTAAGCAGCTGAAAAGGTAACCTGAGTTGAATGTGAAAGACAACACAATTGAAATGAATCTAAAGGAGTAGACTGGCGTTCAAGCTCACGTAAAATTAAAGCCTGCAAAGGGTTGAGCGCAAAATGTAAATTCTGAAATTTCAGGCTTTGACGCTCACTGGGTCTGACAGTTGGTGTGAAATCTCCAATAAGATTATGACAGTTGTAACCTGCGTGCATCCATCACTGTGCCTGACCAAACAGTCAAAGAAGAGGGCCGTTTGGTCTGATTTCTTAGCTCTGTTTGAGCTGTATGTCCTGAAATATACATGCAGGTTTACATTGATTCAAGTCTTAAAAGGCCACTGAATGACAGGGCAAATCGAACATCACTCGCATCCTCCTCCCCAGGGTCCTCGGACACTTGATCCAGTTTAACAGATTTCTTCTCAACAAATTCAGAGGTAGAGTTCTGGGATTTTTTGCAGATTCATATGCACACCTACGTAGCTTTGCATCACCTGGAACCTCTCAGTTCATTTTAGATTTCCAGGGGGCGTTATGAACTGGTGCAGACCAAAATACCTCTGGAGACAATTGGATGGTGGTGTCTACAGTAGATGAACCCTAGATTTGCAGACACATCTGCCAGCAAATGAAACATGATCTAGTAGACTGTCTGGTTCGCAGGCTAATACACATCAGGCACACCTAGAAATCTTTTAGAAAGTTTTATAACACATTTAAAGATTGACCAATTATGTTTGTGGGAAATGCATTTTTTTTAGGTCAAAACAGTTCTAGACACAACCTTTCCTTTTAAATTTAACCCTTGAATAGAAAATCTCTGCTAAAGCAGGAGTTATCTCTGTAATACTTAGTTAATTTGATTAATTGTTTTGTAAGGCTGAACAGCAGAGACAGACAGTAGTGATGATGATGATGATGATCCTGATGATGATGATGATGATAATGTCACCTAAGCACAGACCCCCGAGCTGCTCCATCCTCTGGGACTTGTTGACAGCAGCCACAGTCATTTTCACTGGGATATGGGGACAGTTTGTGATTCACGGCTAGCAGAGTACAAATTCTTATTTACAATGGCAGCCTGGTGAAAGGCAAAGCCTCTTGAGGGAAAAGCATTGTAAGAAGTTAAAAACAAGCAGCACACAAATGACATGTAGTCTTGCACACAAGCATCAGACAGGTAAGACAGTAAGACAAACTGGCAAAGCAAAACAGCAGCAGCAAGAGAACAAAAAACAAAATGCATGGGACAGTGAGCAGCAGACAGACACCGTTCAGAAATTCAGCTCTGATTTCAACAAACAAGGAGATTTTGATTCTTATTTTATTGATTTATCAACAGTAAACATCTAACATCTCAATATACAAATTGTCATAAAGTAAACTTTTTTTTAATTTCTATATCAACATTATCAATCGGAAATTTTACATCAGAGTTTCATGATTATACATGCAAACCCCTGTTTAAATTGACTAATTTCACTTGGGATCCCCTCCGAAATTCTCCCCAGTACAATCAATATTAGTGTTGTCCACAAATCAAACAAGTTTCAGCATTTTTGACACCTTGCATTTATTATTTATGAACGGTTTTGGGCCTGATACTGACCCCTGAGGGACTGCACAAAAAATATCCATGCATGTTGATTTATGCTGTCCAAAATTGGTGGATGATAAAACTATTATATCCTAGGGATGATGTTCCCTATTATTATCATCCAGCACAGGTTTCAGCCTCCATCCCTTATGATCCTGCCTGTAGCATGTGAAACAAAATACAATTTTTTTTAAAAAATGATCCAATGAACAAAGTCCACAGCTTTTATTAATTAGGGGAGTCAAACCTTTTTAAAAAATACTGTAAAGTTACCTTGAAAAAGAGAAAGCATTTAGCCTTGCATGATAAGAGGTTGAAAAGATTCTGCAGTTTTTATTGCTCTGAAAAGAAAGATCTTTTGCCTGTGAGTGTAGAACACATTTAAATGTATAAGTTTTGTATCTGGGTGGCGGCGGGTGTGGTGTTCTCCCCGTGTCTTTGTGGGTTTTCTCCGGGTTCTCCTGCTTCCTCCCACAGTCCAAAGACATGCAGGTGTTAGGTTCATTGATGACTCTAAATTGCCCGTAGGTGTGAGTGTGAGTGGTTGTCTGTCTCTGTTTGTCTCTATGGGCCCTGCGATAGACTGGCATCCTGTCCAGGGTGTACCCCACCTCACGCCCGATGTCCAGCCCCCCCCCCCCCCCCCCGCTACCCCGATAGGGACAAGCGGTTGAAGATGGATGGAAGTTTTGTATCTGCAGCAGTCATAGGCTACGTATTACAAAGGTGTGGCACGGCTCACTCAGCCTCTGCTCAGAGGTTGCATCATCATCAGCATAATGTATGTGTGCAGAGATGGTAATATGACTATATCTGTGTTTATTGACTTTAAAGGATTAGCTGTGTGTGTGTGTGTGTGTGTGTGTGTGTGTGTGTGTGTGTGTGTGTGTGTGTGTGTGTGTGTGTGTGTGTGTGTGTGTGTGTGTGTGTGTGTGTGTGTGCGCGCACGCATACCAGTGCATGCATTTGTGAATATTCATTCTCATTTTGACCAGGAGCATTGATATACTAGTACACAGGGATTACACACATAAATTTACACTCCCACACAAAACGGTGGAAATAACTACATCTTCTCTAAAGGCATTGATGCATATTTATCAAGGCGAAGACGCCCTTGGCTACATACTAGTTCCATTGTAGTAGGATGGGAATGAGCTGACTGTCTGGTGCCAGCTCTGCCTGTTATCATGATGAAAAAAGTGCTGCGGATCTCGACAACAGGGTCAACGTGGGAATTGACGTGTGTGGCCGAACCCCTCCTATCACCTGTGCACTCTGAAGAGCTTTTATGGGACCAGGGATGCAGCTCTGTTTTTAGAAGATCTATGTATTAAATCCATCACTGCATCACCATGCAGGATGATGTAGCCACGCTTTAACAGAAATAGTGCGTTTAAAAATAAGATGTTGTATCTGCACATCAGCAGCATGATCTTTGAAAAATCTCTCCTTCAGTAGAATGTCGTGGTTTTCATCATAGTGGGCTGGATTTCCCGCTGTGGTCCATATTAAGGACGTTATAAAAAGCCTTTGTGTGGCTCTCTTCTCTTGCGCCTGCAGAATGCAGCATGGTACACAGTACAAGGACGAGGACAAACAGACAAGCAGCTCACAACACACTAATTACATGCATACAGAACAATTAAGGGACATTGAGCAACAGATTTTGTGATTCAGTTTTTAACATAAATAGCCAGAAAGCAAACGTCCTCCATGTGTACGTCCATCTCGGATGGCTCCGCAACTTCAATACTTCAGAATGTTACGTCCTTGACCGTAGGCCTATAAAACACACACAAAGCTTTGCCTGAGTGAAGGAGAGAAGAAAAAAATCATTGCTCTGTGTAATATCCAAGGCTCTCTCACAGCACACAAGGAGATGAATTATGTTCACTGAATAATTGGTGAATAACCTGTTAGGGGCAGCTGAACGTTGTTGGAAGTCGCTAATGAATAGTCTCATAATCCCTTCCTAGGTTAGATTAGAAGGATGCCATTAACATCAACTCATCTGGATGGACATCTGACGCATGAAAGGAGACCCATCCAACCAGTAATCATCCAGTTGCTTTCCTTTAAAGCAGCGGCTCTATCAAAGTCTACTTTCATCTATAACGTGTGACTTCCTCCAGAGGTGGCGGAGGCCTCACTATGCGCTGCAGCAGGGGCTTGGTTACTGGATGTGAATGTTTTTGTTATTGTCGGTTTCAATTATAATCTAGCCGAAAGGCCTCATAGAAAGTGTTGTCTAATGTATCTGGTCCCAGAGGAGGATCCAGGGAGCTGCAGGAGTTCTTGAGGGGACCCACTGTCATTCTGTCCGCTACACAATGAACATAAGGAGAAACTGCTGGGATTGTGTTCATAGAAATAATGCTTCAGCTTCTAATCTACTTGTATTCAAGGAAAGACAAATCAATGATCTGTTAAATATGAAATATAAAGCAATTTCTTTGACTGCTCTCATGAGTTACACACTCAGTTTTTACCAAATTATTCTGTGATTATGAATCAAAGATTACATTTTGATACAAATTTAGATTCATTGAAAATATGTTGAATGCTAAATATTTTCTATAAATGAAATAAATTATTACGTTTCCGATAAAATTATGTAATTGGGTAAATCCATTGAATTAATACAAGAAAATAAGATAAAATTCTCTAAATCCAATATTGCCAGCATTTCCCACAATTGTGTAATGTAGCTTGTCCCAGCCTTGGCTTGTTGTGACCCTTTAAAAGAAAACCCCTTGGTAAAGTTTGATATACTATTTCAAGCAAAGACTGATTTTAACCTTCTCAGGTAGTTTAATTTGAATATTTTTAGAGGCCTAAGGGGGTAGTTACCTGGTATTTTAGAATAGCTTTAAGATTTACATCTATTTAATTGTCTTTAAGTTACTATATATCAAAGAGTTAGTTTAAACAATGGTGACTGATCATATGACCCACTGATGAAAGCACTTCTACTTGCCTTTTTGCAGAGTATTACAATATCTGTCTCTGTGGCGACATTCGCAGGCTAGATGTAAAAAGGCCGTCATGTTGCTGGCCGAACCCGTCACTACCAGTTATGCTGCGCTCACTTGTAATCGGAAATCAGGAACTTTCATTCTTGTAGTGAGAGCAGTGTAACAGGAACGTGTGTGTGTGTGTGTGTGTGTATTTAAGAGGGTAACATATAGGGGACGGACTGGAAGTAGCACAGTGAATGTGTTTTAAAAAAGTTTATAACAGGGCAAAAAATAAAAAAAAGGTCAACACATAGCGACCCTGAACGTGACAGGATGGAGGGCTCTGGAAGAACAGGCTTGCCTGCAGTTACATCTTACTGCCATAAAGGACGCTAGAAACAAGATATCTCAATTCATATGGAGTACAACTTTATTACCAATTTCATTCTTATGTCTGTGCAGTAACAGTAGTTATGAAGCAACACCCACCAGCTGGTTATCTTAGCTTAGCATAAAGACTGAAAATGGGGGGACGGTCTAGCCTGGCTCTATCCAAAGATAGATATGCCTATCACCACCTTTAAAACTGACTAACACGTTATATCTTGTTTGTGTGATCCGATACCAAAGTGTAAAGGAAACATTTGCTGTTTTACAGGGGGGTTATGTGCCAGACTATTTCTTGGCTGGGACCAGTAACTTCCTGGAGTCTCCGCTGGTTGCCTGGTAACTGCTCAGTGCAAAGAAAAAGTCCATATTATGTCATTTTTATACTTTGTTTTTTTGGTACAGGTTAAACAAACAAGATATACCACATTAATTAATGAGCTTTAGAGGAGCTGGTAGGTGGAATATCTGACCTTTGGACAGAAAAGAGAAAGACTCTTTCCAGTCTAAATTCTAGGCTAGTAGCTTCGTATTCACATGGGGAAGTTGTCGGGGAGGAAATGTGTACAATGAATTGCATTAAGTATTAAATTCATTTAAAATTTCTCTATGCCTGAAATGAAGCACAGTGCCCTGCGGTACAGACATCAGTGGTATCAAATCTTCTCATTCAATTCTGCCAGAAAGCAAATAAGTGCATTCCCTAGAATTTCAAGCTATCTCTTTAAATACGAGGTAATTTTACCACTTTCCACCTCGAAAATACTGAAAAAGAATCAAACTGTGAAGGTTAAAGTTAAGCAAAGCCTACTTGCCTTATACTGAACAGACAGACATAAGAATGTCAATCAATCAATCACATTAATCTTATCATAGGCATATTACCCATAATGTCAAACTATTTCTTTAAAAAGTGAAAAGCAAATTTGTTTTATGTAGCAGAAATACTTTCTTGCCACAGGACACTAAAGAGATTTCCTAAATGTATATCTTATACAGTGAGAACAGCAAGGAGACCTTGTTACGTAGACAAAAGCCAACATTTATTAATCCGTCTGCAGTGTACTCGCACAGTCAACATAGTCCAGGAAAACCATGAGAGAGGCTTCACATCATGTGTATAGAACTAGACTAATAATTTAATTCATAGATACAATAATACCAACGTTCCAACAAAATGTGCATTTCACAGCCAAAACAGCCCTCAGAAAATGAGGACGTCTGTACTGTCCATCTTAAAATATTAACATTTACATGTAACCTTCAGGAAGACGTCTTTGTACCCTCATCATACAATACAAAAAGCTGTCTTAGCACTGTTAAAACTCTCTGAACGGTGTTCTTTACAAGAGGGCCGTCAACCAAGGCTAAATGATAACAGTGAAATGTTCCCAGAGGACACTTTCAACTTGATACCTCTAACTGTGGTGTAAACCAGTCATGATTTATTAGAGCTACTTCTTGTCATTCTCAGTGTTATATTTACATGGATGACATACTGCTAATTCACTGGGGAGCTATTGTGCCTGTTCATGAGTCCAAACATCAATATAATGTTGTGAGTGGAATCAAGAGGACTTGATTATCTGCCAAATCTTATATTTTTAGAACATGCATTAAAAACAACACATGGACAGTGGGCACTATAACTGAATCTGAATGGTGTTATTCAAACCAACATACTGCAAAACAATATTTGTACTTCCGTATTTCTAATCACAGAAAAAATTGTCTGCGAACATCCTCAATATAAAAAGCAAACCAGGTTTAGTGTATATTGAAAATAATTAAAAAATATATCAATACAAATTTTGTGTCAACATCAAGGCATATGCAAGTCAGTATGTGCACTCTCATCTGTTCCCAGTGCAGTGGAAGATGTCAATAAACCTGATGTCAAAAATAAGGAGGGAAGGGGGGCAACCATGTTGACTAACAGATGTCTTACGCACACGTATGTGATATACAAGGTCTCTTATGCTTGGCTTCAGCTGAGACAACTGGCATAGAAGCTCTATCTCTGGACACCAGCCAGTGCTAAACACACTTGCTCCCTGTTCTGCTCCTCCTCTTTCACTTTGGCGAGCATTGGCCTATATTCATGAGGAGGAGAAGGGAAAGTCACATGGGCGGGGGCTTGGCTTTAGTGGGTAGTGGGGAAGTACCCCTACTCTGCTCCCTCCCAAATACCGCACAGACCAGGGATTCCAGTGTAGGCCATCTGTGAGGGATGTAGAGACATGGAGATGGCAGCTTCTCTCAACAGGAGCAGTTCCCACAGCCCTTAACACTGTTGAGGATCTCCTCCTGCAGTTTTTTCCTCTCCTCCTCCTTCTGGGACAGGCGCTCAGCCGGAGACTCGGGCGAGCCCTTGTTGCTGTTGAGGAATTTGCTGTTCTGGGTGTTCCACAGGTCTGCGTACAAGCTGCCGGGGGTGCTGAGGAGGGTGTGGTGGTTGCCTCGCTCTGCCACTTTACCCTGGCATTGGTGGGGAAAAAAGAAACATATGAAAGCTAAAGTTGCCAATGCAATATATCAATTTAAAATGAGTCCATGAACAGAGTCCTATAGTTAGCATCTCGTCATGACCACACAACACTGACCAAATTCACTATGGAGAGTCAGCCTCCCGCCCCACCCCCCAGAATTCCTGCCGCCTCCCCAACAACTGTTGCGATTCCTCTTGCAAAAACACGGACTCGCAGACACACGCGCATCCACACACAGCAAACACACACCCCTCCCACACAGTCAAACACAAATGAAGGCACCCCCTTCCCCCAGCTCCCATGAGCATGCAGAGGTGTTGGCATCATCTTTAGTGCGCCAACGATGAGCATGTGACTGCTTCCGCTCGTTATTTTAATGAGCACCCCAGGCAGTCCTCTGCTGGTGACACCAGCAAACGGCATGGCGACATCATACGCAAACATACCTCCTCGCCACAACCCTCTGATCCCTGCCATCTGACTCTGGAACAACACATGCTCACTCACCACAGTTCAAAGAAACCCCTTCTCATTTTATCCTATCTGATTCTAGCGCTGGTGGAAAATGTCACTTCATCCATGTTACATGTTACAACTCTTGCTTTACAGATAATAACCGACTTCCCTCTGTATCTGTCTGTTTGTGCTTTACAGAAGCCCGACCTGTTAAGTTGCAGTATTTTTTTTTCCTTTACGTGAATATTTCCCTGATGCACAATACAGTGACACTGTAAAACACACTTAGCCAGGTTGAATGTGCCATTCAGACATAAACACATCTGACCAAAAACTGTATAGATAAACTACATTGAATGGTGAGCTCCATTAAAAGACCTGGATGAGGCCTCATCAGTGTCTGGGAAGCTGGCCCATACATTATTAGTCACCGAGACAAACAAGGCACGCCATCTGACCAAAACACCCAGTCGAGTCTGACTGCTTTAATGAGCCCTTATGGAGAAAATAATACATTCACTTTTACCAACGGTGTCCTGTTGTTGAAGTTAATGAGAAAAGCTAAACAAAGCATGTTTTCACTACGTACATTGTAGAAAGGTACTCAAAATAAATGAGTGGCAAAAACAGAGGCTGCTTGCTAAATTCTTGTTGCTGTCAGACAGTGCGCTGAAGGTCAAGCAGAGTGCAGGTCATCATACTTCCGTTCAATGCAAAAATTGTCTAATTGGACTGGCAATTAAGACAGCGCATGTTTTTACTTGGAAATACTAAACCGTCATATTATCTGCCTTTTACGGACCTGACATTACAACTGGAATGTTAATCAGGGGGGGCACAAGCTCAAGTAAAAAAATAAGTGAATGAGTTCGTACCTCACTGAGCACTATGATCTCGTCTACGTCTACAATTGTGGAAAGCCTGTGGGCGATAAACACTGATGTCCTGTCCTTCACCATCTCCTTCATTGAAGTCAGGATGTTCTGGAAGGACAGAAAGACAAATAAGTTAACCACTTGTTAAGATTTACAAGAGTATCCCGTAATCCAAAAGAAAATACATCCCCAGGTTTGCAATAATCGTGGCATGCAAAAATAATAATAAAAAAATGCATGAATGACAGGATATATATGAAATACTCCCAAACTTTGATTTGAAGGAGAAGCTAAGTCTACAGAATGTTGCTCAGCAAAATCTACATTCATATGCTTTTCTTTCCAATGTTTACTTGTAATAATTTTAAAAAAACATCGTGCTGCGAAGCAACTGGAAATCTCAATTAACAACCACTTCTACTGCCCCTCTTTTATTAACTGAAGTTTAGATAAGGCAGGCCAAACTTTCTCATTAAGTTTAACATTTACAAAGACTGTGGGGTTTGAACTGAGCTGGAGATTAAGTCTGAGAAAACAGTGGCAGGTGGCCGGGGGAGAACGTGGGGGCGGTGTGGGGGGTGTATGTCACAGCAGGTATGCAAAGGAGTGAGCTGAATTACCGACAGCTGTACGTGCAGCACACAACAGGCACTTGTGGCATGTGATGTTTGCATGCCTGTGTCTGTTAGTGTGCATGCGTTTGTGAACTGTCATGCCCACCTCTTCTGTGATAGAGTCGAGGGAGGATGTCGCTTCATCATACAGGAGGACAGGTGGATTCTTAAGTATTGCTCGGGCAATGGCGACACGTTGCTTCTCCCCTCCTGAAACAAAATAGATGTCACAAATAACCAAAGCAGGCTAAAGCCAAACGCTTTTGAGATATATGAGTATACAGCAGGTCTCGCTCTGGCCCTTCTCATCAGATAATTACCTCAAACGGAGGGTTGGTGAGACAGACTTTCATTTAATTGTGAAGATAAATCAGCAGGACACTATGATTTTTTTCCCACTGTGTCTGACTCAGCCTTTATTACATATGAGCTGTGTGTGGCCTATTGAAATCAAGCGGCGTTCAGCAGATATAAGTATTGCTGGCAGTGGAAAACAGCGCTGAAGAAAGTTAGGAGCCTTACAGCCCAGACGCCCCCCCCACGCCCCCCCCCCCCATACACACACACTGGCAGCTGTCACGTACATCAGCAGTGAAATTAATGAGAAGTTAGTCATGTCTTTATTTTGTCCGTTCTATCACTCACTAAAGAAAGTCTGTGCTGCCAGTAATTGCATCTTGAATGTTGAGTGAAAGTGCTCACACTCTGTGTGTGTGAAACATTGTGTGTTAACGTGGGCTAAATGAGTTGCAGAGTGATGCTCGGAGCCAAATACTACACAGTCGTGTGCTATCACTGCTGATGAAATAAGGCAAGGTGACATTAAACAAGTTCACACATTACACAAAAGAGGACAACAAAATAACAATGGTAATTAAATCTCGTAATGAATCCCGTGTAATAATTAAGTTTAATTATTACCTTCTTTTATAAGACAGCAGCGCACAAACTCCAAACTTAGATATTCGTCACAGCATTTTGCATTCTCTCAGCCACATTTATTTCTCCGAGCATACAACTGCCATGCTAATATACTGTATATTCTTGGCAGCAGATGGAGGACAAAGAGAATGGTGTTTGGAAGATTTAGGCTCCTGTACTTCATTTCTTCCACTTATTGTATACATGTTTATAAAATGCACCTACAAATGCTGAGCTGTACACAATTAAGTAGCAAAACATTTTAGACTCAGTACTTTAAGATCAATAAACGCATGTTTTCAGTAGGACTAGTTCTGCTTTGATAAGATATTTGCCGGGTAATCACATAATATGTAATGGCAGCTACAACTGCTGTAAGATTTAGATATGGTCAGATTTTTAATACTGTAAAGGACCAACTGAGACCAGAAAAATTATATATTCAAGAAAAAACAATAATTACAAAAGACAATAATCAAATACACTGCAGAACATGCTCTGGTCCGGCGTCCTCAAATATGAGGATTTGCTACTGGCAAATTATCAAAAATTAATTGCTTTTTGCAGCCATATACTAGAAAAACATACTGAAATAATCTCTGTGTTTTACCGGTCCTATATTGTCTAAAGTGAGATTTCCATGTTTTTTTAAATTATATTACCTTGACCTGTCAAGGTGCTAAATAAATACTGTGGAAGTATCAAAAGGCTCAATCCACAGAGAAATGCACGCCCGTATTCACAGAATGTGTTTAAACGAGCCGTCAGGACTTCTATACGGTTGTGATGTCACAAGGTAAATGAGTGCCAGTTCAGCAGATGCAGAAGTACCAAAAACGCTGACCAATCAGAGTGGACTGGGAGGCTTAGAGAGACAGGCGCTAAAACGGAGCGCTTCACACAGAGGATGACTACAGGTTTATTCAGACAGACTGTATGAGAAAAATTATTTTGAACTAATGAAAATTAAAGCATGTAAACATGTTCTAGCAGAAACCCAGACAAGTACGTAAAAGTTTGAACCTGAAACTGAGCATGATATGGGACGTTTAAATGTTTTTACTTAGTTATCCATCCAGGGAAATGCACAAAACACACAACTTTTTTACTTGCTTGTGCAAATGAGACCATATCTAAACTGTAGTCATATTTTGTGCAACAAACCTGACAGCTTGAGGCCCCGCTCCCCAACCTGGGTGTCATAGCCATGGGGCATCCTGAGGATAGCGTCATGGAGGCCTGCTAGACGCGCCACTTGGTACACCTCCTCTGGTGTGGCGTTGATCTTCCCATACTGCAGGTTGTAGAAGATTGTGTTGTGGAATAGAACACTATCCTGACAACAACACAGTTAGAGAAAAAAAGAGGCTTCAGAGAATATTTTTTATTGCAGCAGAGAAAAAAAAGAGGACTGCAGATACAAAGAGAAGGGTAGGAGGGAGAAAGAGAACCAACACAAATGACAAAAATACTGTTCATGTACCATCTGTTCAGATCAGCCTCTGAGCTCACTGCAGTAAATACCTAACTGAATTCAGCTTATTTCTAATGCTGTTGTTAACTACTGAATGTTACTTTGTTCTATGCTGCCCCCTTGTTGTATATAATCTTCAACAACTATTGCAAATGCATATCTAGACACATGTATATTTCATTTGCGGGTAAGAAGCCCCAAATGGTGAAAAACAAGTTATGTGATGTTCATAAAATGACATTTTATTGTTTGTTTTTTATTGTGTTGGTGTGTTTCAGACCTGAGGTACGACCCCCAAAGACTTCCTCAGGCTGTCAAGGCTGATGTCTCGGATATTGTGCCCCGCTATGTAGATGTTCCCCTGCTGTGGCTCAAAGAAGCGGAACAACAGCCGAACAATGGTACTCTTCCTGCAACCAGACGCGGAACCAATCGTCAGCATTATTCTGTCTGTGAGCTGCACCGCCACAGTCTACTGATGATATCTGATGATCAGATACACTGGCTGTACATACTAAGATGACAGACACCTGGCTATAGGTTTGACAGTCAGTGTACTTGTAGGAAAAGTGACCTACCCTGACCCGCTGCCACCAACTATGGCCACCTTCTTCCCAGCAGGTACTTCGAAGGACACTCCATTTAAGACTTTCTGGCCCTCCAGGTATTCGAAATAGACGTCTTCGAAGCGAATGGTTGCCTCCTGTGGTGTGATAGTTAATGACGGGGCGAGATCCCTCTCCTAGAGAAAACCATCAGAGGGTTGAAACAGAGGAAACAGAGTGAGGAGATGGATAAAAAACAGCCACTGGCAGACGAGGCCCTGAATGATGCAACATTACTTCAACACCTTTGTAAAAGGGTATAATGCTAGAGCACTGAGCCAACATGAACTGCATAAAGCAGAAACATTCAGAGCAAATTCCAGAGGTCGTTTCAACTGAATCTTCAGAAGCTGCCCTTCATGGTGACTGAGGAATCAATAGGCGAGAAAACTTTTGGTACATACTGAGCTGAGCCATAGTGCTGAGATGCAGCCAAGGTCAGCTGTGAACAAAGCGCTATCTTTGCCCTGAGAGTAAAAGCCTGTTACTCTCCGTTTCTATACTATCTCATAACAACATAATCACCCACAATCAACCCCAGCCAATTAATAGAAAGAACTCATAGTCCATTAGTATAAACAAATGATAATTCCACACACCCCCAACGTGGAAAAAAGCCAAAAATCCTTTATTTATTTATTTTGTAGAGCTGTTTCAAGTAAGAGGGTGTTTTAAATTATTTTACATCCAACGTGTTCCACAAAAAAAGCATTCAGACAGTAATGGCCTGCCGGGCAGTGTCATTCCACAGGGAATCACAATGAAGAGGAGTATTACTGATGAGTGAAAAATAACTGGACAGATTCATTTCTCCTACTATAATTACAGGCTGGAGGCGGGAAAGGCATTCACATTGTTAGGCAGCAGGCGCACATTTGCACTTACGCAAGATGGGCTGTCGTGTTGTGTAAAAAGGAAAAGATAACTGCATTGAAACGTCGGAAATGTCGCACAAAAAAAATTGATAGCGATGACATTGAAGAAATGGAGGACCAACATGTCTAAAATCTGAAGGATTTTGGCAATTTCTTAAGTTAAAGAACAGGCTCTAGTTTTGGGAAGAACTTTGTCTTTCTTTATGGTTTAAGGTAATCAATATGAATAACAGAATGTAGTGATGTAACCCCATAAAAAGGGCAGTACATACTGTATTTCTTGGCTCTAGAACTGAAATTATCAGAAACTATTTTAATAATAACTTGTCATTCAATAAAAGATGCCACAAAATTGTTGGTTTCAGCTCCTCAAATGTAAGGATTTGACGTTTTTTACAAAGTCCTTTGGGTTTTGGACTGTTAAATCAATTTTAATGTCTTGTTTTAGGCTCTGGGAAATTATAATTTGAGCTCTATTTTCAAAATTGATTAATCTGTTGATTATGTTTTCGATCAATTGTTTAATTAATTGATTGTTTGTTCTATAAAATGTCAGAAAATGGTGAAAAATGTCTACAATTAAAAGATATTCTGTTTACTGACATACAAAGAAATCAGAAAGAATTTATACTTTTTTTCCTATACTTACTCAAACCAATTAACAGATTGTCAAAATATCCCACGATTAATTTAATAGTTGAAAACTAATAAATAAATAAATAAATTGATTAACCTTTGCAGATCTAATTATAATTGTTCCAACTATTTTCCTACATTTCATGGACAAAATGAAAAAAGCCAAGACATTGATTGATGCTGGAAATAATAGTTGCAGCCCTAGTGGGCAATGTAAAACTTGAAGGGGATATTGAAGAGAAGAGCACTTTAGGGCAAGAGTCCATACATAAGTTTCAACAAAAACAGCGGAAAACACAACATTTATCGCAGTTTCATCCTCCCTTAAAGAACTCGACAGTGAAAACCGTTGTGTATCATTAGGTCATCTAATGAGTGAATGAATAATCACTGTTAGAGCAAATGTAAAATGACAACAAAACGGACTTGCTCATAAACCATCACATTCAAACTAAACTACACAAGCTTGTGTTGTTTTAAAAACTCACTAAATCAATGATTAAGACAATTAACTGTTAATGTTGGAAAATAGGACCCACTGAAAAGAAAGGAAAGCAGTTTTACTTCCCACTACAATATCTGTTAAAATATAGGGTGCATCCATTAAAATGGCTAATGATCACAACTATTTAATGCTTTGGATAAATCCACACAACATAGCCAATCATAGTTCTGCTGCAAATTTCCCTAACATCCTGACCAGCGAGTAATGTAAGTAGCAATAGCTGATGAAGCACCTGAGTCATAACAAGCAAGTAATTACCATGTTAGACGACATCCTATAATTTTCTCACAATCCTATCAGCACATGTGGATAGGTTAGCCATGTCATGGGGCTAAGAACAACTCAGTCCTAGGGATGGGCACAAGTTTATTCCGAGATCGAGGGATCGCATCAATACCTCAAGGGCAAATCGAGTACTTGTTTTTCTAAATCTATTTTTTAGAAACCAACGCATTTTTCTGCAGGAATAATGATGCACAGCAATACAGCCTACACAACACCTAATACATATTCTCAATCAAAACAGTCACAGTTACCCTTTAAGGATTTATTTTTCAAAACCCAAACTTCAAAACATTGTTTCCTTACAAAAAAACAATAACATTTCCATTTGAATTCTGTTAATGATCAGTCCTGCTGTAGAGAACAGTGGCTCCACTGGCAAAGAGGTGGCACGTATCAGCAGGTGCTGCTTTTCCTGAACGCTCAGTTTTTTGTACCAGCCCCAGTGTGTACAGGTCATTCCAGTGTGTTTTTCTGAGGACAAATGCATGGCTCACTGAAATAAGCTTCTAGCTCCTTGGCATCCATATTTTCAAACTAGTCCTTTCTCTCGGCTGGTGAGGCAAAGAGCCGGTTCCAAAAATCAAAAGGTCTTTGTGTCTCGGGTCAAGCACAGAAGCAAGAGGTGCTGTGTGCGCACAAAAAACTTGAGTGCCATTGTTTACCAAACGAGGACTACTATAGGAATCGATAACTCACGGCCATCCCTACTCAGTCCTGTGTTGAAATCGTTCAATACCTTTCTTTTTAACCACCATCATGTGCTGCTGCTGTAGAAAACATCTTGGTAAAAGGCTTAATCGTGAGTTTTTCAGATGTCTCTCTATTCGATTTCTATAATTTACTAGTCCACTGTTTGCTTTTGTTAAATGTAAAAGAAATTTTGCAGTTTACTGCTACAATGCAGAGAAGAGTATGTCAGGCCGACAAGTTACCTTGATCTTGGTGTCAACGCTGAGCAGGGTGAAAAGAGTGTTCATGTCTATCAGGGCCTGTCTTGTCTCTCTGTACACTGTGCCCAGGAAGTTCAGGGGAAGAGAGAGTTGGAAAAGCAGGCCGTTCACCATCACCAAGTCTCCTACGGTCATCGTACCTACACGAGAGCAACAGAACAATTTAAAGACATGCACATAATCTAGCTCTGTGGTATTATGAATGTATCTTTGGATACAAGCTCTAATAAAAACACTCAACCATTTCTTCTTTCAAGTTGTGAAAGCAGACAAAGCATGTTACAGTCTGAATCCATATCCACCTGCTGTGATTTCATTTTCTGCATCAAGGCTATTTCATGCTTGCTGTGCTTTGTTCTCATTTGGTTTCTATTATCCAGTTCAGTCAGGGTTTTTTACACACACGCACGCATGCACGCAAGTACGCAAGTACGCAAGCACTCACTCACGCATGCACGCACACACGCACGCACGCACTCACAGACACACAGACACACACACAAACACACAAACACAGACTCTCACCTGCTGAAATGCCCTTGCTGGCCAGCACCATGATGGCAGTGAGGCCGAGACTGAAGATGGCACTCTGGCCAAAGTTGAGCAAGGCGAGCGTAGACGTGGTTTTTAAAGAGGCCGACTCATAGATCTTAAGGTATCCATCGTACTTCTCAGCTTCATACTTCTCATTGTTGAAGTACTGCAGTCGAAATGAGAAACATGCAGAGAGGGAGCACAGGGCACAGAGACAAAAAAAAAAAAGGATTCACAAAATGAAAGAAAGTGTAAGATAGGCGAGGAGAGACACAAAATATGGTTAAGGTCAAAGTTTAAGGAAGCATGGAAAGCAGTGCCAGGCAGATAAGACACTTTAGCGCAGCCTGCCTCACGGCTGCATTTGTTCTCTGTGACTGCTCTGGGCGTAGTCTGGGTCTCAGTTGGCCTCTAAAGCCCTTTTAAATGTCTGTATCTCCATCTCCCCCACACTGATCTAAAAGGATGTGAAGGGCGGTATAACAAAATCCAGAACCTGCTCAGCAAAGCAGCTTTGGCAGAGGATAGTGGTTATGGCAAAATAACAGTTTATAACATATTAGGCAATTATAAATGGAGGAAAAGGAAAGCTTTGCAAGTTAAACAAAAATCTGTCATCACTCTCTGTAATTTACATTTGTGGCTGTAGCTTACATAGACACTAACAGGGCACAGATATATCTTAAGTGATGCACCACACAAGCAATTTTAAGACATACAGCTATCATTTAGAGAAAAAAGTCTCATGAATCAACCACAAGCACATAAAACTACGCCATGATCATAACAACGACCCTCCTCAACTCTGCTGCCAATTACCTAATATTTCTGTTTGTTTAGTTTGCACTATTGTTCCTGTGCTCTGGTTAAGTGGGCGATTTGCTTCCCTTGCTAACGGCAGTGGTGCTGTGCTGCTACTGACTTGCCACATATTTGCATATAGGGAAATGCAAGATATGAGAGAGAGAAAGACAGAGAGAAAGAGAGAGAGAGAGAAAGAGAGAGAGAGAGCGAGAGCGAGAGCGAGAGCGAGAGCGAGAGCGAGAGAGAGAAAGAGAGAGAGACAGAGACAGAGACAGAGACAGAGACAGAGACAGAGAGAGAGAGAGAGAGAGAGAGAGAGAGAGAGAGAGAGAGAGAGAGAGAGAGAGAGAGAGAGAGAGAGAGAGAGAGAAGAGAGAGAGAAAGTAGCACATGGAGGACAAACAGAAGCAGTGCAAGGCATCGTGTTCAGGTTCTCATCCAGCCCTTTGTCAAAGTGGAACGGATTTCTGAGTGGGTGGAGATCTAATTACATATGCACACTCACAGCTCAGAGTGATGCTAAATCCGGCCGCATTGGCACAGATGACACAAAATAACACAGAACAAAACAGAAAACAAGAAACAAGAACAACAGGATGCAAAATAATACAGCAAAGGAAATAATAAGGGTACAAAAATATATCTGGAGCACCCCAGCAAAGTATCCGAAACTGGATGGTGATTATGTTTGTATGTGTCCTAATGTACAATGAGGTTACCTAGAAAGAGGTTTAAAAGAGTAAGATTCAAGATTGCAACGCCACTGACATAAGTATATACACTGGAGATCAAAATTAGAGAACAAATTACAAATTACTTGATTTATTCTAAAAATATTGTCACATTTATACTATTCAGAACTTGATAGTATATCCACTGTGGCTATACCACTGCTGTGCTAGCATCTTTTTTAAATAACCAAGGCACTTCAACAAAGACCTGGATTTTGTGAAAAAAAACAGTGAGCAATATTAGAGAACAGTAACCATTTTGTCAGAAGAGAAGATTAAAACAATGTTTTCTTCTATAGGATTCAGAAATGGATAGGAAGTGTAGAGGCCCTTGCTTTGAATGTCTTCAGCACATCTGCGCCCACAGGACATCACTAGTTTCTCACACTGCTCTGGTTTGATCTTGGTCCATTCTTCTTCAGTCTCGT
Source organism: Echiichthys vipera (assembly GCF_963691815.1). Taxonomy (NCBI): domain Eukaryota; kingdom Metazoa; phylum Chordata; class Actinopteri; order Perciformes; family Trachinidae; genus Echiichthys; species Echiichthys vipera. The sequence continues at coordinate 18,857,413 of NC_139831.1, read as the reverse complement.
CCACAGTTCACTAACTGTGATGGGCTTCTTAGCCAGTACGTTGTTGTCAAGGATTTTCCAGAGATTCTTTATGAGATTCAAATCTGGACTTTGACACTTCCTCCTCCAAATTTAACTGACTTCTTTAGACTCTTTGGGTTCAGTCTTTCCCCAGTCCATTGGTGAACATAATGTTTCCCATCAGACACAAATAAATTGAACTTTAGCAATGTTGTGTCCTGGTTTGGGGATGTTTTCTGCAGCAGGAGTTGGGTCTCTCGTACAGCTACATGGCAGGGTGAATGCAAATGTTTATGTGAACCTCCTTCAATACCTTCACTGTAATTGCTCACTGTTTTTTCACAAAATAAAGGTTTTTGTTGAAGTTCCTTGTTTTTTTTTACTTTAAAAAAAGCTAGTTCAGCAATGGTATAGCCAAAGTGGATATTCTATCAGATTCTGAACAATAAAAAATAACATTATTTCAAAATAAATAAAGTATTTATAATTTGTTCACTAATTTTGATCTCCAGTGTATGGCAATGTTTACATCTGCACCGCATCATTCAGGTGTCTGTGAGAGCACACTGACCCATAACACCCTGGCTCTCAGCAGACATTTGCTATTCGAAATAAAGCCCCCAGTGACAGTCCAGTCCGAAACTAAAACTGAGATACTATTTGGGTCACTGACTAACCCAGGGAAATAGTTCTGAATGTCTGGTGGCAAATGTCTCATTGTTTGCAGCAACTGGAGTAACATTTACAGAAATGAAAAGGATGGACAATTTTACACTGAAGGGAAGAAGAGTAGGACAGAGAATCAGAGCACAGAAAAATGAGCAAAATAAAAATGAACAGGACATTGTGGGTTTGACAATACACTGCTGAAATCATTACTGATTTTTTGATAAACAGAAAACAAATTGCTTACCATCAACCATTTTGATAATCGGTTGAGGTCAGTTTTCTGAGTTATGCAGCCTTTTGTGCTATTTAACAGAATATCTTGTTGCTGAAATAGGCTTACTTCATTACAGACTCATCACTACAACACATTACGTTGATTGACCACATTTTATTTTGCATCGACTATGCACACTGGTAGCGGTATGCAATGTATAACCATCAATAAATGTTTCGCAATCAGTAATATTGAATTGATGAAAACATCAGATCTCAGTAATACAGGAACTTTACTCCCTTTCAGTCCTTTCAGCCATAATTTCCACTCCTTTCACTCAGTAAGATAAACTTTACTTCTAGCTTGTACTTGGCTTGATAAGGAATTTTTACGTGAAAGCAGTGAGAGTCCAAGACAGAGCCACAGCACGACATTGAGAGTTAGAGAAAGCTTTTGATTCATTAAAAGGCAAAATTCTGACAGTGGCAATCATGCCAGTGAAACACTGTTATCAGAGGCGAGTAAATATTTGTCCATGTCAGTGTGCCTAGCTTAAGTGAACAGAATTAAAAGACAAGAAAAAGGAGGAGATAAAAGGGAAGGCTTGATGAAGGGAGGAGGTGAGGATGATGAGGAGCTGAAATAAGAGTGTACAGATGTCTGTATGCCTGTGTATGTGTGGTTGAGGGGAGGTGGGGGTGGATCTCACCTTTACAGTCTCATAGTTAAGGAGGGAGTCAATAGCTGCGTTGCCAGCGTCATTGTCTGCTTTGTTCATTTCTATCCGGAAACGAGTCCTGTGTTTAGAGACACATGCACAAAGACGTAAGAAACTTTCTCTGTACGTATTTCAGCCTATGGCTGAACATTGTTACTGTCAGCAGAGAGAGCTGCAGAACGGTCTAATATTAGCAACAAAAACATTAGCAATAAAGCGACCAATTGAAATAGAGTCTAGTACAAACGTTGTTGTTACCTCCACTGAGTGATGAGAATGGTGAAGAGGGTGTATGCTGATAAGGTACCCAAGGACACTGCTGCAAACTGTCCACCACACTTGTAATACTGCAGAAGAGAAAGGCACAGACAAAACAAAGCATCCTTTACATGCTGTGACTCAGAGGTTTTGTGATAAAAAGTCAAGCGACCACATCAGATCATTGCACTTCGACGTTGGTGTTACACAGCCTTTTGAGAACTTACTGTTTTTGACCATTCCACTATGAAATTGAGTGTTACAAATGGAGGGGAAACTACAAGAACTAATCGTGCTAATGCTTTAGCTATTTGGGCAATGGAGTCTGCCCTCATTACAGGCAAGCTGACATTATGGTCCGGAGTGGAATAATAGCGCAAAGCTATAGACAAGCCGTTCTTTCAGTGGTGGCCAAGGAGGGGGGCATCTGTTCGGGGCATACTCCACAGGAGGACATTAAGCTGCTACAAAGCTTTGGGATTTATCATTGACGCTAATGGGCTCTGTGTTGCCACCAAAAGTTCATGCGGATTCATATTCCATTTAGAATGTAAATGAGACACTATCCCCAAAACTAATTTCCAGACAATCTGCTGTGAAGAGTGTCAAGGTGATAGCAGGTTTTGTGATAACATTAAAAGGGCTGAAACAGGAACAGCAATTAGAAATAAAAGTGAGAAAATTGTAAACTGGTTCTCTACAATAATGTTGAAGCTTATGACTACCATCGTTAGTGTCTGTGTGCGTGGATGTCACCATGAGACTCACCAAAATGGCACTGACGAGGCCCATCTCAAAGACTGTGGGTCCTAGATTAAAGACGAGAGCACTGAGGACAAATGAGATGCCCCGTGTGCCGCGGTCGATGGCCTTGGACAGCGCACCTGTCTGGCGGCTGAGATGGAAACCCAGATCCAGATTATGCAGGTGAAGGAAGACGTTACTGGCAATGCGTCGTATGGAGCTCTGGGCCACCTTGCCGAACACGGTGTTCCTTAGCTCGTTGAAGAGGGCTGCACACGCCCGTGACACGCCATCTGGGATAGTGGAGGAGACGGAGAGTTTAGCACACCTTCTGTGAAAAGCAAGGGGGTTCAATCAGCGGGACTGGGCACTATCATAGGAAAACATATCGTTATCCTAAGCACTAACGCCTGTAGTTCTCAAGTAATATAAGGCAGCAAAACAAGAATGCACTCCCTACCTTTCCTGGCTTGTAAGATGTAATACAGTATTGAGACAGTTGAGACTAGGAGTACAGGATTGTTAACTGCTCTAAAGCGAAGGTTTGTATGAGATCATCTATGGTCTGCAAAGCACTGCAGGGCTACAGCAGCAGCCTACCCAAACATCTGTAATTACGGAGCAGGTTGCTGTCTGAATCCTCACTATCATGGAAGGCCAGCACAGTGCAGACTGAGGGGAGGGCGAGTGTGTGAGTGTATACAAGTGTGTTCAATGTGTGTGGTGGTGAGCGGGCTACATGTGTGAGCAGAATACTAGAAGAGGGGGAGGAGGTTTTTTTATAAGAGCTTCACAGAAAGACAAGACTATGAGTTGAGTCGATGAACAGGCTTAATTTCACCACTGTCTGAGTCTAGACTTTTGTCTGGCTGATCTGGAAAATGGAATTTGTGGCTGAGATGACAAAGATGAAGATGAAGAGTCACAGAAGTTACAGGCGGAGGTGACACACGTCATAGCATCATGCTGAAAAAGGGCCAAAATTAGCGTGTCCACCCACGTGTCATGTTTTTAATCACTGATGATCAGATGGAGCCCATAAATATCCAGGATTGCTAGAGTCATTTGTCCCGGGAATTAATGCAGATTGTAACCTTTCCCACTAAAGACCAAGACCAGATATTAGTGAGGTTTTTGGCCAATGGGAAAGGGGCTTAAGAGTTTCAGTTCAATAAAATCATCCATCTCATTCCAAGGAAGTCAAGTATTTGATTCCTTATACTTCTCATAAACTGGTTTACAAGCAGATAGTGAGCATGACAGTCACAAATTAATAGTCTGTGTGTTTGAATGACATGTGGCCTTCCTGTGGCGATTTCACCGACTTGTGTGAATACACAACTTGTCTGCTGTGACCAAAGTCAGGGTAATAATCGCCCTGTCTGCCGTTCTTCATGGGGCTATAATGTGGCGTTAAATAGGAATGCTCATCTAATGAACGTGTCCACATCTGACAAGGTAGGATGAGCACTGTGCAACCTTTTCAGCCAAATTACACCCGTCACCACAGGCTCCCAGTACCAGGCCTTGAGTGTTGCAAAGAGGGAACAGAAAAACACAATTCCTACAATTCTTTAGAAGCATCCCCTTCATTCTTCCTCGCCATCTTAATTCATCCTGTCTGGAGTCCTGTTCATGTGCTCCAATTATTCGACAATCGACAGGCAGCATTAGTGTGCAAGACCTGAATGGGCTCATTAAAATAAGTGGCTACAGGATTAAGTGTATATTGCATCCACGCTGATCTCACCTAAGGCCAGAGTGACATGCAGTGGGTGTCAGGGTCTTCATCACCAGCTCATAGCAAAAAAACACTAAGCAGAAAGGAACTTGACATTCACGCTACATGTCACCCCCGACTCTTCTTGTTTTCACAGGGGCCATTTGGACAAAGACAGAAAAAAGGGAGTGCTCTAAAGGGATGAAGTGAAAGACACATCCTTGGCCTTTGTATAACTTAAAAAAATTACAACCACAAGCAAATTCACGATGTTTGCCTTGGGAGCACACAGGTATCATACTGCAAAGCCATCAGCGCTCATGAGAGGAGCGCAGGGATTGACAAAGGTGAACTCAGACGCTGAAGAACGGAGCACATAATGTAAATAATGTGAAGGAGAGGCGGGGGTTGCCGAGCGGCATTGATATGAATGTTTTGGGAAAGGTCAGCCTGTAGATAATAGGCAGTCCCACAGTCCCCTCTGATGAGCTCGACACCTGCCAGCGAAATACAAGTCTGGGACTCACAGCCAATCAGCATGGCCGTTGCCATGGTAGCCACAGTGCTTGGCGCGTCATTCAGGTTCAGCATGTGTCCCGACATCTGGTTAAGCTCGTCCACTGCATACTTAAACATGAAGGGCACCGTCACATTGGTCATCTGGGAAGAAGGAAACATTCGGAGAGGAGGAGAGAAAAAAAAGGGAGTGGAAATTGTTTCAAATATCCTATTAGACAGACTTATGTTCAATATAGTACTGTGTTACTCTTACTACTATTGTTCTGCAATACATCCAATATTACCCATTCAGGTGCAAGTACGGATATGTGTGTGCCTGTATGTAATGTATGGTATAGTATGCTGTGTGTATTCTTCTTGACTGATTGTGTTGGTGAGGTAGCTGGCACTTCCTGCTAATGGAACTGAAATGGTTATTAAAGCTCATTAAAAGCCCAGGGACAGCTGTGTGACTCAGGGAAGGTGGTTCTCTGTGTGTTAGGACACAGCAGCAAACAGTAGGGTTTTTCATTTGAAATCCATTTTATTTGAACCTCTCAACCGCTTACACAGGGAATGGATTTAAATATGTTTGTTCTTTTACTCCTGTCAAGTTCTGCATGTTATAATTTTGATAAAATATAAGCAAGAGCACATACAGTATGCACGTGCACGCACGCACACACACACACACAAACACAAACACACACGCATGCACATGCACATGCGCACACGCACCTGTAAAAAGGACACAACTATAATGCATCATTTACACTGCAAAAGCTACATCCCCAGGGTTCTCACGTTATACACGTGGGTATTGTACTCAGACAATAGAAGTCCTCTGAGTGCCTCAAGGAAAAACAATATCTTTGCTACCAAGACAAGAGAAAATGACATAAATATAGCCTGGGTCTATTATCTCGGGGCCAAACAAGTCCCCAATTTTTCCACTAATACATGATAAGGATGGCTGAGCTCTTTTAAATCCATTAACGGCCAACTGGAGATTAAATCAACACGTCAATCTGTACATGGCAATATGTCATCTTGTAATAGAGATATTGTGTCAAGGAGTAGAAAAGAGGCTTCAGGCTACTGAGAATCAACCTAAACTTATAGTATAATACACAGAGGCAGAGGGCTTCATTTGAGGCAAATGGAAACAAGAGCTTCTATATAATAAGTTATTTGACTGACTTGATCATAGGGCTGGATGATATGGTCAAAATCTTCTTTCCTTTCATATCTCAATAACAATATTTTTTTTTTCCTGCTCATTCAAAAATAAATGAATAAAAAATATGGAATAGCCTCACGATAAAGCCTTTTTTATATACTCCTATGTGAATTAAATACTTTACAAATAAAAAATTAGTATTTTCTCATTTTATTAAGAACTTTAGTGCAATATGAACATAACAGTTAATAAAATAATCAAGAAAAAATAAATGTACATTTTTCAAGCTATACACTGGCTATGTTTACATGTGTATCACAATAGCTTGATATATGATTTCTTCATGATGCAATTCAACTGAAAATGATAAGCTATTATTTCGAACTAACGCCCTGCCCTCTGCAACCACATACTTATGAGTTGATTTAAAATTGTCTCCTCTCTGCTGGTGGTTTCAGTTCAAACAGGCAAACTGCAGATATCGAGGCTAACTCCAGCCATGCAGGAAAATAGGAGAAGATTGCATTGCATGTGTGTGTTCTCTCCTCCTTAGCACACACACTCAGACATGCTGAGTGGCAGCAGTACATGCTTATTTAGAAGCTGTGAATTTGTGATTGTTTCCCAGGGTGTAAATTAGAGACCATCAACAAAGGAAGAGGAAATACATCATGCACTGATTGATGCTTGCAATTAATTATTTAGGTTATTTTAAAAGTAAACTGTATTTAGATTTACACAGGCTCTTTACACAGTGTGAAAACCTGGGGTGAGCGCTCATGTTGCTTGAGTAACTGGTGGTCAATGGAGGGAGATGTTATTTGATTTATTAATAAGGTATTTCTGGTTTACAAATATTTTTTTGAACAAATAGACCAACGCTTTGCTGTGTTTTGGCTTGTATTAAAATGATGTAACATTATACTGTGACAGAGTTTGACACCAAGTCTTACACTAATCTTCTATGCTGATATAGATCATTCCATAGCTCGATAACGATATATATCATGCTCTCTGGTAATTCAATAATTAAATAGTCTCCTGGGATAAAGCCATATCAATCATGTCTTCAAGCTGCAGTAGTGGCAAACAACAATGATGTGCCACTGACAAATAATAAAACCAGACATTACTTTTGCTTTTTCTAGTTGTCCACCATTTTGCTTTAAAACAGGTTTTAACTACACCTGAGGGATGCTGCAGCCTTTTCTAAAAACACGAGTTAGTGTTTTGGAAATTTGTTGTGGCTACTCAAACTCCTCAGTTTATGCACTACTATTCTATTCTTTGGGGCGGCAGTAGCTCAGTCCATAGGTGACTTGGCTGGGAACCATAGGGTCGCTGGTTCAAGTCCCCGTGAGGACCATGTATGGAGCGTGGACTGGTGGCTGGAGAGGTGCCAGTTCATCTCCTGGGCACTGCCGAGGTGCTGTTGAGCAAGGCACCGAACCCCCAACTGCTCGGGGCGCTGGTCACTGGCAGCCTCGCTCTAACATCCCTCCCTAATTGCATGTATAGGCCCTGTTTGTGCATGTGTGTATTTCGGGCCTGTGTGTGTATGTATGTATAATAATAAGAGTGAAAAAAAATTCAATTTCCCCGTGCGGGATAAATAAAGTAATTCTTCTTCTTCTTCTTCTTCTCTCCTGCTTCCTGCCACTTGTTTCAGCGATGGTATGAACTTAAAAGATTGATCTCTGACACTTAATTATCTTGTGGGTTTAACTGACGTCAGCAGTAACCTTGAATTGTCACTTTTCTCTTTCACTGTATTTTACTGTTTTTACAATGAAAAGTGCCCATCTCTGGATCTCTATACATCATACCAGAGAAAAGAAAATTAATACTAATCTCTCTATTTCAAAGTCTCTATAATGCATCACTTTCTATACCTCTAACAACAAAAGCATCAGGAGCATCGTCAGTGGCATAAGCACAGTCAGGTCTGAATAAAAATGTGTTGCTGTTGAGCAACCAGCATTAGAGCAAACTAGTTGACCACGCTAATATTACTTGTATTTTTTAAGTACCGGTATGTTTAATAGTAGAACGCAATCACACATTACATCATATTTAACTCCATGTTGAGAAACATTAATCAGGCATATCAGTTAGCTAGGTAGGCTAACAATAGCCATGTTGGCTAAGGCTAACTGTAATATTAACTTTGTGTACATCGGCAAAAATATATGATATTACTTTACTGTATACTGACAATGCCAATTTCAAGCAGCATATACGTTGTGTGCAGGTGACAAGCGCATGCACACCAGATAATGGCTAATGCCGTGATACCATAGTGGCATACCATCAGCCACTTCTATGAAAACGGGACTGAAGCTTATTCCAAAGTGATATGCAACTGAAAATCTTTAGTTGTGCGATATGCATCAATAACACTGCTTGTCGCTAATCTAATAGATTCAATAAGCTTTATCTGACAAAAAAAAATTAATAAATCAAAAAGGTTAAATAGGAATTAACCCCTCATAAATGTTTATGACAATATCTGTAAATGTACCTTGGCTCCAGCGAGCAGGGCCAGAGAGATGGCAACACGGGCCCGCAGGTCTGGTCTATTCTTTGGCCACACATAAGACAGCATTGCAGACAGGATCTGCCTAGAATCCACCTCCTTCAGCTGTAAAGAAGAAAACATATGCAAAGCTTATTCTTAGATCACAATACCATGAGTTTGAGAAACAAGTCTGTCCTGTAAGATCCATGTCAAATGAGTAAAATAGTATTTACTACAAATGTTTACTTTCAACCTTAACTACCTTATGTTTGGCAATATTGGCAACTAACTTGCATTTTGTTTTCAGTGTGACAATCATAATAACCTCAAGATGGCTTTCTGGGCAGAAACATGGAACTTCAAATGTCAATGTGAAATCTGGGCGCAGCAACAGAAGAGTCTCCAGGTGGACCTGGGGGTCCAGTCTGACACTACAAGTCCCAGGAGACACCTGGGCTGTCATCCCAGCTGAGTTTGAGAGTCCAGTGGTGCCAACATGGCTGTTTACACACGCTCCATCACACACCTGCCACAGGGGCTCCCCACAGGCCAAAGAATATGCAGTAATTCCTCTAATCCACTCAATATGGTGGCACCATGTTACAGCGCTGCTGTATGGCGGGGCTTTCAAGCTAATTACAGTGAAACTGTGCCCAACACCTGCATTTAATCAAATAAGATGAAGCATTATGTAAAACTGCAAAGACTGAAGTCTCTGTACTATATATATCTTTTAGTGTAAAAAGAAATGTCCCAAACATCAATCATAAGAGATATTCACACTGCAGTGCTGAAATGATAAAGTCAATTAATCAATTTTTATTTTTTTTTTAAACGATTTTTTTTTTTTAGATTCCAAAATTAAACAGGAATTAGACCATTATCAGACAGACAGCCATGTGGGAAATGAGTACTTTTATATCTAATTTGTAGAAGTATAAACCTATGTAATTTATATTAAAATAACTAAACACATCAATACATCAGCCCGAGAAAACTTGACTGCACTGGACAAAAGGTCACTGCAGGTGGCTGAAAGAAAGACACCAATTTTAGTTTTGGTAACACTGGAAATATATCTGTCAGTATTTTTTAAATTCATAGACCAAAGAATCAGGTAAAGGAAGAATCAATACTGAGAATAATCATTAGCTGCAGCCCAAGGCCATTGCATTATTTTCAGTTCACATGTGCCCAAAAGCAAAAGTGGTCCTTAAAAAGCAGCATACAAAAGTGTCAATGATCAGACTCAAAGAAGGAACTTTACTCACCACATTTTGTGGATCTGCATTTAGCTTTCCTCCTGCATTTCCATGCCAACATGTTCTTTTGTCTGTAATCTGCAAATGCTGTGGAAACATAATGCCCTGTTATTCGACTTTTGATTTTGATAGCTGACATGAGTCACGATTGTTTCTCCATCACACTTACTTTTACTGCCTCCAAAATCTGACGACTGTTTTCGTTTCGGTTTGTACTCCATGTTGCCGTTCGTAGGTGAGGAGGGGAACTCAGCTGAAACACATGACAAACATATACCATCTTATTTGACTGATGTTTCTGATTCCTGCTGATTCATTTTAAAGCTGTTTTAATATTCAGAAACATTCACACAATAAGGAACAAGAGAACAACTTGAACACAGGTCAAATAAACTGCAAACACAAACACTAAAGCATTTTCTTCCCTGAGTGTTTTCACCAAAATGCTCATAGTTTACTACATAGGTACAGACACCCAAAATAAAAGTATCTCTTTGTAGCGGCTTTGCATTTATCTTTAGTTGTTTCATTTTATTATGTGGTCATTTTTCACAATGAATATGTGTCACTAATACAATTCATTTAATCCAACTTGAAATCAACTGAAGCAATACAAGTTCAGAATCAGAGCTGCAAAATGTTCAGAAATAGCCAACTGACATCACCTTTCGTGAAATTCAATTCAAACACAGTGAAAAGGAAGAAAGATACTGAGTGCTTGATAGTAAACACTCACCCTGTGATTGACCAACATTCATACAAAGAATTAACTTTATTGGTGATATACGTGACGTGGGCCAATTTTAGATACTTTTATCTCCTTGAGGACACAATATCATTGCAGCTCTTATATATGATGACTTAGCACATTATCTCATCTCATCTTCATCCGCTTATCCGGGGTCGGGTCGCGGGGGCAGCAGCTTTAGCAGGGGACCCCAAACTTCCCTTTCCCGGGCCACATTAACCAGCTCTAACTGGGGGATCCCGAGGCATTCCCAGGCCAGTGTGGAGATATAATCTCTCCACCTAGTCCTGGGTCTTCCCCGAGGCCTCCTCCCAGCTGGACGTGAACAAATATTGTACAACTTATTTAAGAAAAGCCTCATTTGTTATGAGACAGTCATTTTACGGTACATATGTGTTTATTTATACCAATGTTATACAAAATATTTCATCCATTAGTTGTAAATGTGGGATTTGTTTGTAATGTGTGGTTTTTGGGGGGTAACTTTTATTCTCTAGATAAAATACACTTCCTTGTCAGTTTATTAAGTACACCTAGCTCAAACTACAGTGACCTCTGATATATATGGAGAACAAAATAGTAGAAAAAGCTGGTACATAACAAAAAAAAATCAACCACCCCTCAAATTTACAGGTAAAAGTTGGATTATAACTTTGATGAAGGTGTGACAGAGCTTTTACACCAGACTACATCACATTTTAGCAAGATAGACACGTGTTGTTGTAAAGTACGTTCAAAATGTGATGCGATCAATGACATACTGTCAACATGTGATAACAGCTACATCAGTCCCTGGTGGCACAAACAAGACAGTCTTATCTTAACACTGACATGCTGCACCATTAGCTTGGTAAAATAGTGAACATTTGAAGCAGACAGTCAAGCCCTTGTGTTATAATCCTTTCACTTAGCACAGGGTCAAATCTAAGGGACAAAGTGCAGAACCTACTGTGATGTTAACCATTTACCATGGTGTTCAATGACGCTCATGTGAACACAGAATACCAAAAAAGTATCTCAAAATGTTGAGATTATAATAAAATAAATTAAAATGTAGAAAGACAGTACAACATGAAAAAAATGAAGAATAACACAAAAACATGGGGCCTGCTAAACTAAGGGAGTAAATCTAAAATGCCTAAATAATCGAATAGTTTGTACCAATTTATTATTTTATGCGGTTAATAGTGGTTTAAAATATGAATATGTAAAAATATAAAAAGGAGGCTAGTTTGTTATGCCAAGTCATTTTGTAGCATTTTGCTGAGATAATGAAATAATTATGTAAGTTTAATATGCCGAATATTTGGGATTAAGAATTAGTTATAATAATAATGATAATAATAATAATAACCGTTAAAAACAGCGGTTTACAAAGTGCTTTGACAGCGCAAATCAAAATACACATATATACAGTTTAAACAACACAAATAATAAAAATAATCATGTGACATCCAGTAGGGTACAACACAACCATATTTACACATCATTGTATAGAAAGAAGGGGCATCTTTAATGGACAATGGAAATTATTATTAGCTTAAGGTGCTTGCAGAGAAAGAAAAGACGACATCACGACAAAAGACGACATCAAGACAATTCTATACAAATGAGTTTTAAGACAAGATGTAAAAGAGGATACTGATTCATCACGCCTTAGTAATGAATCCATCTTTGTCAGGATTGCATTTACAAAACATTTTGACAGGTACTTCTGTAACTCAAACCAAAAAGAAGTAACATGATAAGACAACTAAGTTAGTGAATACTAAGTTAGCCAGCTGTCGTTCAACGCTAAGTTAAACACGGCGTATGCACGCAGAGTAAGCACGCTGACCAAATCATCCGTAACATAACGCTTCTTCCCGGAAAGTTAGTTAGAAACAGTTTACATCTCTGCCCTTGCGTAGTGACTGTTACACCACCAGCACTGTGTCCTCTCCACCCGACCCGACTCCTTCACTCACCTGATATGTACTTTGGCGTTTACGGTCCGTCCCGTTTTCACTGACACTTTTACTCCAGATGTGATACGAGCTCGTCTGTCGAAGGAGAAAAGCTAATTTTCGTCTTTGAAAGTAAAAGGCGCATTTCAACGGCACTAACATCGGCGCCATGTTTGCCAATGCAGGAAAAGCGGGTAGTCAACATGCCGGTACGTCATATCCGGTCTTCACCAACGCTGTCAGTTGCTTTGGCATCTACAACAAAACTAAACAATACATAACAATTTAATATATATTATTCCAAAATTTTAACATGATGACAAATCAGTTTACTTCACAATAAACCTCTTGATTCTCATAAATAAATTCCACATCCACAAGAAGACATTTTCAAAGTCCCTTCCTATATAAAGACATTGTCACTGACGCTAAACAAGAAAAGTGTTTTCTGCGGAAAACTTAAAAATAATAAATTGGCAAAAACTATTATATTATGTAGGCATTTAAAATGTACTCCTTATTTTAGCAGAACCCATACGTTTTTGTTTTTGTTATTTATTTATTTTTAAGTTTTACTGTCTTTTTTTTTACATTTTAATTTTATGTTATTATTGTTTCCAAACGTTTTTTGCATTGTGTACAACTCTGGAACATGTAAGAAAAGTAATGTTTATATTGAATGTTTCAATTAAAAAATAAATAAAATAAATTGCTAAGGCATCTAGTCTGCCGGAAATCCAGAAGTAGAAGAAGAAGAGCGCTGTCAGAGCTCTGTGTCAGAGTTAGCTTAGAACCAGCACTAGCTAGCTATGTTACTTGACACTACCGTTACATTAAAATAAGATACACCATCGGCTAGTTTTTTTTTTTTTAACACGACGGGATTAAGCATCTAAAGGTTTGTGAATGTGGTCCTAATGGGCAGTCTGCCTTTGGTAGCTTAAAACTTCAAAACAGCTGCAGGCGAAGCTAAAGGAAGAGCACGTTGTCTTCTTTGTCACACAGCGGTTGAACTGGGTCGCTAGGAAACGCTGCCTGGCTATAATAGCGCCGTTTTAAGAGAGACACATTGATCTCGCACTCAGGATGCCATGCCACAATCAACAACTGAACAATGTCAACAGTGGCCAGGAGCATCCAATGAAGCAAGTACGATTCGCTGCTAACAACAACAACAGCAGCAGCAGCAGCAGCAGCAGCAGCGTGCCTGCAGTGGTGTCTGAACCCGCGGATGCCACCTTACAGACTGACAGCCAAGAAAACCTGGGACCTCAGCTTAAACTGCTCCCTCTGAATGACCAGATCCGGGAATTGCAGACCATAATCAGAGACAAGTGAGTCCCTAACTCTCTCTAGCTTGACATACAGACCACAACAAATCTGATGGTTGTGGTGGTGCATACTATATGATATGTGACTCGATACCACTTAAGTTAATTCACTTGCTCCTATTTCATTTTCAGGTTCTCACATAGATCTGTAAGTAGCCTTTCATTTTAGGAAAAGGCAACATTCAAGCTGTATCATAAATACAATTATATACAGTCTAGTTCATATAACTCCCCAAAAAGTAGGGTATTAATTCTACATGATAGTGTATCGTCTTTAAGTGGAATCGAAAAAAATAATACTGAGATTTTGTGATACACGATTACATTTTCTAAATTAACAAGAACATTGGGTCAAACTTATCCGAAAATGTTATCTAAAATACTTGGGATATTATTATAAAATGAAAGTTTTGGTTTTATAATCATACTTAACTTTAGCTTGCAGTCCCATGCAATTAACATCAACTGGATTACATAACCGATGATTTTACATACAAGAGCAGATGTCGTGATATATTGAAATAAAGTCCTTCCATATACAAGAAGAAAGATATACTGTATATTGTCAAAACGATATTAAACTGTGTTACCTCTTTTCTTCTAAATCATTGCTATTGGAATATCGAGAAACTAGTGGCCCTATTACGGCCCTTACAGCACAATTCACGTCATTTGGACAATCCTTTTCATTCTGATCCTTTAATTCACACGGGAGTATATAAAATATGAATATGAACTGTGGTTATTTCATATAGACTATTTACCTCTTGAATTACCAGAAAACATGCTGCTACATTGTGATACATAATTTTATCGAGATATGAAATGGACCATATCAGAATAGCAGATTTTGGCCATATCGCCTCAAATACAGTATATTGATTTGTTTTCTGGCTACAATTTTAAACAATCTATATGATTGTTTGTTTGTGTAAATGTGTATCTGATGGATATCAGCACTGATGCTGCTGACCTAATGATACAGTGGTATTGATCATACAGGGTATGTGACTGATCCAATTTGACCTCTTCATCCAAGAGCAGGAAAGCAGAACTTTTTTTCAATTCCCAGTTGATGAACAAAAGTTTACAACAACACAAAATATGCGGGGAGGATTTTTGAGGGGAAATTTGATGGAATTAATATGTAGTATAATATGTATGTGAAACTGTCAAGAAGACAGTGTGAAGTAACATCATTTTCCAAACTTGAACCTACTTGAAGGCAAAATGACAGTAAACATGTTTCTTAGTCACTGTTTTAATAAATAATTTCAACAACACAAATGTATTAACCATTTAATGAGATAACCACAATTTGAACAAGTATTCAAGGATATTAGTGTATGAAAATCTCCACTTATTGTTAAAAAGTTCTTTGTAGTTACAGCGTAACTTTAGCTAACCTTCCATGAAGAGAAATGATCCCCATCAGTTTCACACTGAGGTGATGTTTATTACATTTAAAGAGGACACTCACACTGGTTAAGAAACAGTGCCAAGTATCAGCCAGTACCATACATTTATGTATCATAACGGGAAAAAGTGGGTTTGGTAGATGGTGAAAAGTCCAGTCAGAACTATCTAATCAATTGTTTATATTTATATTTTCAGGACGACCAGCAGAGGAGACTTCGTGTTTTGTGCTGATCGACTGGTAAGATTGGGACTTTATACAACATACTTAGCGTGTGTAAATATAAGATACAAACTGTAAGCTTTTTCTTTCTCCAATGCCAGATCAGACTAGTAGTTGAGGAGGGTTTAAATCAGCTTCCCTACTCAGAGTGCACTGTGACCACACCAACAGGTAAGGGTCTCTTTCTCTAATAACAAAGTCAGCGTTTAGGTTTAAAACTTGGACACAGAATTTGAGCTCCAGCATTTAAGATCCATTTACGAGTTTGCCGATTTATAATAACGAATCCATCCAGCGTCTAACCTCCAGCCTGTGTGACTAGTGGGCTTTAGAGAAGCTTACATTTGTGAATGTTCCTATTTCATTTGTCCCCTCAGGGTATAAGTATGAAGGAGTCAAGTTTGAGAGAGGCAACTGTGGAGTCAGCATAATGAGGAGTGGTAAGTTAAACCTGTCGTAGCACACCTACCAAATTAGAGTCTCTCTCTTTGTAAGGGCACGTATCATGTCTTCCATGCATATGTGAATAATGCCGACTGTGCACTCATGCTGTACATTCTGTTCTGCATATATTCATCAAGTCAGGCTATTGTGTGCTCAGTCAGTTCTTTTCTCCCAGTGGAATTGATTGATCATTTTACTATACTTAATAATACAATAGAACGCTTAAATTCTGTACTTTGCAGAACACATTCTCTAAAGGCATCGCAGTCAGCGACACTAACTTTCTTTTTTCTGTCAGATTTAATGAGACTCTTATCCCTGTCAGACGGAAAACCTAAAGCAGCCATTGTAAACCCTTATATTATCTTTGTATGACAGTACTGCTAGGGCAGAACATGTCAACTGTAGGCCTCTTGTACACAAAGTGTAGCTCAAATAATACAGTTTAAAAGCAAAACACATCGGCAGAGTATGAGACGAGTCAAAACATTTGCTCCTATTGTTATGTTATTGTTATCAGTGTCGGTATACAAGGCTCTCCTATTTTTCAATGACATGATAACATCCCAGAAAAGCAGCCATTTCAGCACATTTGTTCTTCAAGATCGGCACATTAAAAACTACTGTATCTGTAATACTTCTCTGCATGGTAAGTCTGGTGTGTTCTTTAGACGTTAAATGACACAACTCTATACAACAATGCCTATGCCTGTTGCACTTAATGTGTAATTCTAGTGCAAAATCATCCCATAGTCATTGTCGGCACTTGCATACATCAAATAAGCCATCGAGACAGTTTTTTCGTGTATAAACTATTAATGGAGAGGAAAAAAACTGTCTCAATTACTTATTTGATGTATGTAAGTGCCGAAAAAGGCCATGGGATGATTTTGCGCTGGAATTACACTTTAAAGTGTTGTTAGGCTATTAGTATTGCAAGTCATACACACAAGACTATTGGAAACCAGCATTGATGAAAAAATAAATGCTAGCACACTGGCTCCAAACAACAAACGTATGTCAACAGACAACATTTCCATCCCAGTTGTGTTCTGTGTGCCTCCCCACAGGTGAGGCCATGGAGCAGGGTCTGCGGGACTGCTGCCGCTCCATCCGCATCGGCAAAATCCTCATCCAGAGCGACGAGGAGACACAGAAAGCCAAGGTGTACTATGCCAAGTTTCCTCCAGATGTGTACAGAAGAAAAGTGCTGCTCATGTACCCTATCCTTAGTAAGTAACAAGGCTGTGCACAGTTTTATTACTGATGACTCCAGTTTACCGCCCTCAAGCACGCAAATGTCAAGAGATGTCCATTTTTGTGCAAATGTAAAAACGGTTTCATGTATTTATTCATTTTGTGAAATCTCCCTTGAGTTGACCTTCACCGCCAAGTCTGCATTTCCACATCATAACGGACCATTCGCACTGTTCTGATAATTATAGCTCTCATGGGGGAAATTATACACTGCCTGGGAGATGGCCACCAAGCTGCTGAATAGCATAATGAGGGGCAACAAAAATAGTATCTGAATAGCCCCAGTTTCCCAGTGTCACAACGCAGTATTTTTCTGCTCTCAGTTTAAAAAACTATGATTGGGACCAAGCCAGGTTAAAGGTATGTTTTATGTCAGAATGATGGAACATATGGTTACACTGATGCATGTTAACACGGTCAGAAATGAAAGCCTACCAGCTGCCCAGATTAGTACAGTTTTTAAATACTCACATAATTCATCGTTATGCGTAAACGGAAAAAAATATAACGCTCTTTATTTAAAAAATAATAATTTTGCATTATTCACCTGATACACTGTGAAAGTGAGAGGACGTTTTAAATGAACACAATGTTTCTGTGAATAAAGTGACATTGTTAACATTTTGAACCGAGACAAACATCAAACGTTAAAGGTCCAGTATTGTAAAAAGTGAAACTTTTGTTATGGAGCAGGTCGAGGTGCTATATAAATACTCTAAAAGTATCAACATGTTCAATCCAAAGAGAAATGTACACAGCCGGTAGTCTTTAAACGAGCTGTCAGGACAGGATTGTGATGTCACAACTATACTATATATACAGTAGCTAGAAAGTACCGCTACAGTGACGTTACAGTCATTCCCCAACTGCAATGATGGTGCAGAGACGCCGAGAGCGTCGATACAGAAGACCTGGAAACATCCATCAGGGCAGACTGGGCTTTTTCAGGAGGGGTTAAACACAGCGTTTCAGGCCGAGGATGAATACAGGTATAATATGGGACATTTTAACTTTTCTGTGTCTGCAGGTACCGGGAACACTGTAATTGAGGCGGTGAAGGTGCTGATAGAGCATGGAGTCCAGCCAAGACACATTATCCTCCTCAGCCTCTTCTCCACGCCTCATGGTATACCACCACAGCCAGTTCACTGCAACAGCAGATAATCACCAGATCACACACTTAGTCTCCTCTTCACTCACATTCCTTTCATTACCCGTCTTTCCACTACCTGCTAGCTACGGCTAACTTCGAGCCAGCTGGTGTTGATAGCCCAGGAGAATAAAACCCATGCGCCTTTCCACTACTGCGCCGATAGCTCTGAAGTATCTCTCTAAAACTGACCCATAACATGCTGCATTGGTGTAATTGTCATAAATTCTCCCACTCCTCAGATAAACAGACTTTTGTAACTTAAGATAGCCATACTAGCCCAGCCATGGTGCCCAATCCAGCGACTGGCCTTGGCACGCTCGTGCTCAAGCCTATTTTGCTGCAGTAGTCGAAAGATGACTTGTCTCTATACAATATACTGCTGCCCGTAACCACCATGCTGTTCAGTCACACTGCTGATCATCAACAAACAATGTTTTTAAATTTAAATGATTTTGAAATTGGACCAGACATAGGGTTGTCCTGGAAAAAAAGTTTATGTAACAGTAGTTTTCTCTCCATCACCTACTAACTAGATGGCCATGACATTAAATGTGCTTATCCATGGTTTTTCCAGAGGAGGATTTCTATTTTTTTTTTTTTTAAACCCCTTGACCTTTCTTCTAGTGCCCTCATTGAGCCAAAATGTCCACTATATCACAAGAAATCAGAGAGGCACTCAGCCCACATGTGTGTGTAGCCCCTATCCAATAGCAGCTGTCTGATTCACAACTGCTGCATTGTCACGTCCCTCACACCGTTTGATCCGCACTGAACTGCAATCGCTCTCTGCACTCAATCGCCAGCTCATCCGACTATCGCTGCTAGCTCTCTCTCTCTCTCTCTCTCTCTCTCTCTCTCTCTCTCTCTCTTTCTCTGGTCTTGAGCCGGGAGGAGACAAGGGGGTGACTTTAAATGCTGTTTGTTTATTAACAGTAAGAACTACTTTATACATATTATACCTTTAAGCACAGTACTTGAGTAAATGCACTTTATGACACTCCTCCACGGAGTACAACAGAGTCAAGAACTTCTGTTTTAAAGAACCTTTATGAATGCTGAGCAGCGTTTAATAAAATATCAATAGATCACCAAAGTCAGGTCTTGCTTTTGCAGGTTCTCAGGTTTCTTTTTTTTTTTAATCACTTCCAACCAGTTTTTACTAATTGCTAACAGCAGTGATGCTGCATTATGTTAACTTTAAACACTTCATCCAAAAGGTAATACCTTTTCACTTTTCTCTTAGGAGCTAAATCCATAATCCAGGAGTTCCCTGATATCACCATCTTGACCACAGAGGTTCATCCAGTGGCTCCCACACATTTTGGACAGAGGTACTTCGGCACTGACTGAATGGAGGACAACTGGAGGAACATGACCTACAAATTATTAGGAGTATGTTTCATCTTGTGTATTTAAATGTATCTTGTGTTCTCCTCGTTGTGCCAAATACAGCTACTTTATCTCCAAAGTTCCTGATACAAAATGATTCATCTGATCCATTGTATTTATTATGTTTTTTTTGCTGTGTATACTCATGCTAAAGAAAGGAAATAAGATTGCATCATAAGTTCAACTTGGATCTTTTTATTTTGCATGTTACAACAACTGATGGAAAATAAAGAATTTATATTTGTTAAAAGACAGAACAGCAAATGAAACGGTCTCAGTACTTTTGGTGGTTCAGGGATGTTGAGAAAAGGGAAGCGCTACAATCACAAATTCAAAAGGGACCATACTGTATGGGCTCGAGCAATATTGAACTCAAACTGGGTATAATTTGTCAACTTTTAATGTTATAAATATCCTATCTATTTGATAAGGGCACAATGCTTCAATAGTTTATTTTATCACTTAATGGAGCAAAATATACAGACACCGCCTGCAGCAGTTATGAATCAGTAAACTCAATACACAGGGAAAAAGCTGAAGGTTATAACAATAAATAGATACAATAATAACATGAAACACTCAACATCCACATCTTTCCTAATGTCCTATACATGCTTTCAAACACTGAATCATACATCAGATAAAAAGACAGTTTGAATCAATAAATTACTTCTGTAGGTTGTTTATTTCTCAGACATGAGAAATTGCAAACGGCATTTGATTTGGCTTTCCCAGAATAATAGAAAAACAGATCTGATGAAGAAAGTTAAAGTGTCAAGATCAAACAAGGTTTGATAAAGGCCTTTAACTTTTTACTCTAAATAAAAGGGTGTACTCAATTACAGAGATGGTTATCAACCAAGTACGCTGGCTAAATACCCAAGTCCAGAGAGCAAATAGTCCCAATACGGTTGGTATTAAAAATGTCAAAATACATTAACACAGGTAGAAAACTATTTAGAACATCATATTGCAGAAGATTGCTGACCTCTACCAACCAGTGGACGAGGATCAGTCATTCTATACATGTACAGTTAACTGCATGTTAAAAAGATCAAAAGTGAAAACAGAAGAATGTGCTCTCCTACCGTATGAATAATTTTGTGCCAATGCTGAAAGTTAATTTCACTTTCCTATCACTTTGTATCCGCACACAAGCGTTACCGTGCTGAGGATGGCTGATATGGTAATAACAAGACTAAATTATTATTTTTTAAATGTCTCTCACAGTATGTCTCATATGCTCACCCCAGACCTTAATATCAAATAGATCACTGCATTTTTTTTTAATCAGCAATGTATCCAGCAACATTTAGGCCATGATACGTATAGAGTATGTTCAAGATATGACTCCACGGAAAAAATGAAAAATATAATTAAGTTTGCCATAATTCCCTGGTTTACATCTCAGCATTAATGTTCAAACACAATGAGCTGTATTTAATTATTAGTCGCTGGTCTGATCAGACACTGGTTCTGACATTTTAACTCGCTATGAATGCTGAAGTAATCTATTAAAGCATAATATGAGAGTCTCTTTCGTAAATAGGTGCCAAATATGTTGGTACAGTCTATTCACGAGCAGCGCGCTGGATACATTCTTAGGAGAAATGGACTCCCAAAACACAAGAATAAATATATTAATAAGGCGGAGGTTAAGTCAGGTATTATAATATTCTCATGTTCAATGAAAAAAGTAAAGTTAAATCTAGTAATATGCTGCAATACCCAAATTGGCAGAGGCCAGACAACTGAATCACTACAAGAGACCTCTGGAGCATCATGGGTGTCGACGACGATCTCTAAGGTGCAACACTGTGAACTCACAGCCCACCAATGAAACAGAAGCATATAAAGTAGCACAGTGCCAGACAGAAGCTTTCCAATTAACACTTTATAATCCCACAGAGGCCAGGGCCTTGAGATGAACAACCAGTAGTGGGGATATATATATATATGTGTGTGTGTGTGTGTGTGTGTGTGTGTGTGTGTGTGTGTGTGTGTGTGTGTGTGTGTGTGTGTGTGTGTGTGTGTGTGTGTGTGTGTGTGTGTGTGTATATATATATATATATATATATATATATATACACACACACACACACATATATATATATACATATATATATATACATATACATATATATACATATATATATATACATACATATATATGTATACATATTTTATTTTTCTGAGTGTGTGTATGTATATATATGTATATATATGTATACATATATATATATATATATATATACATACATATATATATGTATACATATTTTATTTTTCTGAGTGTGTGTATGTATATATATGTATATATATGTATACATATATATATATATATATATGGAATACTGTACGTTTGAGTTCCTCTGTTCCTCATGATTTAAAACACGTGTAAAAGTGGCAATGACAAACCAAATGCAGGTTTTAATCCACACGCTTGGCCCCCTTCATAATTGTTTTTTTAGAGTGTCTGAAGGTCCACGTGACTTGGAATGTATTTGCCTCGTGGTGCACAGCGTGTGTGATATTAATCTACATCTTCTGTACAGGTGTAGATTGTCCTTACATCGAATTACTATTCCTCCATCTCTATGGTAACAGACAGGTCTTGGTCCTCAACTGAAGAGAGAAAAAAGGAGAAATGTCAGCATACATTATTTTACAGTGTTTGTTGTAATTGATTCAGCTCATACAGAAGTTTCGTTAGCATGGTGTTGCGTATGACCACCAGGTGGTAGCAGAATAATAGGATTAGATTATTGGTGCCTCCAGATTACTGAATTTGAGCTCACACGTTTGAACAAAAACACATTTGTTTGTTTCACTGTGACAATCGTGTCTCTGAACCTTTTCCCTCAAAGGTGACAACAGTGTGTTCTCCCAGGTGTCTATGGTGGGTGGTGGAAGGTGGCTCTCTACAGAAAAAATATTTGTGAACATGAGCTACTCCCTCTCAAAGTCAGAAACCAGAGAAGTCAGACTAAAACTTCTGATAAAGTCTGGAGCTCTTTAATGAATAGGATACTGATTTGTTTTTTTGCCCAGAATAATGACCATGACCAGAATGCCCTGAATTGTAAGTAAGAAATGTAAATAAATTGTTTTTTAAAAAAAAAAAGGTTTTTTCCACCAGCTTCGTACAAACTGGACGCAGATGAGAAAAGTTCAGACTTTTTTTTTTGTCTAACCAGCACCCATGTATTATTTTCCACTCCCACCTGCAGCCCTTTGCTGCATGTCTCCCCCCTCTCTCTCTCACCCCATTTCCTGTCTGTCCTATCTAATAAAAGGCTTAAAAATTGCCAAAAAAAAAAACTTTAAGATTAACAGTAATAAAAAGAATGCTTAGTGCAACTATGTTGGTTTGATGATGCCTTATTTACCTTAATAACCTAATTAGAGGGACTGGTTATGGTATGA
Source organism: Echiichthys vipera (assembly GCF_963691815.1). NCBI lineage: Eukaryota > Metazoa > Chordata > Actinopteri > Perciformes > Trachinidae > Echiichthys > Echiichthys vipera. Next base: position 18,834,299 of record NC_139831.1, on the reverse strand, counting down.
TTGGGGTGCTTATAGTGGGACATTAGGCAGCTCAAAAGACTTGTTAACATTTGAACCTTCACAATCATCTCTTTTTACATTCTGGTACTTGGGGAAGACGTTTGCTTGCAAATACAAACATGATCTATAGAAGTGATGAGACAAAAACAGGCTAAAAAAACAACAAATTCAACACTGCACATATTCAAATTAATTTGTTCCGTTTGTGCCCCATAAACCCATAGTAGTGTATCAAGAGTCAAGAGAAATCCATATTTTTTATGGATCAGGTGTTATATGTGCTGTAGTGAAACACTAAATGGAACATTTACTCAGACTAGACACACACGGACTCTGCCCCTGAGGAATGTTGATCCTGTTTATCAGGTGACTTTGAGGCAAATGCAGTCTAATTTTACACACAATGCACAGAGTTACTGATTCTTTTTTTAAGATATTGAAAGCAGTTTGCAATTTAGGAAGTAGAAACATGCATTTGACAAAATTAAACTGACTCACCCAAGCTTCCCTCCTCAGAGCCATCATCCGACTCCTCCCACATGTCCTCATTAGCTAATAAGGGGTTTCGGGAGTCAGAACTTCGATTCTTCAAGGGGAAGTAGTGGCCGTTCCCTTGGCTGACATGTACAGTGCACAAAAGGAGATGGAAGCTAGTTAAGGAACCATGACCATTACCTCGTACCATCCACTTATCCAATCCCTCATTCTACAGTTTGTTCATTAGATGCAACACTGCTCCATGTAAAACTATTCTGTATTCTGCAGACAGTCAGCTTTATATTTTTCATCATACCAACTATCAATATCCCCTGTATTGAATTATATAATTTACTAAAACAAATTGCTTTTGTAAAGCAACTTCAAAGATTTGAGACCACAGTTGCACCACAAATATAAAATTAGCAGCACCACTGAAAAAATGAGCAAGAGAAGGAGAATTAGCTTATTTTGAATCTTAATTTTAAGCCCCAAGCAAATGTGCTGGTCTTTGAAGCCATTTTGACATAATAACCCAACAGTGTAATAGCAACTACTGAAATACTTTTTCCCATTGACTTACATCGCGAAAGAGATGCCTGTAAGTCAGTGGATACATTTTCTGAGCGTGATGCCCCTGCGAAATGACTTGTTAATATAAGATCCGGTCTAATAATTTTTGAAAATCTGCAAAGCGCTGCACAATTAAATCATTTTATCCCCATTCAAGTTAGCTGGATTGCTAAACCAGAAGTAGCCGTCTCGGCTTCTGGAAGTCTCTTGTGTGCCTGGTCTATCAGCCCCATGATGTGGAAGCACTGCTATGCCTGGAAGTGCGCTGGGCTTTGAAGCCAATTTGACATAATGGCCAAACAGTTTAATTTGCACCTACTTGGTCCATCATATGATTCCCCCAAAATACTTTTTCCCATTGACATACATTTGGAGAGAGACGTCTTTAATTTAGTGAATACATTTGTTTTAGCGGCACAACTCCCCCAAAATCAATTCCAGAATTTGATCCATTTGGTCAGGTGACGTGTGGATAGTCCAGGAGAGATGCACGATTAAAAATTGAAATATTTTGGCTTTATGTGCCACCAAGCAGTTTTCAACAGAATGAACGGGGCCTCCAACTCTGTATCTAGTTCTCTTTATACATCCATGCTTAAAGTGTGATCCTGGCATAAAAGCATCCCATGGTCTTGTACGGCATGAATATACATCAAATAAGCCATGGAGACAGTTTTTTTTCGTTGATCACCTATTAACAGAGAAATCCTGAAGAGTTTTTTTTAACCACTAATATTGCTGAAAATAGCACTAAACCACTGCAGTAGCATAAGTATCCCTACACATAAAACAAAGCACCAACCCCTTACGCCGGAATTACACTTTAACTTGCTGTCTCATACTCACCTTGTGAAAATAGGGAGGAACCACAGCCTCCGATCCTCTCCGAATACCTGCTGCAGGTTTCTGCGTATGCCGACATTGAAGCCATTTCTGTCTGGTCCATTGACAAAAACTGGAGCTGAGAAGGCCTCTACAAAAGGAAAAACAATCACAATAGGTTTGCAGTTCTCAACATAAACTTTTTACAAACAACCCACATTCATGAGGTGGTGAGAGAGCAGCTTTATGATCGGAATCTGACTTCTCAAATAAATATGTAAATCCTCACCCAAAGTGGATCGGTTCTTTGACACCAACCAACAGTGGTAGCCAAAGAGGAACATGAGACTGACAAAGAACATGAGTGCCACAAACATGAGGAAGAGGACATGAAACTTTGCAGGCCCATTTGGCAAGTCCCCCTGGGAGAGAGAAACAGGAGAACAAGAAGCTTTTAAACTTAAAAAAAAAGGTATAACTCATGACACTGGGTTAAGTGTCAACTATGTACAACTAAAATGTATGTACCAACTTACTCATATGACTCCATTGTGAAGTTGAACATGAGTGATAATTTATTTCTTAATTTGTGACTAATGACACTCACCACCCAGAATTTGAGGAAATACTGAAAGACTGTTGCTGCAATGAACACACAGTAGAGCATGGAGTAGGAGAGGAAAAGCAGGAAAAACTTGTAGTTGGCAAATCCCACACAGTTGTTCACCCTAAAAGAAAAATAAACTCTTGTGTCAGAGCAAAATGTATGCATTAATTCCTCCAAAAAGAAAAATACGGATTAAGTTGTTACTTACCAGGGACAGTGATGATCCATCTTCAAGACGCATCTTTAAGAGAAAAACATACTTTGTTTCTGCCTAACATTCTGAGAGGCATTAATGTTAAAGCAGTAAATACCATTATTCACATCACACAACTCTGACTGCTGATTCCTTTTGATAAACCTCTGCTCTGATTGATCACTCGGATATTCTCACCGAGAGATTGTGTGTCAACAAAGCAACACCTTCTAATTATCACAGCAGTCCCAGGCCAACAATTATCTCCTTGCCTGGGGCCATCTGTCTAGATGAATGGACTGAGGAGGAAAGAGTGACTTACGTTTCACAAACTGAGCAGTGGTGACAGCGATCAGGCTTCAGTACCTGGCAGCGGTCGCAGAACCTGATAGCTGGAGACAGCAGAATGGCCAGTTGAATGAACGACATTTGAGCTGAGCTTAAAGTTCACTTATTTCCTGTAGCCTAGAACTTTAAGTCTTAGCAATCAGCACTAATGAAAGAGATGCATTGGCTGATTACGCTGGATGGGGATGCTCAGGAGCACACTAAGCTAATTGCCGTAGTCTACTTCTTTTCAACACACGAATTAAGACTGTGTGAGATGACGGACTGGCGCTGATGAACCTGCCATGTTACTTGGCAAAATAGTGAATAATTCCATATGAAAATAACATTGTTGCAGAGGAAAAATATAAATGACTTGACAGGACGACTTACCTCCAGACTGGGCTCGGCTAAAGATGGGCAGTTTCTTTGCAATCTCAACCAGGATTTGTTTCTGAGCATCCGGTCTCTCTTCCATCTCATATCTTTGCTTGTCTGAGTAAGACAGCTGAAACTAGAGCAACAAACATGCGTCATGATTAACTCTCAATTTCTTTTATATCAATAGACTTAATATAGGCACAATCAATTGATTAGCATGAGGTTCAACCTGTCATTTTTTAGCAGTACCTTTTTGCATGGTGATGCAGGAGGGGTAAATATGGACTTCCAGTAGGTCCAGGAGAACATCACAAAGCAAACATGAAACACCAGTAGATAGGCCACTGAAAGCACAAAACAAATAGGCACAATAAATTACAAAACAACATACAATTATGCACCTAATGTGCGGTTTAGTAGCACAATGTGTGGACCAACTCACCTTTCTCCAGTGTGTTGGTGAGTGTAACTGTAAAAAACAAGAACATGTCACAATGAAAACACAGCAACAGCGTTGCTAACTGTTTCCACCAACACGACTTTTATCATTCAGAAGAAGAACAAGATTTGCTAACACGACTAGCCAGGTTGAAAGGTTTTTAGCTACAGGAGGAACAACAACACTCAGTCTTTGTATGAACACAGAGCTCTTAGTGGCAATGAGACATTAAAATACGTGTTTTAAAAACTGACTGGCACTTTAGTCAAATAAAAACACACACCATGAACCACTTCCGCCTAGTTTGCTAGCTTACTCTGCCTATAACGTTATTTGTGTCAACACTGCTGTTCGGCAATCTGCGGGGTCTAACAGTTAAAACAATAACACAACAAACGGACTCTCATACTTACAAAGGCATAGCTCAAAGACGTAGGCGTAGTACGACCACAACACCACGGAGGTTATTATAAGAACAGGTATCCAGGAGAAAACCCTTTGACAGCATCTTAACCCTCTGGACAGAGCCATATTCATCTCACCTCTTGTTCTGATCTGCGCTCGACTTCCAGTCCTGGGATTTAGCCATCAGTGACATCGGAGAGCGATTCACCGCACTGCGGGAGCCATGAAGCTTTGCCTGACCACAGTCTCTGTCCCTGACTGACCTTTTCTGACTGATTTCAGTTAATTTTACTTTAATTGTTTTTTTAAATGTATTTATTAAATTGATTATTATCAAGTTTTGTCTAGTATTTCATTTATTTTCCCCTTCTGTGTTTGTTATTGATGTCCCTTGCTCGGTTGTTTATATTTTATATAACTTGTTTTATCTCGAATGATATATGCCTTTCTGATTGTGCAATTAAAATACAAAATAAAATAAAAACTCCCGTGGAGCTAGTCCAGTGTCCTGGCAGTTTATCAGAAGAATAAAAAACATTTATTTGCACATTAAAAAACAGACAAAAAAAAACGCAACATATTGTGCCGGAGAGAAAACCCATGAGGGCTTGTTAAGGAAATCTCACCTCAAGTGTCATTAAATGCAAGAAAATAAAATGAAAAGTCATCTAGTCCGCAAAGGTATACAAACGATAAAAGAGAAAGCAAAGTGGCATCACTGAATATACAAACATATTTATCAATAAATGATAGATATGTAGGATTGGCCCATAATAAACATTTCTTGTAAAGCAACTTTCAAAACATAGTTACAAAGTGTTTCACAACAACAACAAAAATAGAAGCCAATAAAATGGCAACAAAATAAAAACATGTAAAAAATAAAACAAACAGACAATATAATTAATTATTAAACACATACAGCAAAAAAATGTGTATATAAATATATTTCAAGAACTAAAAACAAAACAACTGACCCATTATCATCCCTGTATTTCCCCAGTCAGGTGTACAGGTGTATCTGAACTAAGAAATATATTAAGATGCATCACAAATATCACATCCAATCAAGAGTCGACGTCCAATCAAGAGTCGGCCTTTTTCACTCAAAACTGCTTCAGTTTTAGGGAAGTGTAAGACAATATAACACAGCACAAAAAACAAGCTTTAAAGGTCCCATATCATGTTCATTTTCAGGTTTTTACTTGTATTTTCGGTTTCTACCAGGACATGTTTACATGCTTTAATGTTCAAAAAACATGTAATTTTTCTAATATGTCTGTCTGAATATACCTGTATTCGCCCTCTGTCTGAAATGCCACCTGTCTCTTTAAGCCCCCCTCCTGAAAAAGCCCAGTCTGCTCTGATTGGTCCGTGTTTCCTTGTCTTTCAATGTCATTGCAGTCGAGGAATGACTGTAATGGCACCTTTAACCTTTATAGTGTAGTTGTGACATTACAAACTTACAGAAGTCCTGACGACTTGTTTGAAGACTGTATTTCTGAATTTCAGTGCATTTCTCTGTAAATTGAACATTTTGATACTTTCACAGTATTTATATAGCACCTCGACCTGCTTTATATTGTAAAAATGCGCGGGAATATCAATTCATACAATATTGGACCTTTAAAAGTCTAAAGTTATAACACAAAGGTAAATTAAATGCCCTTAATTATATGCATTCGGCCGAAGGAATCCACCATTTAGTGTTTAACTTTTGTCTTTATTTACTCCATGGCACTATTGTACAGGCTTCCCAAATGTAAAACGATTTATGTTTTCTATATGAACTCTGGTAGGACTTTCTCTAACCAGAAAAGCAAGATCTTCCATGTAAAATGCACCAACCAATACTGGTTGAGGGGAGGGAGATGGAGGATGACAAGCAACAAAGTTCCAGAGCTGGACCTGAACCGGGGATTAATTCTTAACAGTAATTTTTAAGTGCTCTTGTTTACTCCTGCGCTTCATCTGTAGGTTGCACAACCAGCTGGATTCTTGTCCAAATATCTGCAGGCCTTGGACACACACACACACACACACACACACACACACACACACACACACACACACACACACACACAAACAAGAAGTCACCAAATGTGTTTCTCTTCCAAGAGCAAAATTAGATCAACATTCTTGGAGTATAAGCCATGAATACTGCTACAGCTCATTTACTTTTAACATAAAGACTGATGTTCACCTTCTCTCCATTATGTGAATGACATCATCTTGGGTTGTTTCTTATTTATTTTTAATGTTATAATTTGCACCAAATTACTTTCATCCATGCCTTTCCCGATTTACTCCAAACTTTTAGATTTAGCTGGATTAAATTAAACTTTAATGATACTGTAGGGTATAGTGATGCATCAAAGAAAAATGTATTTAAAGAAAGAAAAGAGCAAATAAGTGCTACAAACCCAGTAATTCAACATGCTTTGTATATAATGGGAATTATCTGGATTCCAGAAAAGATGTGTAAAATAACGGTAATAGCACGGGGCTAATTCTGAAGCAATGCCCTCTCAAAATGTGATTTCTCACTCTGGAGAACAGATAACAACGGCCGAACTAGTGAACAATTACAATCACTTCTTTCTTCATTGAAACACCTTTTCATCAATAGGAAGGCGGTAAAATGACAATTACAATGTTGTTTTTTCAGACAACAGATCTCAGATCTTTTCAAACAACGGGGAACACAGCACTGTGGCATTGTATAAATTAGAGGCTTGGACCGCCTTGGGCACGGAAATCATATTTTGAAAGGGGCATTACATCACAACTTTACAGCCAAGTAAGTAAAAGGCAGCAAAGTGCATGTATGTAATGAAAAATGCAGAGTAAGAGTTGTGTACTATATAATCATAGATCATTTAACTCAATTCATTATAAAGAATACAAGGAAATATCTACACGTTTTACATTCAAGTTGCTACAGTGCTGTTACAGTCATTCCTTGGCTGCAATGATGGTGCAGAGACGGCGAGAGCGCAGATGTGGAAGACCCGGAAACACTGACCAATCAAAGCAGACTGGGGTTTTTCAGAAGAGGGGCTTAAAGAGACCGGTGTTAAAACAGAGCGTTTCATACAGAGAGTGAATACAGGTATATTCAGACAGTATGAGAAAAAAGATTTGTTTTTGAGAATTAAAACATGTAAACATCAGTGACTTAAAAACTAGGAAGAACAGGAAGAAAACCAACCCACGGCGTCATGATATTTTACGCTATGAAACAGAGTTTTATTCAATGTAGTGCCCCTTTGTGTGTAGTGTTTTTGATGACATTGGGCATTTCTTTGGCCAGAGGAGAGTACTGACTGGCTCAAGACTTCCAGAGGAAGTTGAACGCCTGGCCCCCAAGTACCAGCTAGGCCCCTGGGTGCTTAAAGCTTGAGCTAACCACTAGGGAGATCCCTCAGTGCTTATAATGTGAGGGCCCTCAGGCTTTTGGTGTGAGCTGACTAGGCACCTCGGCACCCAGTGTGAGAGTCCCTGGGCCCATCCACACTTAAAGCATGAGCTGACCCCTAAGGCCCCCACAGATATTACAGTAGGACCATTACATCTCCAGGCCCCTTGGTGCAAGAAGATTCTCCTGATGTCACAAGAATCAGAAGACATGTGTCCAGGGGCCTCACAGGTCCATGATCCCGCCCTGCCTCTCACACATTTGAGGTATGAGGTGGACCCTGCAAGTGCTTCATGCATTAGCTCCCCACAGAGGAGGTAAAAGGATTGTGTGTTACAGTCTTCAGGGTGTCAGGTTCAACCATGCTGTATCAGCTAAACACCAAAGCTAATAATTATCAAGGAACGAGTTGATTACATGTACTCAGTAGTGGTAGTTGATGAGGCGAATGAACTATTAGGTAGATGGGAAGGTTACAGAGGAGGAATTGGGTATTCCCTCCTATATATTCTAATGGATTTTGGATGATAGGTGGGTATACTGTAAACTGCTGGAAAAAGAAGTGGACTGAGTATAACTGAGTACACCCTCCATTTTACAACTGCATGTACTGATGTATGCTGAAAACTTAAGCGTGAGACTCATGAAGAAGAGCCGTGTTTTCTTCTGCTCAGTTCCATTTCAGGTTTAGAACAAGCTGTTCACTCAGGATTGAGATATATGTTTCAGCTTTTTCATCTTACTGAGGCTGTGATGCAGCAGTCATGTCCCTGGGGGTGGGCTGGGGTGACACGTGCCACCCCCGGACATTTGAATGGCCACCAATGGTGCCACCCCAGTAAGAGACCTGCGGGAACACAGTCAATCTCTTACTGTCTTAAACAGCAGGATCATTAAAGCTTTTGGATCATGACCATGTCATGCTAGCTTTTTGAAAGGGAGTTAAAAAATGGTCATTTTTAAAGGGGGTTGAACTTTAAAGACATTTTCAGTTTTGCTTCACTGAAAATTTTTGAAATAATTCAGTAAAGATCACAGTGGCAAACTATGAATCAGTGTACACTATTTTTCAAACACTTTACATTCACTAAAGGGGGGAATTACAAGCACCTAAACAACATCAACACCTCATGCACTTTGCAGCAGTCACCAATGGGAGGCACTGTGAGACCAATAACTTGCATCCTTGCAGACATCTGAGCAGGTTTCAACACACGTTGCCCTTTGGAGAACATAAATAAGGATACAATCAAATGTTAGTTTAACGTGAACTCATTAGCAGAGTTCATCCCACTAAGGGGTTGAGGCTAAATGAGAGTTTGTGTGAACATCAAGGTGTCCAAAACCAGTTATTAGTTTTGTTTATAAGTGGAATTATGTTTTTATGGCTCACAGTTGTGTTTACAAGACGAAAAAAACAAGAGAGAAACCAACTGATCTCATGCCAGGAAGACCAAGACGGTTGATGTCACTATTAGCACTGATCTATGTTTATGTGTTTGACTCTGATCTTTAATGTACCACATTAATTCCTCCTCCATCCCTTCAGAGAGATGCTGCTTCCTTTTGTTCTGAAGATTTATGACATATTGTCATCCTCTGACGTGGCTGTCCGACACAGTGCATAACAACCAATATAATCTCCCCATTACTGAATGCTGTGAAACTTTTCATCATGTCATGGGAGCCCAGAGTCATTGCAGCATTTAACCGTGGACTCTAACATCCCAGCAGGACTGTTGCTCGCAGGCGTCGTAGAGAGGCTTTGTGTGCTTCACAGTAACACCTGCTCTCCCCTCTTTACGTAATGCAGACTCCTTCTCTGCAGTGCCTTCTGGGATAGGGGTGTGAGGTGAGCTGCACCCAATACTGACCTCCTCGCTTCGAGCACACGTTCCCTCCTCTAATTCTCTAGGCCTGCTCCCTTCCCTGACATCTTCTCCCACTTCAACACATCGTATGTCACTGGCTCTCCATCCAATTCCTGCTCTCTCTGACCTCCCCAAACCCTTTCTGTCTTCCTCTCTCTTAATGCAACAGAGTCGGCAGCCGGGCGATGACAGCTCCCCTGTCATTCAACCGCTCACTGGAGGCAGGGAGCGGCCGTCCATCAGTCAGCACGGCAGCAAACCCCCTCCACTACAAAGCCATTGTGACAAAATAGTAACGGCCTTTTAATCAAAACATTTACCCCGGTGTAAAAGTAATACTCAAACAGCTCATATCAGCAGGTCGAGGCAGACTCCTCGTCTTATAGGTGTGTGTGTGTGTGTGTGTGTGAGTGGAGCGTGGTGGAGGTGCATTCCATGCCGCCCTGGTAGTAGTCTACATAAATAGACAGTAGGGGCTGAAGGAGAGCCCGTTTGGGGAGAAGTCATGCGTGACTGCAGAAAAGTGCGAAAGGACCCTGGTTTACAATGTACCCCCATGCAAGCGTATAGGAGCACAATGGCCGACACAATCCGGTATTATTTGAGTTTGCTCATGAGCTGCTGCTCACTGCTATGCCTTGAAAATGAAGTGGCACTTAGAGTGTGCATTTCATTTGACCCCTGAGACTCTCGTGTCATGCAGTTGTGCTCCGCAGCCACGGCTGGTTCAGGGAATGCTGATGACGGTAAGCACTTGGGAGTCTGATTCATCTGGGAGGTGTGTGTAGGAGCAACAGGGCCCATGTGTGTATGTGTATGAGTGTGTGTGAGGGAGAGGAATGGTGGGGCTATTTGTCAATTTCCTTTTTTTTTTTGCAACACTGCAAGATGATGTAGTGTTGAGTTTGATAGGATTTCCATTTCATTCCCTGCATGCTTCAGTGTCTGGACGGGGGATTCATGTGTTCATCCGTTTGAAGTCATTATGGAGCACATATTGGAAAGTCTGCGTTCATCTTATTGTCATTGGTGTGCGTCCAGGTGATCAAAGAGTTGCTGTTCTGAGCTGCCCACGTTAAGACAAAAGGTATGTGTGCAAAAATCAGACATGAGCACAGGAGTAATTAGAGAGACAGACCAGTACAAGAAAACACAGCTATGACTTCACAGAACACGGTCACACACGTCATTTGCAATTTAGCTTAATGCAACACAGAAAAAGACAACACATTCTACCATTTACCTAATGCATTGCACTGAGAACCGTCTAGAAACTTGTTTTGGTGCATTATGCAAGTATGAATAAGTCATGGTGGAATCAGGGAGAATAATGCATGCCTTTTCTGCAAGACTTTTCTTTTTTTTACGTCATACAGCCAAATGTTCTGACTCTGAGGACAACTGTAGGGCTTCAAGGTCTGGTTCTCACCCCACTGATGGACACGGCGGACTACAGACGTCTGGAAAGCTGTTGGGTTAGTGTGACATCAGCCAATGGCACTCAGCGGAGCAGGAGAAGCTCTTAAACAAGGCTATATTTCTGCCTGGCCTCTGCTCATATTCACACTTAACAGCAGAACAAACAATGACAGGGCGGGGAGGAATTGCAGACACCTCACCCAGCATGTGTGAAAATTAAATCTGCTCAAGGGTGGAGACCTGTGTGTCTTCAACAATCATGGAAATTTCAATGGCCATGCCACAAAGCACGGCTATACGCATTTTAATAAAGGCATTTCATTAGCCGCGTATCACGTGCTGCCTTGGAAACATGCAAGGAGCTTTTTTCATTGCCTCAACGCTGACAGGATCTAAACTGAGAACATATTTCATCAGGATAATTCTTCTTGATCTCTGCACTTGTCATCAAACAGATTAATTGCATTTTGCCAAGTGATAAAATAAAGCATTGTGTCTTTGGAGTGAAACATCAAAGGGCAATTGTAGGAGCTTTGTCGCTTTCAAGGGCCCTTTTGAAAGCTAAAACACTGCCTGTGCTCTGTCTAAACTTAACCACCTCTTCGCCACTCAAAATAACTCATGGAAAATCTGATCTGGAGATAACCCTTTTCTCCTCTGAGCTAGTGAGAACAAAAGACAACCCTTTCACTTCGACTCGTTTTCATCGCCTCAGGCTGATTTTCCATAAATACGATTGGTTGTATCAATATCTGTTATTTGGCTGAGTGAAAAGGAAGTGGTTGTTAAGTGCTATTGGTGAGATACAAACAGAAGCTGGGGAACAGAGAGTACAGCAACTGGACACAGAGGGCAGCTGGAAAGTCTATCATCTAACAGGTTTAGATTCTGTTTGCCTTGTATTGTACGCCAGCCTCCAGTGTCCCCCAAGGACGCTTATCTTTCCATGAAACACAGACACAGTCACAACATACACAATACCACACACATGGAAAAAAAAATACTGATGAGTTCAACACCCCGCCTTGGATGTTTGGCTGCAGGATATGAATTTTCTTGTATTAAACTTTGTCAAGACAGAGAAAGCAGTGAAAACAGTGAAAACAGCAATAACCAGAATATGTGGACGTCCCTTTTTCCCACACTGCCTCAGAAAACCGATTACTCACTGATGGTGCAGCAGGGGATATACTGAGTTAGACAGTGGAAGGCCTCATTGGGTTCTGATGATCCAGTCCTACTGACGCAACCAGGTTCACATAGGACTAAAATCAGTCTTCTTCCACTATGGGTGTCCTCATGAATACACACCTCTGTGCCTATATACACACACAAATATATATATATCAGTCAGTCAGTCAGTCATTCACTCTCGAGATTAATGATATGGAACTATTTAAGCACACATAAATATTTAAGAGTTATACCTACCGTAGGAAAGGTGACCTGTCCTTCCTAAGTTTGTCACGATACCAGAATTTCAAACTGTGATAAAATACTAGTATAAAATAGGATCTTTTTTTTCTTTTTATATCTAAATTAACAAGCTGCACGCAACAAGGTGATACAGAAAAATAAGACATAGCAACACACAGTTGATTTTGGTAAATGGACTAATTATATAGCGCCTTTCTTCTGATCACTACTTGCCACATTCCTTTTGGGGTTCAGTGTCTTGCCCAAGGACACTTTGACATGCAGACAAGGATCAAACAGTCAATCTCCCAATTAGCAGACAACACGCTCTACCTGAGCCACAGCCGTTGTTCCCCAGGGTTTTATTTGTGCGGCCTTGGGTTGAAATTCTGATTGTAGATCTGTTTTTTATAGCTTCAACGCTATTAAAAGTGGATATACTATCATTTTAAACTGTTATTGAAATGGGATTGTTGAATTGTTTTCTATGTCTCCATGTGTTGGTCCATCAAGGACCACTTTGAAAATAAGTGTTTTTAGTGTTGCTTTTAAGTGCTATCCTCTGGAATTATTGTGTCATAATACTCATTCGAGTTGTACTTTAGATTCCCAATCAAAATCAAATTTAAAGGTATCAAAGTATCCATACGTTTTCACAACCTCAGTCCCTCCTTAGACAGTCGCCCCTCCCTTAGCAAGTTGCAGAGTTCACACTCACGTGAGGACATGGCCCTGGTTGGTGAGAGGACAGAGGTTAACTCAAGTGTCAGCACTCTGGTACCAGATGTGTGCAACTCCATTAGAGTCAAAACATGTAAAGAGCCAAGCTCTGACGGAGCAGTAATGTGGCATAAAGAAAATCTTGGTGACAACAGCTCATCTGTCTCCTGCTATGGTAGCTTACAGTAATTTATGAGCACCACATTTGAACCATACACAAATGAATGCATTCCAAGATTACATGCTCATAAATAGTCAGACGGACGCTTCGAGCAAAGAGGTGACCCCATCAGTGACAATAATTTACATTTCAAAGGTCGCAATAACACTTTAATGGCTTGTTTTTTCTTCTTTCCCCGTCTGAAAATGTGAGTTTGGGTTGACTGTTTTCCCAGTTCTGCATGGAAAGGGTCTGGAGTTATCATCGCGGAGGAGATTCCAGAGCAGGTACTTAAGGGAATCTGTTTCCATGCTCCAATGTAACACACAGGGGCAGAGAGGCAGACAGACAGAGTGGAATAAATAGAACAGAGAGAGATGAATGTGGGATGAGATGGAGAAAAAGACGAGATGGCTGAGGAGTATTGAGGGCAAGAAGCAGGCAAGAGGGTAAACAAAGCATAAGTAGAAGAGATTAAGAGGACAAAGAAAGATCCAGTTATAAGGAGCAAATAGAAAGCGTATGGGGGTGGAAAAAGGCTTATTGAGTTAGTAATGCAGTCAGAACTACCATCACTGTGAGTGAAGGCAGTGAAAGGTAGACCACATTTTCAAAAAAAAAAGAAACCTTTACCTTTGCATTTAAAGCCCCCTGATGTAGAAACTAATGCGTTTTCATGCTCGGGGTTACCTAAACAAACGGGGTGACCGCGTTTTGTTCTGTTTTGCAAGGAATGTAACAGATGCAGTCTGGAGCCGCAGGGGCCTGGTCGGTAGTCATAGCACATGTTGTTGACCTTGTCTGCACCCCCCCAAGAAACCTGGACCAGTCGCTGTATCAGATACATACATGCCTTTGAAGTGCAGACAGACAGACAGATAGACAGACAGCCACATGAATCCATTCAAATCACTGCCTATGCCAGCAGGAACACTTCATTAGCTGGCATTGCTTGTAAAAATAGAAAATTATACGTAAACCATGTGCCTTGCAGGTTGTTGCTCATGCTATAAAGAAAGTTCTTCCCTATTTGTACAAATCTGTATCACACCTGAGGGTTCACAAGGTGTGATGATATAAGTGAATACCAACAAAAACCTGTCTCATGCCATTATAAACAGCAACTACTTGCTCCATTTTGTGATTTTTTTCCTACGGAACAAAGGGCACATTCAGGTAGATTCAGGAAGATTGTGAAAGGTGGTGAAATCAGGCAAGACTCTATGGCCATGCTTACGGCTCTGCAAGGTACTTTGAGCTAAATGTCAACACGCTAACACGCTCATAATGAAAAAGCTAACATGCATGTTTAGCAGGTATAATGTTTAGTATGTTAACTATTTTGATAAGGGTCTTAGTTCGCTAACATTAGCTAATTAGCAGCAAGCCCAAAGTTCGCCTGAGGCTAATGGGAATTAGTTTTGCAGGTATTTGGTCATAAATCAAAGTATTTAACAAATTAAAATGTCGCCATGAGGATGGCGCAGGATCATCAAAGTTAAAGGTCCCATACTATGCTAATTTTCAGGTTCATACTTGTATTGTACTACTTGTATTATTTTATACTTATATTTTCAGTTTCTACTAGAACCTGTTTAAATGCTTAAATGTTCAGATGTTGTTTTTCTCATACTTTCTGTCTGAATATACCTGTATTCCCGCTCTGTATGAAACACACCGCCTTAGCGCCTGTCTCTTTAAGCCCCCAGACTGCTCTGATTGGTCACTCGGGCACTGTAGCAGCACTTTTTACCTATAGACCTTTTCAAAACATAAACATTATAAATGTGTCCTACCTTGAATACAATTTATCCTGAGGGGGACATACCTGTCTGTAACAGACATCATGGCAATCTAACCAGTATTTACCAAGACATTTTACTAGGAAACAAAAAAAATAAACCTTGTGGTAGTGCTAGAGAAAAAGTCACCAAAGTCAGTATGGATTGCCTGTAAATAATATCATGGCAATCCATCCAATAGCTGTTGAGATATTGCAGTCTGCATCAAAGGCATGCATTAAAACATCCACCAATTTAAATAACATTACCACAGGAAAGCGATACATCAATGAGTATTTGTTAGTATGTGCAAATAGCTGTTTTTGTCAACAGCTTCTTTTATCAGTAGGGGAAAGCTGGTTTCATTGTAGGTCTTTCCACTGATGTATTTTAAACACTCCATCTTTCCACTGGCAGTGTCATGTAAACCCTGGCAGCTGACTTTGTCTCCCCTGTGTTGGATCCAGTGTTACAGTCCCACTGCTGTCAGGAGCCACCGGCCAGACCGTCAGCTGCCTGGAAAGAGATTCTCGTGGGTCCAAACAGAACCTCAGTCGGCGTCCTTTGGGCCTCAGTGTGACTGTGAATCCTAATCCAGTCTGTGATGTTCCCAGTGCACACAGATACGTGTAGACTACACCTACAGTGACCCCAACACCTACTATGGCATGCCATTCCTGAGACTAATATAAATTTGACAACATACTTAATCACTGTCAAAAGAGTGCAAATACAAATACTTGTTAACGTGTGTGATTCATTGGTGGGAAACAGTAACTGAACAAGTGGAAACATGTTTCTCTTGGATAGTCATGTAAGGTTAAAATGAGCAACTGTAGTACGCCTTGCTTGGATTGAATTCAGACTAATAAGAATGGCATTTCTGTTGTTTTGCTTCAGCTAATCTTCAGCAGATTTTTTCAACTGTTATAATGTTGGAGATAAGTTACCGGATGTATAATATTTGTGCAAAATTTACGCCACAATGTACTGATGTGAAGTCCCACTGCCAGTAAGTGTTGTTGACCCACAGACAGAGATATGCATTGTTTATACAGCAGTGTTTCTGTCTCCATGACAACAAATTCAACTTGCCCATGCGTTGTCAGGTGGCTGATAATGGACCCGTCTTGGACTGATGATGTCACTGCCTCCACACAAAGGCGAGCTCCTTTATTAAACAGAGTATGGAAGAGACTTCTTGTTCGCTAAAGAGCTCTGAGTTGAGTTAGGGATTAGGGTGGAATTAGAGTGCCAGTGTCACCTCCAAATAGTTCCTCCATCTTTTAAAGTCACATAAAAACTTAAATCTATGCACTTGGGCAGCAACAAGGACTTTGTTACATTGTATTTTCCATTCAGATTCGATAGCCAAGAAAAATATGGCATAACCAGCAGCGCTACATCAAAGTCAGGGGTTGCAAAGGGAGGAGAGGCAAAGAGAAAGTGACTGAGAGGGAGGAGGGGTACGATTCATACTGCTCCTGTGTACCCCACTCCCTCTTCCCGCCCTCTGGCAAGTAACAGGCACGCACGGCCTCAGTGCACCAGCGCTGGAGCTATGAGCTGGGACGGCAGCCTAACTATTTAGCCTCCGCAGCCATACACCCTTCACGCTTGACACTTCTCCCTGCAGTCCCTCAACACATTAGCATAACAAACTTTCCACTTGAGGTAGCGCTCTCATAGTTCTCTTTGGTTAAGCAGCGTCTTTCAGGAATGTCTGTTTTCTGGTAGATGGACAGCCACTGACGGGACAACTCTATGTGTCCACTGGAAGCCAGGGTGCCTGACTGGTCTGGAGGGCTCTCAGCAAGTCCCAACCAGCCTGTAAAGGGCCTTCCATGTTAGCTGGCTCAGGGAAGTGGATCTTTCATGTTCATGGGTCTTGCTTTTTTCCCACCCTTGCCATGCTCTAACACAAGACCTAGTACTTATTTATTTAGTCCTGTTAGTCTTATCATAAATCATTACTTTAAATGTAAGTGCAGTAAAATGATACTAAAGCTATAGTCTAAGGGGTTGCTCATAGTGACAAAACCATAGAGAATCTGTACATAGTTCCCCTCAGCTCTACAGAACTTTTTAAGGGTTTTCAGCTCACTGGTTTTCTGCTCTGTCTCTTTATGGTTTTGGTTCACTCTTACTGCTATAATCATTTTTCGGCTGCAGCAGAAGGCTGTTTTCAACGAAAAAGCTCTAATGATTTTGGCAGTCAGATTGTTCATCCAATCATGCTTCTGTGTAACACGCCATCTGACGAGTCAGGGGCCCAGGCTCCTTCAGAAGTTGGTGGAGACCAAAAACCAAACAAGAAGCACTAAATGAACATTGTTCCGATTTGTTGGATGTTTAAATAAGATTAAATAGCCGTCTATGCTGCCCCCAAGTCAAACTAAGGGCTTAACCAGGTTTTAGTTTGTATTTCAAATGGTAAATGGGCATTGACCAACATAGCTTTGCAATTAGGCTGAAAGTGCTAATATTAATGTGAAAGGCACACGAGCAAGGTCGCTAAGTACCAGGATATTGGTATGCATGCTCCAGGGTTGTGGCCCAGAAAATTGTCATGACCAGGGATCAATTTGCGTTGAAAAGAAGGGTTGTACCCATGTCCAGCCCTGGTCATTGGTGTAAAAGAGGCATTAGTGTTGTGACTAAATATCCCAACTTGTAATGGCTTGGTCGACAAAGAGCGACAGCTCTTCAGACAGCCTTGCTCAAAGGAAGGATGATTGAGCCTTTTTTTAATCTGACAGACGCTCATATCGTCTGCCCTTCAAAGACAGCACTTCTGCTGTGTCTAAAGCTTATAAAGACACACACAGACACACACACACACACACACACACACACACACACACACACACACACACACACACACACACACACACACACACACACACACACACACACACACACACACACACACACACATACACACACACGCCTCCCCCTGATACATATAATACAGTGATGAAATTGCATGTTATACCCCTCTGTTATGCAAGTTCTAAGCCCTCAGTTTTGCTGTTGCACCTGCGGATGTGTGTTGTACCATCCACTGTAGCCTTGACAGATATGAGGTTTTTGCTTGTTTTGTTTTGTTTTGTTCTGTTCTGTTGTTTTTTTTATTTTTGGGAGGATGACAACTGTGAACGCTGCTGCACTCTGCTGTGAACTTTTATGTCTGGTTGCGCAGAGGACAGCCGGGGTCACGGCACCGATCTGATAATCCCCATCGCTGCACGCGGCAACGTCTGTGTTCGACTGCTAATAGAAAACAGACACCATTAATAGCAGATTCCTGCCTGTGATTAATGATATTGATTCAGTTTTCCAAGAGTTTGTTTTTCTCCTTCTGAAATGTTTCATCAGTGTTGCCATGGCCAATTAGTCTGATTGCTCTGTACTGGCATCAAAGACTGTCTGGGAGAGTGGGCTTGATGGGTCCTGGGCTGAGTGTTCGACATGCACAAGGACTGGAAAACAAGCCTGATGTCTCTCAATAGAACCTTTCTCGTGTAATCAAACAAGACTTAAGGAAAATGTCAACTATTTCAGCTATGCTTTTATGTCTGCTTGCATAAATGGTTACAAGCACTAAAATCTGCCATAAATAGCCACCAGGGGGGTGAGATAGAAGAGATCTGCCTGATGCAGAGGCACAGATGAGGAGGGATGAGGTGTCCACCTTTAAGTACACAAATTCAATTGTACTACGGTTGGTTGGAGGACATTATCACATGGCAGGAGAGATTAAAATGGAAAATATAAATCTTTTCATTATTAAACCCCTGATGAGGAAATGTAATGCAAAAAGCAAATGTGATTCAACAGGGAATTTACAGATACAGCACTAAAAGGACAAAAGGAAACAATCAGTGTCTGAATCCGGAAAAGAGTGACCTAAGAACTACAAGCACTAACGCAAATATCTACAGAGCCTCTTAGGACACCTGATATAGGCACACCCTCTCTTCTGTGCAACATTTCCCTATTCCATTCAGTGCGTCACTGACATGAATGTTAGAAAAACAATATTCAACTAGGGGCCTTGTGGGATCACAACGGCTGCGATACCAAATCTGGGCCAGGCGTGTAAAGCGGTGGTGGTGGCTACTTCCAGCGCCTCCAGGACCACATTTTGATACATTTTCAAATTAGTTGAGTTAAATGTAGGGTTATCTTTTCTATTCTGATATGATTTATATTTGTCACATTTTGTGGAGAAATGCACTTCAATTTTACGGTAGCCTTTTATCCTGTGACAACATAGTTTTTCCTCTTTTGATCACCTCTCCTCGATAATATTTTGTTTACTGATCTCCGTTGCTTCCCACGATTTCACAGAAATTCATCAGAAATTTTTATACTTCTGTAATGTGCAACCAATTATTCTGAATTACCTCAGCACACAAGCTGCAGCACATGGCTCGTGAGCCGTTTCTATTGGCTGAAGTGTATGTTTGGTGTGTGAATAGAGACGAACGGAGGTAAGGACTGCATAAAGGGAAGGAACTGTTAATGTTCAAGAGAAATTCAGGCATGAGAGGAGTAAAGATATGAAATTAGTTTTGAAATAAAGTGAAATCAATTACAAATATATGAGAGCTTTGGGTCATTTTATGTCTCTCACATCATGCATCTAGCAAATAACTGTAGTGGAAATGACCAAATCGGCTGTTTTCTGCTAGAATGAGCTGTGCTTTACAATGGCAACAGAGAGCATTTTAATGGTGCTGAAATTTGTGCAACATGTGGTTCACAAGTAACATACCAGAAACAGGAGCGGGGGTGGGGTGAAGGGTGGAGGGTGGAGGGTGGAGGGTGGAGTGTGGAGGGGGCAGACAGGCGATACCTTAAAGCAAAATGGTGCAGCGCCATGGAACAGAGCTTCCCTCTCAACACGGGGAGAGCATCCTGAGTGTTTGTTGCACACCATGAGCCCAAGCTGCTAACAAGGCTTTATCGATTCAGTAATGACATTCCGTCCACTCTATCTCCACAGGGTGCCCCACCCTAACTCAATCCAGATGAGCTCCATCATGTCATACTTGGAGTCGAACCAATCTTACATGACAGAAGTGGGTGGGTATTTCAATGCTTCTGATAAAAATGGGGAGAGTAGGAAAAACATTTCTAAGGGGACAGTCTATTAAAGAAAAGGCATGAGGCCTTTTCCACAGCTGTTTTGCACATTGGCCTGAGTCAAGCGGCGCGGCTGGTAATGGAGTGATAGGCATTGCGAAGGTTCGCTCCACTGAGGGCCATTTTACGCTTTTCAGGGTGTTAAAGAAGTACACTAGCAGGACCACACACTCAAAGATCTGTTTGTCTCACACAAACGTGTGAAAATAATTAAAGACAGAAAAAGAGCTTATACAGACAACATAATGCTTTAAACTCAAAATGAATGAATAAATCTTGTTTTTGCTGACCTCCAAGGGTTTAACTTACACTTTTCTGCGGTGATGTCCAGGTGGAGTTGACATGGTCCTATGACATTGTTGGGTGTGGTTAAAGGCGCATTAAAGCACACTTCTGATCAATAACACCCAGCAGAGATGCTTTCAGAGGCCACAGGCTTGAAACTTTAAAAAATGCAGTGAAATTTGGCTTTTTTCGCCTGGTGTTAAGTCAGACTTAGAACTTTACTTACACAGAAAATGATTTTGCAGCGTTGAATACTCGGTTCTGATTGATCACATTACACTCTGTCATTTCTGAATGAACTGCCATGGATGCAGTCCTGATCAAACTTGTCGTCATTTAAGTTGATATGACTAACCTGTAAACCAACAGTTTTCTATTTATACAACAATAGACATAGCAACATTAGCATTCATCAGTAATCGTTGTTTAGTCCAATATTCACTCTGCTTTTAGCTCTCGACTTTGTCTTTTTGCCATTGGTACTGGGCAGGAAGTATGCTGTTGTTGACAAATGACTGCTCCGGCTGAAAACAACACTGATGAGAGCTGTGAGACTAAACCAAAACAATTAGGTGAAAGATGATGAAACTGTCTGTAGAGCTAAAGGGAAGCAAAGTTAGGTGATAATTATTACAAGCAATTCCTAAACGTTAAAATTATTGATCAAAGTTGCTTTACGTCTAGACTTAAAAAATCTCTTTTGGTCTCAAGTCAAAGAGATTAACTAATCAATTTAAGCATAAAGTCTAAAATGGCATTTCAACAATCATCACATTATTTCTTACTGTCCAGCTGAAAATGAGGAACAACGTTGTTTAGGGAACCACCTGCTTTGACTGTTATCTCTGTTCAGAGAGACACACTTGTCTTTTCCATAACTCTACCTTATGTGGTAAAAATGCCAGAGTAAGTCAAGAAACTGATTGATTGAAAACAAATTGTCTTTACATCTGGGAAAGACAGAGTGTATTTTATTTGGCACTAAACACAAGCTTTAGAAAAGCAATATAATTAAGGTGCAGTGTGAAGGAATTATTGTCGAATTCAAAACCAGTGTCAAATACCTTGGAGTGCCTTTTCTGTCTCCGGGGAGAAAATTGCAGCTAAAAACGTATTGAAAATTGCAAAATAGCTTACGTTTTTCATATTGTTACACTTGCTTTTTCAACATAAAGGTGAAGAAACTGTTAGTTGCCTCTTTAATCTAGTGCCAATTTGACTATGCCTGTGCTGCATGGTATATTGGACTTTCCCAAAGGCTTAAAAACAAAATGCAGGTGGCATGGAAAAATATTATCAGACCTAGGTCCACCCAGGTCAAGTATTTAACCTGTAGAAATTAACCAAGTTGCATTATTACCTGATGAAGATCAAGTTAAACAACTTCAACAGTCACATTGACATGATAGGAAGCCAACATCCTTACAGCACAAGAACAATTAGTTCCAGCAGTGTTAAAGGTAAAATAGCCAGAGGCTCTTTTTTCTACACTGGGATCTGGAACAACCTCTCTCTACAGATTAAACAAAGCCAAACAAAGGACATTTTTAAAGCAAACGTTGAGGTGGCTCTGTGGGCAGAGTGAATGGTCCACTTTTAAGGTAGGGAGTTTGTACATGGGCGTGGAGTTGTAAGGGGGAATAGAGGGTTTATGCTGTAATGTGTTGTTTCCACCGTTGTATGTTTCTGTGTGTGTTTGTTGTTTCCAG
This sequence comes from Echiichthys vipera, assembly GCF_963691815.1. Taxonomy (NCBI): domain Eukaryota; kingdom Metazoa; phylum Chordata; class Actinopteri; order Perciformes; family Trachinidae; genus Echiichthys; species Echiichthys vipera. The sequence goes on along the minus strand of NC_139831.1, from coordinate 18,812,145 downwards.
CGAGAACAACTTTGGAAACAAGTCTTTTTAGTCATGCAAGTGCAATCCTCTGGGATTATCGTGACATAATACTCATTCAAGTTGTTGTGCGTTTAAATTCCTAATAAAAATCAGATCAAATCAATTGAAAATGGCCGCTGTACACAGCCGGCCTCTCACAGCTCAGCCTAAAACACCTCAGACAGCTTGATAGGCAAAGTAGACTCGCTCTGTCCACCAGTTCCCACAATTTAACTACCTGGAAAAAGTCATTACATGAGTGTGAACTTCAAAGTTCATTTGGATTTCTGAGCTTTACGCACTTATTGCCTCACTCCTACATGAGAGTCATGAGCAATACTTAAACCGGCTGTAAAATTACAATGTGACTGTAATGTTAAATGCAGTTTCTGGTGTTTGCTGCGTAGCGCAAGACTTAATGTTTCCTTTCCCCACAGCCAAACCTTATTTCAGTGCATGCTCCAGTGATCGCTTTGCATTTACACTCTGCAGCACTTTGGTCCAAACACAGACACACATCTAGAATCATCTGTGTCACATGTGATTATGTGAGCAGATGGAGACAGAGTGTCAATGTGCAGCAAGGCTGGAGAAGGAGGAAAGTAGTGAAATGGGAAAACAAAATGGCCCAGGTTAAAGTAACAGAGAGTTGCTGACTGGCCCCCAGTGGCCCAGTAGACCTCTGCTTGTTTCACCGCTCTCTGAATAAATTAAGAGTTTTGAGCGTCTCTCTCTCTCTCTCTCTCTGGCTTTCAAAGGTTCTTTGCTCTTACTTTCTGACTCTATACTCTTGTTACACTGTCTAAACTAATTGGTCATGTTCTCCTGTTAGACACAATTCCACCTACTTCCATGATGCATGGACAGGACAGGGAAGTAGTCCTTAAAGGGTCAAAACTCTTAAAGAGGAAAGCCTTATTATGTGACCACTGTTAAACAACCCTGATGAAGGCTAAAAGCCAAAATGTCTTGGACTCACAATGAAGTTTTTCTTCATAGTTTCCGGAGTTTTGACGCTTTACGAACAAAAATTGGGTATTGCTTTCAAATAAGGTACCCTTTATAAATCCTCATCCAACATGACCCTTAATATTAGAGGTGTAAATCACAAGGTTCTTCTCAATACGTTTATATATCAATTCATTTCAGGGACCTGCGATCGATATGAGACAATATTTCCATTTAACACAATCAGTTACATTTATATCAATATAAATTACAATATAATCATTACTGCATTTAAATTAAAAACAAACTATTGTTTTTAATAAAAAAGAATAAATATAAAGCAGTCATTTTCAAAATAAAGGCGTATCTTAAGCAAATGTATTTTCACTTTGCATCGATGATATTAAATTGTTTTGATTTATTGATTCATATATATGTATCATTACACCCCTACTTTTTAATTATTAAAATAGGCTGATGTTGATTAAATTGTTAACAGATGGACATAGGATGTAGCTGAAAGGATAAAACAAGTGTAATCCTGGAGGAGGATTTTCCACAACCTAGTAACCTAAAAGTCATCCTTGGAAATAGCTTATTAGTGATTTATAAAGCATTAGTGAATAATCTATTATCCAATAATAAAGTCAGTGAACTCTCTGTTTCTTATTGTCTTTGTATTCACCTTATGATGGACTTATTCAACTCTGGCGATTTCATTTGACTTTATTAGGCCTGCGGGTGTGCTTAAAGTCAATTAATATATTAAACAATAAACAGCTTCACACAGGCATTTAAAATAAGACTATGCCAATGGCCTTCACCAGTCCAGCACATAAAACACCTAAACAGTAGGTTTCATCATGCCCTCTGACCTCTACTGAGTCAAAGCAAAATACAAACAATTATCTGCTGAGGTCAGTGAAGGTCCAAGGGTTCACTTCCAGTGCGCTCTGCTGCCAAACACTAAGACTCTATTAGTTCACACCTTGTAGTGCAATGAAACATGCTTGTGTTAGTTTTACGGGTTTTGGCCAATGGTGCTCTGTATCCACACTGACCAGTAAAAACCTCAGAGTGAACAGTGGAAAGTCAAGGTAGTTGGCCCATGTGTGCAATCAGACAAAGACAGTCGGGATGGGAGAGATACAGGCTCTCACAGCTCACCAAGCACACAATAATGTCACACAGCGGAGAAATGAATCCATGGAAAAGACACATAATCCTTATTACAAAAGGTTTGGCCTCTCTTTTTATGACACATGTGACTGGCGGACAATCGTGTATTCTATAATGCCATCAACCAGTCGGCAGCCAGCTTTCTGCAGGCTTAACCTTTGTAGTAATAATGGAATCTCCCCCATCAAAACAGGAACATGTCAGGTTCCTCTCTTTCCTTCACTCTCTGTCCTCATTATGTTCATCGAGCACCAGTCTGACAAATTAGCATGTGCACAGACCAGTATGTGGAGAACTGTTCACATGTCCATCTGAATGCTCATGAACAGGATAATAGTAAGGAAAAGGCTCCTCATTTGGCGCTGACTTGCAGGATTTCATTTGTTCACAGCTCTATGCTTTTTTATTTTTTTTTTGTTGCTACGGCCACAGATTATTTCAGACATTTCTTGTCAGTGTAATAAGGCTATCTGTGAGTGTTTTGCTTTGTTTTAAAGGGGAATGGAAGAGGATAGAATTGGAGAGGCTGGCAGCAATGGTTGAAATAAGACACAGTGAACAATCACACACTGATGAGCCTCTGCAAGATGAGGATGTGTACAGTGCGTGTGCACATCTGATAATCTGCATCCGAAGGCATGCATGTGGTGCATGTGAGTATTGTTTGAGAGGATGGGGTTCGCTCAGTGACCCCGCACAGGGCTTCTCCAGCAGCTTGTCAGGGTTGGCTGCTCCTTCCCTGGGACCTCTGGCTCTCTTATCCAAATTGCAGTCAAGCTTCAAAAATAAAGAGCCCTTGAGTCCCATTCGCCTGAGCAGGCAAACCCCGCACCGACAATGCGTCACAAACTCCACTTTGACACTTTCATGGCTGATTCTTTTTTTCTTTCTTCATCTCTCTCTCTCTCTCTATATATATATATATATATATACACATATATATCACACACACTCACATTTTTATTTTTATATATAAAAAATACAGTATATATATTTATTTTTTTTACCAGTGCTTTGACCTTTGGAGAATTTTCACAATTGTTTCCTGCCTCATTCCCTCTTTTCTTCGTCTACATTTTCCCCCCATTATAGTTGTTTTGTTTTTCTGTTTCTCGCTCTTGATTTCTATGGTGACAGTGCGCTTCCCAGGAATAATGGAGGCTGTGGGATTAGGAGGCGTGAAGGCGGATGGATGGCTTTCTCATAAATAGGTAGGAAACTCCTGGAGCTGGGTGGATGGGATCAGCAGATGTGTGACATGAGCTCAGGCTCTAATTGGAGACTTTTCTATCACTCAGAGAGAACCAGGAAACATTCACACAGCAGAAACACAGGCACCCTCTTTTACAGACCTTCATATCATCTCATCTGAACTGAGGGGCCACTCTGAAACACCACTTATTCTTTCTTACTGTATAACCAAACATAAGGAATACACACTGCATGCACGTGTTAAAGCTCACACATCTCCTAAGCTCCTATGGGTGACGACATCATCTGATGCCAATTGCAGGCTTCATCACAGCGAGGCTCCATGCTGACAGGATCCCATCCAGTGCAGCTCCAAATAGCATGTGAACCACACACACCGCAAAAAGCCTCAAGTCAAAACACATCAAAACACTCAGCACACACACACAGGCAGCAGAACGGGAGGTCGAACAGAAACAAGCTCAGTATGTTTATAGTCTGATTTGACTTGTTTGGAAGATAAGTTTGGACTATTGGTGGGGTCACTGGTGTGTTTCGGTGCAGTGTGCAGCGATTCAAACACAGTGTAATGAGGGAGTTCGACAAGTGGTTTCGACAAATGAAAATGCCAACCTCTGTGGTACAGCACCTTTGGCCTTTAGAGAGTGAGAGAGAGAGTATTGCTGCTCAGTGTGTGTGTGTGTTTGTGTGTGTGTGTGTGTGTGTGTGTGTGTGTGTGTGTGTGTGTGTGTGTGTGTGTGTGTGTGTGTGTGTGTGTGTGTGTATGTGTGTCTTAGAGAGCATTCGTGTGTTTGGGAGCCTAAAACATCCAGTGGCTGCCACGCTCCATACTTGCCTGACCGCGGTAACCACAGGCGAGCCACAGCTGAGCCTCCAAAGCCAATTAAAATGTTATGAAGTGGAGTTCCCTTTATTTATTTATTTATTCCTCCTGGCGGGGAATAGCCAGACACTTACTGTAACTGCACAAAACTGGCTTCAAGCATCAGGCCTCCTCCTTCTGCTGCTGCTGCTGCTGCCTGTGGGAAACATGTGAGTGAAGGTCCTTCTGAGGCCTGGCAGGGCAGACCAGACCTCCAGATTTTTTGAACAAGCTTTCTGACAGACTGACAGCAGGGAGGAGAAGGCGTACGCGCCTGGCTGCCATGAAGCAGACACCAGACAGAGGCTACAGGAAAGGCCCCGCCGCTGCACTGAGGCCGACCTACCCGCTGCATACCGAACATATTGTGCAGTGACGCATGGTGCACTGACCACGTAACCCTTAGAAGAGCTAAGGCCTGTAAGCACCTGTGTGTGTGTGTGTGTGTGTGTGTGTGTGTGTGTGTGTGTGTGTGTGTGTGTGTGTGTGTGTGTGTGTGTGGATCGCCTCCCTTATAAAAACATCCTGCAGGTCCAGCTGAACACACACCGGAGTCCCCAGCAGCCCTAAGCGCAGCACATTGGGCCGTATGGCAACACCCCAGGAACACACACTTCTTCAGGCCTCACACACATCCCCACCCTTACCCCACCCCCCAAACCCCACCCCCACCCCAACTTCCCCAAGGGAACCACAACCATGCTTTTCCCAGGCTTTGCTCATATCGTGTGTCACAGGTGTTTAAGTAGAGAAACAGCGTTGAGGCTTCAGAAATACTCTCACTGCCAGTCGCAGGCGTGAGGGAACATGCTTGATATTGCCTTGACAACATGTTTATTTCTTTGCTGTTTTGCCTTTGCCTCGGCAAAACGCCTCTCCCTGGAGTTCGCTGCATAAGTCCATGTACAACACCAACACCCTTTAGATGACAAGGCATCACCTGAAGTAATACCCGATTCCTGATGTAATCCACCTGGCCTCGCTCTGCAGCAGTGTGTCTCTGTTGCCTTTGTGTGTGTGTCTGAACGAGAGGAGGAGCGCTTTCTTATTTCATACCCTGCTTGTGTGTGTGTGTGTGTGTGTGTGTGTGTGTGTGTGTGTGTGTGTGTGTGTGTGTGTGTGTGTGTGTGTGTGTGTTTGTGTGTGTGTGTGTGTGTGTGTGTGTGTGTGTGTGTGTGTGTGTGTGTGTGTGTGTGTGTGTGTGTGTGTGCCTCCTGCGCACTGCAACAGGAGGGATTACAGTTTATTGTATCCACAATCTTGTCGGGGGAAAAAACTGCAGTGAAATGACTCCTTTGTCTTTCTCTTCTCTGTCTCTATCACACACACACAGACACACACACACACACACACACACAATCCTTCAGGGCACCTTCACCTCCTGACTGAGGAATGTTTTTCTCGCTCACCCATCAACACAGGGGGAAATTGTTCGTGCACATGCGTTTGTGTGCTTGTGTGTGTGTGTGTGTGTGTGTGTGTGTGTGTGTGTGTGTGTGTGTGTGTGTGTGTGTGTGTGTGTGTGTGTGTGTGTGTGTGTGTGTGTGGGTGTGGGTGTGTGTGGGCAGGCTCAGGGGAGACAGCTTGTAGAATACCTGTGAGTGGGAAGACAATATCTCATGTCTTAGCAGGTTGAGGAGACAAAGTAAACAGCGAGTAAGATGACAACCTGTTCCTAAAACAGGCGGAAAGTTCCACCGCACACACATTGTTTTCCATCAGTTATCTAGATTGCTATCAGGAAAGATCAAATTTTCAGGCATTACCACTCTCCTTGACGTGAAAGATGCATAGAATGGAAAAATCAGATGGACACCAAACTGCACTTAATGGAAAAACGTATTTATGCCCCATGAAATTGCTGAAAAGACACACACAGCTTGTACCATCTTTTCCTCATGTCTCGCATTGGGTTTTCTGGTAACCACTAGAGACCGTAGTTTGCTCTGAAGTGCAATTTGTCCAAAAAAAAAAAAACACATCCAAGGACGAGGTTATGAGAGGGATGCTCTGAAAGGAATGGAGGAATTCAGATTGCATGTTCGGTAAGAGAAATCCAACTTGAGCAAGATGCTTTGTCCTCCGCTGGGTGAAGAATGACGACATTAATGAGGCTCTTGTGGGATGATGGATGTGTGAAGAGTTGTGCTTCGCCATGGCCCAAGAGGTGTGCTTCCTCACTCTCCAAATCCTCCCCAGCCCTTTGATATCATGTCTTCCCTGCAGCATGTTTGACCCTGGCAAGAACAGCAACACTTATCCTCCCTTCTGGAAGGAGTGAGAATACTTGTATTTGTCAAAATGAGGGGAAACATGGAAGCCAGAGAGAGAATGATTCCCACATATCTGAGGTGAAACTTTGAAGAAACACTTTTGAAAAGCCAGAGGATAACTGCACTGTATGAGCACGTGTATATTCGTGTGTCAATAGAGATACTTCTGATAAAAAACAGTCAGCGTCTGAGGACAAGTGATGGATTATAAAAAGTGTCTGAGAGGAGGGAGTTCTTTGGGCTTTGGGAGGAATTAAAAGACAATCATGTCCTCCAAAAACAGCCAGCAGGAAATACCGCAAACACATAAAGTTGTGTGAGGAGCTGAGAGGCTTCATGTATAATTTGCTCTGCCTTGTCCACTTTTGATTTAAAGTTCTTGGATATGCATGGAATCTAAAACAAGCAAGTAAATCTGAATATAGAGCTAAACGTCAGAACTTTGACTCATTTCTCGCAAATAAAGACTGTTAGCCATGGCAAAGCAGATATAACAGATCATATTTTCTTCACAATTATCAAAGGGAGCAGCACCAGACTTCACCGGGGAACAGGGGGGTGTAATTTACTTCGGAGTGGTGCATGAAGATCATCTCATATCGCAAACCCTCTTTGATCTCATGTGGTAAAGGATGTGAGTTTTTTTTCCTTCGCTTGAAAAAACAAACAATGGTGTTCTTTCCAATCGAGTCTACTGTATGTGCAGGCGAATATTTGTTTTCCCTTTTCCTGCCCCCTCACCCCCCACCCCCCAATCCCCAATCCCCAATCCCAATCAATTCCTGATAGAATTACTGCATTATTCCATGGAAACTGCCTAACATGAGCAGGTGTCTCAGACTTCGAGCTGATTGCCAGACGGAGCAGGCCAGGGTGCAGCTGACTGTTAGCGCTAATGTGAAGTGACAGGGCCTCTGACGCCGGGGAAAGAATAGACGATCCTTCTACTTTCCAGAGCTGCAAGAGTTATCAGGTTAACCACAGGTTAAACGCAAATCAGAGAAAACACTTAGATCCAACAGTAACTCTTTTTTAACTGCAGTTGATTAAATGGCACATTGCAGTTCATTGCTTAATAGTAAAATAAATCATATTATAGAAATAAATAATGATACAGATTATTAATGTAAAGCCTCAACTGTATATCATATTGTTCACTTTATAAAGACTGAACACTTTATGCAGGACTAAATCACAAGGAGGTGAAAGTACAACATTCTTTGAGGCTGAAATAATAAAACAAAAAGATATATCAGTGATATTTTATCCCTGAGTTTACTGAAGATTATATAATACCAAGATAATACTTCAGCAGGGCATAAATGAATGATGAATGCTGCTTCTCTCTCCCACAAACCATCCGTGAAATGAACTCTCCCCACCTTCAAATCACAGCTCAAAACACATTGTTGTAATATTAGCATATTCTGTCTGACCACTCACTTCTCATTATTTCTCTTTTTTTCATGCAGTTGTCTGTATTCTTGTTTTTAATTAATGTTTTACTGCTGAAAGGTCACCTTGAGTGACAAGAAAGGCGCCCATAAATAAAATGAATTATTATTATTTCTCCTTAATTTTAATGCAAGCATATGGCACACATTTACCTGTTTTATGAGCGTATCAAAAATATTCACAAATCATATGTCAACCAAGAAATAGTTTTCACTTTGTATTCTTTCACGTTGTCCATTTTCCTGTTTGACTTTCTTTTGTGAGACGTGAGAGTATCAACTTTGATTCGCCATCCGCCCCAGCACAGCAGGTGTTTTGAAAGCGGAGAGACACTCCATAAATCCAATGAAGAACATGTTCACAGGCAAACAAAATGTCATCAATCCGACCATCTACCAGGTTTTCAATCGAAAACAGAAACCAGCAGGAATCTTGCTCACATCTGTTTCTTGTGACGCCAACGGACAAAAGTCATGAAATCACTCACTAGAGAGGCAGGGAGGGATGGAGGGAGAGAAAGAAACAAGAGTCAAGGTGGTTTCAATTAGAGAGCTATAGATAACCCTTCATTTATTTGAGGCTTGGCCTCAATGAACAAACGTTAAATTCACACTATTGGCTAATAGATTCTTCCTTAATGAAAGCAGATACCTCTATCAGTCCTGGACATCATCAGCTGCTGGCTGTTTTTAGCCAAGTATCCAGCCATGCTGACAGGATGAAGAGTAAACACTGGGGAGGGCGCACGCAAGGCCCGAACCTGTACTCCCTGGGCTGAACCTCTGACAGAGAATAACTGAACGTCTGCCACGGCAGCCTGGACTAGGAACAGAGAGAGGGCCACATCTGTTAGGCTCATGACTGGGACGATCTACACAGAGTCTGTGCCCCTATGCAGGAGCCGAGACTAAAAGCAAAAAGTCAGAGCCACCGTCAGAACTGTTCCACACCTCGCCCCCTTGTCCCAGCCCCCCCACCCCCCCCAAAAACATGATATCCCCCAATAAAGACCATGCTGTTTTTAAATCACCCTGGTCACCCTGTCAGGACAATAGCACCTAATATTGCACCACAGAGCAGTCTGCTAAAAGACGACAGCACCACTCAGTTTGACTTTTTGTCAGTGTTTTAATATTCAGAGGCAGAGGACATATGAGTGAAACCTTATGGGCCAGGTGCATCCGCAGTGCAGCGTCAGAGTCTCTGATTGAGACACACAGAGAGAGGAGGCAGACAATAGACGGGCTTTGTGAGGACAATGAAAAAGCCATGTGTCCACGTGGGCATTTCCAGACCCCGGGGTCAGAGATGTAAAATTTCATAATGCAGCAGTCACTCTGCAAAACCTAAACAAGCCTGTGATTTTAACATCGCCGACTCTCCACCTTCTCTGGAAAATGACTTAGGTCTTTGCCTCTGGAATGTGTTTATATACGGCAGTCCACCTGACAAAACCATCGGCAGATATATGAACTACTGTCACCAGTCACTTCAAAGGTTATGCTCATATCTTCCAAAGAAGCTGCCGCTGTGTGTGTTCTGTCTCCATTATCCTAATACTGAATTCAACAGAGGGAAATTTACTTATTACCATAGTGTCTATTTCCTCTATTTCCCACAAATTAAAGTCACCCACTATATGAGTGTTCACTTTATTGCTACTTGGCTGTTCCTTAATTCCCTCCCCCGAAAAGCGATTGCCCAATCACATCTTAGCAACTGTGATCAGGCATGGCAGGCCTGCCGAGCTTTGGATTTCTCCACATGCTGAAGCACTGTGCACATATAGACTGTATATAAAGATGGACAACATGATAGCTCCCAAAAGTGAAGCCAAATCTCGATCACTGCAGTATAGGGCCCATTACATTTTTTTTATTTTAGGTCGCTCTTATCACGCTGATGTGTGTCAGCATGTAGGTGCAACTTCTCTTGAAGGAGTACAGCATCTAAATTTAGTTTTCATACAGTGTATGTAAGCAGTGAGAATATACCATATGTTACTGCAATCCTTGTTTTTATCTGTTGCTGCTTTTTACGTATTGTTCTTATGGGATGAAATGACATGATTAACTGCTGTGACTGACACCACTACTACTACTACAAATCCAAAATTACAAGCTGGCAGTGCCCATATCCAAGATATTTGGGATTTTGTACAGTTGGAGGAAGTGGAGACACAGTGTCAGCCATCTTTTAATATAGTCCATGGTTGTGCACAAGACTGTAATAGGAGCAAAATTCAACATCTAAAGAGTTTGGAGTGTAGTGTCCTTTTGTTAGCCTTTCCGAAACCAGTGTGTCCATCTGCTCTAGCAAAAGCTGCAACTGTTAGCATTTCCAACCAACCAGCTTACTACCTACAGCGTTACTGAACGTTACTTCCAAGGCCAACGATCACATCTTAGCTAGATAACTGACCAGGTCATTTTCTGGGTTACAGGTCATAAAATGACTTTGAAGAATTCCCTCACTATCCGTAAGCTGGTCCTGGCTAATGCAAAGATTCTCTATTATGTAGATAGCATGTTACAAGCTGCGTCAATGGTATAAAATGTTACACTTCCCGTCTCCTAAGTGTGCACAGACTTATTTGGAAGTGTATGAACGTGGGGATCAATGAAAAGTTATATTTCATAATGTATTTATATTTTATTTTCCTAAGAATAGATTTGAATAGATAGATCAAGGTCCTGCTGAATGTGAAGAAGAGGGCCTTCAGAGAAGGGGACAGAGAGCAGATGAGGCAGGTCCAGAGGGAGCTGAAGGAGAGGATCCAACAGGGCAAATGTCTTTTAGGTGGAAAAAGGCAGCTCTGGTGATTTGATTGACGTGGTGTTCAAAGGAGAGGTAGCTGTAAAATATAACTCAGAGGTTGCCGATAAGTGGGGAGGGAGACAGGGTTAAGTTGATGATGATGATCATGTCTGATTCATAACATGTTATGTTGGAGAAAGGTGATTTAACTTTGGTGAGGTGGTTGGTCACAGTGGAGTGAGTTGCATAGGAGATGTAGAGCGTAGTAGTAGAAGTGGAGGCTGTGATGGCGTATGTTATACGATATTATTATATTGTTATATGATATTGCCAAGGGGTAGCATTTAGAGGATGAACTGGAGAGGACCAAGCACTGAACCCTGGGGGACACCTTGAGACAGAGGAGCGGATGAGAAGGTGCAGTTGTTGATGTTGATGAACTGTTTTCGGACATAAGCCAGGAGAGGGCAGTACCAGTGGGTGGTATGAGTCGAAGAATGAGGGATGGGTCAAGGTGGGATGAGTCAAGGTGGGTCGTACCATAAGCCTTAATGAAGGCTGTTTCAGTGCTGTGCTGCGAGCGTAAACCAGATTGAAATAGTTTAAACAAGTTGCTGGAGATGAGTTGGGCTTTGAGATGTTAGGCGACGACACATGTCGGTATTTTTGACTGAAAGGGGAGATTGGAGATGGGCCTGAAATTATTCATTATATTAGGATAGAGTCCAGGTTTTTTGAGAATGGATGTGACAGCATGCAGTTTGAGTGGATTAAGCCAGAGCTGAAGGAAGAGTTTATGATTTCTGTGATGAATGAGGATATAGATGGGAGACAGTGCTTAACAAAGTTGGATGGGATGGGGTCCAGAACACAAGTGGAGATTTTCATTTCGACCATGAAGTTGCTCTATTGGGGACACTGGGCTGGGTGGTAAAGCTAGATTTGGTATGTCACAAATTCTAAAGGCAATTGCTGTCTAGTATGCTGACAAAGAAACCTGAAACTTCCAATGCAGCGGAAGAGTTTGCATTTGCATAGTGAAAGTTTTGACAGCAAACATGGTGGAGTGTGCAGATTTGGGATGTAACTGGACCCTGGAGCTTCCTTCCACTATCTACCAAAATGTGCCAACATCGTAGCAGATATAATCGTATGTCTGACAACCACTCGCTTAGTCATCCACTGCCAGGGACAAGCTAACAAACAACATAAAGCAAACTATTACTGCTATGATTAGTATTTCTACATATTTTAAAATGTGTCGGGGGGGGGGGCGACTTCAGTCAATCACACTGCGCTCTGGTAAAACAAGTTGCATACAATGTATTGATAAAGAAGTAAATAAGTAGTCTATATGTTGAATTGCTAGATAAACATTCACTTTCCCTTTTCTCTCAGTCTCTTCAGCTCTCTGATGGCTTGTGAGAAACACCTCACTCTGAGGCACAAAGGTCTATTTCTGTCTCTCTTTATATACAAAGCTGCCTGTAAGTCCTCTGAAATGCAGCTGTTGCCTTTACTACAGCTGAGAGACTGTGATAATTAATAACCTCACTTGTGCCTCACAAGCAAAAGCCAATAAGAGCATGTTTAAAGTCAAAACACACACAATGCCATGACAAATTGTTCCATATTTCATCCATGAAGTTACTGTTTTGGTCTTCAATGGCCAGCAGAGTCTCATATCCAATCTGGTGTGGCTGGCAGCAAGCTGATGTTGTGTACTCTGTGATGTTGATTTGTTATAACTTTTTTGGAAATGAAGTGGATGATATCAGAGGATGATTTAAAGGTTCTCTGTGTAACTTTCAGAAAACCCTTGTAAATAGAGACACCAGTGGCCATTATGACCAAAACAGTGAGACTGAACATAACTGACCAGCATCCCGTTGGCATAATGCCGTAAAATGAATTAAAATCCTATTTAGAAGCTTGCTGCTTGCAAATCACTCCATCAGCCAGCGCAGATTCATCTCGCACAGCAGAGCCACAGCCGGCTTAGGTGTCAGTCAGCAAACAGCAAGCCAGCCACAGCATTTAGCTCTGTCTGATAGCTATCAATTCAGCCGCATTAGAAAGCAAGCTAACATCAGCTAACATTAGCCAGCTAAAACCAAAATATTTCACATGTTAGTGTTTCTTCTAGGAAAGTCCACACATGCTGTGCCTCAACTACACACACTCTGCAGCATACCCTCAGCCAGCATAAACCCTGGCACCAAGAGTCTGGTCCCAGACCACAGGTGCAGCAAACTAGGTAAGTTGCTGCCATTACAGAGGACTGTGACCAACCATTGATCCATCTCCAGGCTGCCGCTGCAGAGAACAGCACAAGAGGACTCAGGTCATTTGTTGACGTTAGTAGACTCCATTTAGTTATCCCTGTTGGCTGGCAAGTTGAAGAGAGATGGGCGCTTTAGGAGCGTGCATGACGTTTTGACCTTCCTTAGGAGTTTCCAAGAAAATCTGTCCCGAAACCTTGATATAGAAATGTCAGTCCACAGGCTGACAACTGAAAAAGTTGGTGAAGGTTAAAAATGTACTTATTACTTTACTTATTTTCAAGTTGCAAAACAACCCATTTGCCCACTGGCAATATAAAATGATGAATATGTGTAAAACGTTACACACAAGACCTTTAAGAGGGATTTTGTCAGACTTTCAGAACCTGAAAAGGGCAAAGAGACTTAGCCAGTTGGGAATTTGTGTGTTTTTTTTAAGTTTGGAAAAGCAAATATGCTCAAATACTATACATGCAAGTCCACATAAAGCAGAAAACATACACATGTGCCTCATCTCTATGAGTGTGACTAGCTGTTCAAACGAAACAGCTGCTGTCTTTTCTCACTGACAGATTAGAACCTGCGCCGCCTGGAACCACAAAGGGCAGTTAGAGTGAGGGTTCGATTCCAACTCTGCATTGTAAAATAGACTAAAGATGTGAACAAGAGTATGTAACCACAGGGAAGAGGCCAATAGGGCAGCACAGTTTAAAACAGGAATTCACTACTTACGTATTTGCCCAGTAGAATCACACATCTATCAGGATAAAGTTTAATATTCTGACATATAGAAAAAGAGTTAGATGAAAAGGTATTTATGATTATCGTAGCTTATCATCACAGCTAGAAACAGAGGGAAACAGCTAGCCTGGCTCTAAATGTAGTAAGTTCTGCTGGTTGTTAAATGTATTTATTTGTTCTGATCCCAGAAGGAAAAAAATGTTATTACCAGCAGAATAATAAACACACAAGTAACAAGCAGACAAAGAACACAACATTTTTCAATAGGGCACAAAGGGGCCCCCAAGCTACTATTGGGTAAGGTCAACTTGAATTTGAGAGAAAACAGTCAGGAGTGAACCAGAATGATGCATTTACAAGTTAAATGGATGCATGAACCACTTACGAGGATTATGAGGGTTTGGATCTCCCCACTAGTTTCAGAAAAAAAGGGGCTCCTCAAACAACATTTTGCATAGGCCCCCAAAAAGCTAGAAACGTTCTTGTTTTTCATGAATATATGTACTCATTTACACTTGATGATCTCTTGATTTATTTAACAGTGACCTTTTGAAGTGTATGTATGTTCATTTCACTTTCTGAGTTTGTTTTTTGTTTTTCAATCTCACCAGATCAAATGTTTTTCAGTTTGTATATTTTTGGGGTTTTGTGTTTTGTTACCTGTGCAAACAAGTAAACTTTATAAATCTTTTCTGTTCAGCATGTCTTGATCCTAAATTCCATGAAAAACCAAATCCTCTAGAACTATCAACCAAAGCAAAAGGGCACCACAAAGACACTGTTCAAGCAAAATGGAAAAGGAGAACAACCTGCAGGTAAACCAAAGAGCCTTTGTTCCACCACGGTGTGTCCGATAACTACTTTTATCTTTGCCCACATTTTTCCCTTCCTAATCCCCTGCACATCGACTAAAAACAAGGAAATGAAAACTTTTATTTGATTCCATAAATCCATTTGGCACGTAAACAAGGCCTTCTCTTAGTGTGTGATCCCAAAGAGAGGCAGCGCCTCATCAAATTACCACAGCTATTCATATCTGCCTCCCAGAAAGATTTAGGTATAAACCAATCCTCTCGCTCAACAATCTTCAATTTCTCTTAATCGTCCACTGTTTAACTACTGGATTAAATAGCATCAGATGTACAGCCAGCGAGAGTAAGATTAGGCTTTCATTATGTAAACTAATAAAAAATAACCTAAAAATGCATCTTCTTTTGATAGTCTTTAAACGTTTGTATCAAACACTTTGTCTCTTTGTCTCGTTTGAACCAGCTAGTAAGAGGCACAAAGTTTAATGTGGAGTACAACCCACTATTTATTAAGATAAATGTTTCTTATGGAAGGATAAGAAAGACCCTCTTAATCCAAATTTAATAGACATTTTCCAACTCTCTAGACAAATTATGGATCTGCAAAGCCCAAAAAACTTCTTTTAAACTTTTTTTAAACGTATTTAATGTAATTAGATTTTTTTAACCAAACAATATCAAATTTGGGTTCAATTTGTTCGACTTGAATAAAAACTTCATGGTTGGCCTTCACAAGCTGGAGACGCCTGGTTGTTTCTCCCCTGAGAAGAAACACAATCAACTGTTGTCCAAAGATAATCAATGAAATTACTTTGCATGCCATTTCTTTTAACAGCCATGAATCGAGCACCAAAGTGTCTTTGAAATAGCAACACGCAAACATTATCTCAGCTTGGCTTTGCTTGCTGAAAAATGAATTACCTTGTGAGTTAGAAGGAAGAATACATCTATGACAAATATGGGTTCAAATAGTTCTTTTTGGCACGAGTCAAAATGCCTTGCAATGGCTGTATTTTTTAAGTGGTTATAATTCTTTATTTTGTTCAGCCTGGACCACAGGGACGGAGCAGCTAGGAGTTTGGAAGACTCATTTTCTTTGGGAGATGCACAAAGCTTCTGTGAGTTTGAGGACAGGGAATGCACCCTGGTGTCCTGCAGTGCTGAAGTTTCCTCTTGCTCAGAAAATGTACTATTTTACTTATGCAGCTTAGAACTGCACAACTGTCTTGTTCGTGTTGCAGACTGACAGTGAATGGAAATTCCTATTTGATTCAAAAAGCTTCACAATATTGCAAAGCTTGATGTTAAAAATTGTGTAGAATCACTGAATTGGCATTGTTATCCAATCGCTGCAACTGGCCAAAAGCAAAACACAAACTCAACTTTTTTTTAATCACATGAAACTTGACAAACTGAATACAAGATGGCATTTGTGTTTGTTTGGCTGCAAACACCTAGATTGATTAAGCCTTTGTATGAGAGTCAAACAACAGGTGTCTTTGTGCATATAAGGCTGCAGCGGGCAGAGAGCGGACGGCGCTTAGGGTTTCACTCTTTGAAACTGATATGGGTGAGCTGCTTTTCTCAGGCCTAACCCCAAATCTGCCGTTGATGGACGGACCACCCAACTCTCAGCTCTTATAGGCGCACAGTGGGGCCGCTCGCAGCAAAAGCAGCCCCCTGTCATTCTCCTTTGGGAAGGAAATGGATCAGCCGACTGTTTGTCAAGCACATTGTCAGAGTCTCCTTCGCAATCAAACAGCCAGATTTCCTAAACAACGGCATTACACTAATGGATACCTCTGGAATCCATACAGCGCTTTACAAACCGAAACCCTTTACATCAGTCTTAAGATGGCTGAACATGTGACAGCACCAACAGGAAAAAAAAGTTCAGGCCTTGCTCTTTGTTGAAGTACAAAAAGGTATCTTGTAGGAAAAATGGGACCGTGTGATCAGAAAAGAAGGATCCGTAAGATAAATTACATTTTTATGGTGGTCGGTCTTCTTCGGCTCTCCAGTGAAGTCTCTGTTTCACTTTATTGTGGGACTTTATAGGAGGTTTTGATCACAATAAGGATTCCCTCAGGATGTTACAGTGCCAGAGCCGAGGATGCCAGAGCCATTGGTCAGAGGCGGAGGGTCGAGGGTTAGCCTCAGTGGGCTGCTCAACTGACAGCGCTTCGTCGCCAAAAGTGGACTCAGACTGAGACAAAAGATTCACACCCATCCTCTCCTCTCCAGAAGGAGCCCGTCCCTAAAGTCTTTCTGATCAGTCACAGGGCGAACAAAGCCAAAACTGCCCTTGGATTTAGTTTTCTATATTGTTCTAGTTCCTAAATCATCTTTATATTTACACAAAATGGCAACGCACTGGAGGAAAAATATTAGTCGGGAATTCAGTTCACCCCCCCCCCCCCTTCTTTCCCTCACTAACTCAAGAAAAGCCAAACAAATCCAGAGCCAAGAACGAGCTGCTCTACCTCTTCTCCTGGCACATCACACCAACTATCTTCTTGGACAAAAAACCCTTCATCTATCTTTCTCCCAGATCTTTTTTTTCTGTCAGAAGACATGTTACTACATACGTAGCCTAGCTGCGCACCCAGTTTTCTAAAGGATACAAGTCGTGTTTGGCTGGTGAAGGGGGCACCCCTGTATAAATCCAAATCCTAAACATATGTTCCCCCCGCCCACCCCCTTGCTGGATGAGATCTGAGATACGGATAATTACTTTCATGGCTTTTCTGGGGTGAGCTCTTCTGAGGGAACCCCTCCCCAATTAAAGTGGGGCCCCATGTGTCTCTCCAATCAATAAAATGGGAACCGGATCGAATAGCTCGGCCAACAAACAACACTTTGTAAGCCACACAAATTAAAGCCTACCCTCAAGAAGGGAAAAACACAATAGCTGGCCTATATTTATGCAGTTCTTTTCTTTTCTTTTTTTTAATCAAAATATGTATATAATCCATATGCTTATGGAAGCAGGATATGTTAGAAAAAATTTCAGAGGCTTGAATTGGTGACTTTCCTAAAGTAATCCAGCATCTCTGCCCTGAAATAAATCAATCCATAGTCACATGAATCATACAGCATGTTAAACAACGTGGATTGAGAAGAAGTCAAAGCCGTGATTAATTTTTCTGTGGATGTTTTTGTCAAAACGCTTACTTCATCCTACACGTTGTTCATTACTCAAACACATCTGGCTGACAGGTGCCCTGTCTGTTAAATGTTGAGTTATTTCATTCCAGCAAAGAAGAGCAAATGGAGAGGAGTGGAGGATAAGGTACTCTATCTTCTATCTGTGATGACTTCAGGGCTCCGAGAGCTTGTTAGAGATGGAGAGTTAGAGCGGTGTTGCTCCGTTTCTACAGACAGTAATCCAGCCCACCGCTGTCAGTGCCCTTTCAAAGCACTGATTACTCCATTTCCAAGGGCCTAATCTCTGTAAACAATCTCTGTTTTCATTATCTTTTAAACTGATTAGCCCTATGAATATAACTTTCCAACGCTGGACTGAGACAGAAAAAAGCCCTGCCATATTGATGCCAGCTGTAGCTGCATGGCCTTACAAGAGAAATAAAGACGTGATACAAACACAGATAGAGGAGTGGACTGCAGAGAAACATATGTGACTAAGACATGTTTGAGAAGTACGACAGGCATCGGATAAAAAAAGATTTCCTGAGGGAAAATCCTTAACCTGCTTGTGGTTTTGCACAATTTGCAGCTGGATATTGTAGTGGAAACCTGGGAATAAACAAAAGTC
The DNA here is from genome assembly GCF_963691815.1 of Echiichthys vipera. Taxonomy (NCBI): domain Eukaryota; kingdom Metazoa; phylum Chordata; class Actinopteri; order Perciformes; family Trachinidae; genus Echiichthys; species Echiichthys vipera. The sequence continues at coordinate 18,793,852 of NC_139831.1, read as the reverse complement.
TCAACCATTTTCTATCAGACCAGATTGACAGTTACAACACAAGTATAAAGAGGTTTTTGTGGTTGATCTTACTATATACATGCAAATATTATAATTACATCTTGATTGACTTCTCTCTGTCTCTGTCTCTGTCTCTCTCTCTCTTTCTCCCTCAATGTCCTCCGTGCCATTGGAAATTCAATGTAGCTTTCCACCCCATCCTTTTCCTCGCCCCTCTTTCTGGACAAAGTGAGGGAACATTTGCCAGCACATGTCTCCATCTGTTAACAAACACTTCCAATATGTTGAGAACAACATCTTGGCCCTCAGCCTTCTCCATCAGGATGTGATGAACGCGGTGCACCTGTCTCAGCCTCCAGCCTTGTTTCTGGCAGCAGAGAGACTGTCTCAAACTAAAAACTATTCGCCCCCGTGACATCAAAGACAGGGAGGTTGAAGACTTCAGATGAAAATAGTGGGTTTCTGCACTTTCCTTTCCATTTTAGCCTCCCAAAACAAATCATCAACAACGAACCCGTTGCCCCCATTAGTTCATTTGGCGTTTCCTCATTTGCCAAAAATCACTTTAAGTCAATTAAAACGTCTGTGGTGGAGGAACTGTTTAATGTCAATGAGCATGTGAAAGACATGCCTTCTGTTAATCCTATTTGGTAAACAAATGTTAAGCATTCACATGCACAGTCCCACACAGTCACCCCAAACTGTAAATCACTCTGGACAGTAAATTACCTCCACTAATATACCAGATCTGAACGTTCACTTAAGTCAACAGGGGAGGGGAGAATAACAGTAAAACTACGTCAGAAGCTGAAGCGGCCTTGATTAAAGAGACTGAGCAAGAACTCGACAGGAGAGTCAGCGAGTTGGACTCTGCCTCTGTATCGTGACACGGAGGAATGTTGAAGAATGAAAGCACAAAAAAGGATGACCAGCGTCACCCCGCTCTGAACCCCACTTTAATTAACTAATGTATCTCCATTTGTCATAGCGTGACATTGCATGATTCTGAGGCAATCTGAGATGTTGGCTGGGAACTGAAAGGGGAAAACATCAGCACCCTCTACTGACGAGCCGGCCAGCTTCAGGGCCCCAGCGGACTTTGATTACATTTCCTTTTGTTTATATGAAGGTTGCTTGTCTAATTATCATCTTATGATAATGCTGCCACTGAGCTGCCTGCTAACGAGGACCAGATCCATCCTCTGAGCGAGAAAAACTCTGCGCTGTTTTGCATAATTTAAGTCATCGTGACTGTTATTAAACCCTAAGGATTATGAAAAGGAAAACTGTCAGAACCACACAAGGGTTACACATTAAGGAGGTGGTCCTAAATAAGTGGATGAATAAAGTCTAGTGTCCACACTTGTTTTACTGTTTCTAGCTTCCAGAAAGGTTGTGAGGTTGTCACATTTACACTTAATATCATTCTTGCCACGTGAGATTTATTAAATTAAAAAATATTTTCCTATTAGCATATTAAGGTTTAATTGGGTTATCTTAAATTCCTAATCCACCTTTAGTCATCAGTGAGGAAATAATGGCAAAACAAAAATGGTTAAATGGTAAATAAGTGTAAGTAAATAAGTGACCGACCTAATGACATGTTTACAGTCTTACCTTCAACCTCTATTTATGTCTTAAAGATGAACAACTGTAAAAATAAAAAAGAGAAACTTTCAGCCCCTCTCTCTACTACTATAATTTCTGTACAGTCCCTTAAGTACTCCGAGCTTGATAGATGATTTAAATCAAATTAAATAAAAGACTTTAACAAATGACTTTCCTCCAGCTATGCGCATATCAAAGGCCACGTCGGCTAAAATAAAAGGGCAAAGCATTTTATATCAACTCACGAGATTAGTGAGAAAGCAAATATAAACTCTGGTGCCAGGAACGGTTATCATTATAAATCCTTCCCTCCCACATCTGCTTGGACTAGAGGGGACAATAAGTCAGCGTAGCAGGTAGAAATCTTTGGGATATATTTGGCTTTTCTGTGAAAGGGAATGACTAAATATAAAGTGTGGGGTAAAGGTTTGCGTCAGCACTGAGATATTCTGAGATACGGGACGCCTGGCCTTTTTCATCTCTGTGTAACTGGACCTGCATCAGTATGTCACTGTCTGCTCAGCTAAACAAATTAGTATGTTTGATTGATCAAAGTTTATATGAGAGGGGGTATTTGATTTCAAACAGTGAGGGGAGAGAAGGAGGGAGGAGGAGGAAGAGAGAGAGAGAGAGAAGGGGGGGTGTAAATGTAAAGACACAGGCAGAGTGAGAGGGCAAGGGAGGGGTGAAAGAAAGAGAGAGAAGAAGAAAAAGAGACTGAGCAGCTGGATTGCCATGTAAATAGCTGTGCAGATAGGTAGGGTTGGGCTCCGTGCCAAAGGCTCTACAAAGGGCTCCTAACATCTGTTTGAGGGTAGATTCCTGCTCTGTGTTGTTGTAAGAATAATAGTCTCGCTCTGAGGGCCTGTTCCCTCATCAGAGAGGATCATGATCACGCATATACACTCTCTAACATGAGACCGCAGCCCTGAAGAGCTGAGAAACACAAGTCAAGGCTGTTATTGATGTTATTACACCGCAGCTCAGTCATCAGCATGGACGGACAGGTGGAACATCGCTCAGATAGCGAGGGCTCCTTTCAGCTTGTCATGAGGCTTGAGCAGACTAATGTGCTTCTGCAATTAATTAGGCCGTACAATTCCCAAAGATGTAAATTCATTGATGAATATGTGCTTGTGAGATTGAAAAAGCTTAAAAACCGTACTTATATCGCCGATAAGTAGGAGTTTACAACATGAAATTCAACTTTTGGTTTTCCAGTTTATCTTCAAGTAAAACTGCAAGTTTGGAGTACGGACAATTAACTGCTAAACCAAAGTGCTGGAGACGGACTTAAAATATTCCTACCAAGGTTTTCCCATGGAGTAGAAAAAAAAATAGTGGGACATCTCTGTTGGTGTGTCATGACAAGGATCTTTTTCCCTCTCCCAAGAACATATGCAAGCAATTTGTACAACAAATGTTGGTTTTAGAGTGTGTTCCTTGCATACTAGTGGCTTCTCAAAACCTGTAGGGCTCCATTCGTTAGTGCTTGAAAGCAAAGCAAACAAATTAATTAACACTATCTTTACATGGGGTGGCCAAGGAAAGCATGCACTGAAATGTTACACCATTACCTAAATTCGCATGCATCTGTCTGCCCCCCACCCCACCCCCCCTGCCCCGGCACACACAGCGCCCTTGAACAAGGCCGAAGGACCACCTGCGTGAAAGAGGAGACCCTCTCTGTTATGTCTCTGCTAGGGAATGAAATAACACGGAATCCAGCTCTGCAAATAACTCACAGTGAAGATCATTTTCCACATGCTGCTTGACAAAAGGTAAAATAAGAACAGATGATGTCCTCTCTCTCCTCTCTTTCTCACTGGGAGTTTGTAGCTCTGCTCTGTCGCTACACTCAACAGTTCTCATACTTTGTTGTGCTGCTTTGCTAGCCAGGAGACACAGGGGTCTGACCCCTTTAGTCGCCTTGTTAACCGGGTGGTATGAGATACGAGGTCTCGTTCCTAATAGCCGCTGACATCGAGTCAGCCACTTTTTTTTTCATGCCCTCACTTGGCTGAGGTTAAGAGGAAGGTTCGAGGAACCTGATCCCAGACCTGATGATTGTGTGTGAGCCATCAGGAGCAGCAGGAGGCCTTCTTCAAAACTGGGCATCCATCACAGGAGAAGGAGGCTGCAACTGGCTCCACTCTTACTGGCATGAGAGGAGGGATGGGGGGGGGCTCTGTTTCAATACTCTCATTTTTACTTAGATTAAGACGTTTGTCTGACAAATATGAAGCTACAACCAGCTCCTCTAAAACTCACATATTGCCCCATTATATTTTATCAGTTTGATCCGTTCAGAAATCCATTGAAAAACAACAACGGCTGAATATGTGAACAATTACGATCACCTCTTTCGTACATTAGAAACGTTTTTCATCGAAAAGAAAGAGTTTAAATTAAAAATCTCAGATCCGTTCAAACAACGAGGAACACATCACTGCGGCATTGTAGAAATACGAGGCTTGGACACGGAAATCATATTTTGAAAGGCCGTTACGTCACGTCTTAACAGCTGGATAGACCGTATTAAACATGGACGTGTAGTCGCTGTGACGTCATCCATAGGTTATTTTAAAGAGCCAAAATTAAGCTAAGTTTGGTCGCCTCTCCATCTTGGCCGTGCCTGGCGCGGCCGGCTCCTGGTTAATTTAAAACACGAGGTGGAACGCAGTGGAGCTGAGGCTCAATGACGCCTAAAGGCTCCTGTGACGGCACGCACCTGTCACTCAAAGCAGCCATATCCTTAATGATTCAGAGCTCTAAGCCTTCATAGAGCTTCAAGCAACTAAAAACCGGCTAGCACTGTTTCTAGTCTTCATGCTAAGCTAAGCTAACCTGCTGCTGGCTATAACTTCATATTTACCATATACAGACATGAGAGTGTTCTTCTCATCTAACTCTCAGCGAGAAAGCTTATTTCCTCAAAAATTGGACATCAGTTATGACTGTGCAGAATAAAGACAAGCGACTCCAGGGCATCACACCTCAGTCCGCACAACATACCGACCTTTGCTCGCCCCTCTGAAGAGGACACGTGAAGTTTGTCTAATCCAAATAAACAGGTGAGGCACTCATTAGCCTCCAAATTCCCACTGCAAGTGTAACTTCATTTTCAATTTTGACTCTCTGGCTGTGACTCGTGGGAGAGTAACTTCAAAGCTGTGGCCATGCACTTGAGGTCATTATCTTCATTTCTATATCCTTTGCAGGTCCTCAGCATATGGGAACATTTTAACTCTGGATTTCTTTTTTTTGTGAGTGTGTCTGTAGCCATAAATCTGCCATGTCAACTATAAAATATAGCTGACCAGCAACAGATGTAGCTCTAATAGCTACCAAAAAAGAAATGAAATCCAAATTTACCTCCTCTCGATTTTTATTTTAACACCTGAGGCCTGTAAGATTGATTCCACCTCAGTACACAGGAGATTGACAGTGAGCGAAAGTCAGATCATGCTCTCTAGGAGGGAAGAAAAGGGGGTTGGGTGTTTACTTTTAATTTTATATTACTCTGTTTCACTTGCTCAATCCCCTTTCTTTCCATCTCCCCTTCTCTCTTTTCTTTAATCCCTGTCCTTCCACCCTTTAGCTGAGACGAATCCTCCTTTCATCCTCTTCTGCAGCGAGGGCCCTGATGTCTGTTCGCACAAAGCCTGACCATCCCTGACTCCTCATCCACCCCTTTGCCCAATTCATCAAGCAGAGGCCCACGGGCATTCATCACCCGCACCACCTTTCATATCCCACACCAGCTGAAAGCCACTGTCCCTCCTCTGACTTCAATGCAGCCATGACACACCCGTAAGATTTATAATGGCTTAATTAGTAGCAGTGAAAAAAGGCCTGCGTGCTTCGGAGGGTCAATCATACTGTATCCCAGTCAGGGGAGCTCTCAAAGCCAATCGCATCTGCTCATTGCACTGCCACCACAAAAGTTGATGAATTAGCCAAAGACAAGAAGCCAAGAAATTCATCAAAGCCTGACATCAAAATAATCATACATACTTTTGGTCATTTTAACATACTATTTGTCACTATTCATAGAAGCGGGACGCTCTCACAACTCCCTTTTCTCTGCAGGGAAGCTGCTGCTGCTGCTTGTGATGAGCAGCTTTGAGGAGAGAACTCCCCCTCAGGACGGGGTTTTCCGAAAACAGCTTGAAGGAGGTCTAAAATAACATGCCTAATAGTTAAACGGTGTTATTGATGTAATCATGCCCTCCTCTCCCACCCATCCTGCTGTCACTGATATCTCAAGAACAGTGCACTAATTAAAACACTCCTGGAGTTTGTTTTCATTTTGATTCTCACACAGAAATAAAAGTCCTAAACAGACTAAACAGCTGCGTTTTTTTCTTTTTTTTTCTTACGAAGCCACAAGTTGGGACCCGTTGCCCGACCGTACACAGAAGAGATGCAAAAATCCCCATTCAATCATAAATTACACCTATTATTCATTATTCCTGTCCTGGCTTTCTCTGAGTTCTCTCTCATGGTGGCAAAGCTCACTGTGCACCTGAAACATCAAAATGTTTGACCTCAGTGGAGGACATGAGATGTCAAGTAACTAAGTACATTTAGGGTGGGTTTAAGGTACTTGTACTTTTCTTGGATATTCAAATGTTATGCTACTTTATGGAGTTACAACCAAGACATCTTTAAAGGTCCATATGATGTTCATTTTCAGGTTCATGCTTGTATTTTGGGTTTCTACTAGAACACGTTTACATGCTTTAATGTTCAGAAAAACACATTATTTTTCTCATACTGTCTGTCTGAATATACCGTATTCACCCTCTGTCTGAAATGCTCCATCTTAGCGCCTGTCTCTTTAAGCCCCCCTCCTGAAAAATCCCGGTCTGCTGTGATTGGTCAGTGTTTCAGGGTCTTCAGCAAGGAGGGTAAAAAGAGGAGAAGTCACTGCATCATATACAGCCTTGGGACTAAATATATTGTGTTCGAACAATAAAGATGTATATATCCATTTGAGCGTTCCCAAAATGTTCCGTCAGTCAGTAGTACAACCAAAGAGCACCTGAGCAGAAACCATCCCTCTACGCCATCTGCTGTAACCCTCCAAAAGCGCAGGTCATGTTTCATTGTGCATGTGTCATCATACTCCAAAGCTCAGAGACGAGTCTCAGCCTCCCTCAATCATCTACCTATATATAGTATAGTTTCTGTTCTAGTACACAGTTTCTGGGCTGTGTGCATTTCTCTGTGGATTGAGCGTTTTGATACTTTCACAGTATTTATAGAGCAGCTCGAAGTGCTTTAAAAAAAAAAGACATGGAAATCACACTTTTTACAATATGGGACCACTAAAAAAACTTTGCACAAAGGTCAGCAGGGGAGTTTTTGTAAGGTTCATTTTGGAGACATATTGTATATATTTATTTATATATATATATATATATATATATATATATATATATATATATACATCTAAAATAACCTCTGATTCCAAAAGCTCATAGAGTCTCTGCAGCACTCAGATTTGAATCTACACGTCATCAGCATTTGGAGTTTCCTTTTTTTTTCTTCCTTGCCAGTAGTACAAGTGGTTAAGCTGCTGGTTTGCTGGAGCACATTGCAAACGTTGTGCAGAGGGGCGAGGAAGCACCTGCTTCCAACAAGGAGGTGGAGAAAATGCTCTCATGAAAACGTCCAGTGGTTGGCACTGACTCTTGTGCAGGAGGTTGGATTGCTCTGAGATGATACACAGGTTATTTTGATAATCTGAAACGTTCTGAAACGTTCGTCTGATGCTTTGTGGTTTTTCTTTTTTTTTCCCTTTCTTTTTTTTTGTTTTGTCACCACAAAAAACATTCATTGTAAATTATGGATTGCCTCTGTGGTGGAGTGGTTGTTACAGTTTATGATAAATGTAGCTTTTCGGCTTTTTTGTCTGCTTCCCTTTGGGTTCGAACGACGGTGATCTTTGCTCCTGCATCCCTGTCGCATTTTAACGCACCTCAAACTGATGCCATGAGTTCCCTGTGCCAGGATCGGTGATGTGGTTTTATCAGACAGCCTCGGACCGCAGTCAGGAGCGCAGGAGCTATGAGAAGATACTTCTGGAGTTGGATTTGCTCGGTCGGGAAGATAGATACAGCTTTACGAAGAGAGCAGTGACACAGTCGTATAGACAGCGGCATCATCAGTGGTAAAAGTTGGACTGAAAGTACACATTCAGTGAGGAAACTGATGCGCGTAAGAAGGGATGCCAGCCAGGCGTGGCTTGTGTTTGAATATCCAATGTGAGAATGCGTGGGGAGTATGTATATAATAGAGTCTTTCCATCTGATAAACAGAGATATCAAACTGATGATTATAGCATAGGGCGATCAATAAACTGAAAGGCACAGCTGCTGGTTATTTGGAGGAGCACGGCGCGCTGGGTACGCTTTGGACTTGTGTAAACTTTTCTCCCTCCTCGAGTCACCGAACATTTTTAATGCCTTCGCTTAATTTGACAGCTGTGCACACAATGGCTGAGGTCGGGAGTTTTCTGGGGACAATCGACTTGGATTTACAAAGCTTTCCTGCACTCGGGAATATGCCCTTACCGGAGCCTCCAGTGGGCTTGAATGAGCGGCTGGGGCAGATTGAAGGGAGGCTTCAGCGGGGGTCTCCGACGGATTTCGGACACCTCAAAGGGATCCTGAGGCGGCGGCAGCTCTACTGCAGGACCGGCTTTCAGCTGGAGATATTCCCCAATGGGACCGTGCATGGGACAAGACAGGACCACAGCAGATTCGGTGAGGCCATTTCCTCTTTTTTAAGTATGAGAAATTAGAAATACTGAAGATTCTGTCAGAAATAGGCCTATAGTTGTGTCATTATTATTGTGATTATTATTCATATTTTATGGTTTTATGGTTTTTCACGGTTCATATTTTTAGTAGTAGGCTAGTAGTAGTAATAACCACCAGAAACTCCTTATATAGCCTACAATTATTTGTCAGAGGTCTAAATGAAAAGGGGTGAACTATGGCCTCAGGGAATCTCGAAAGCAATTATAAATATTCTAAAATGTAATTACAGTTCTGCCATGCTCTACCGTGCTATCACTTAAGATACTTCTCATCGATGTTCATCTAAAACAGTGTGTTTAATTAAGAGGCTTTTTCCTGCAGCGCGTCCCCACTGAATACTCCTTCGTGCGTCACTATCACCTGGCGCGCAGCGAAGCGGAGCCACTCACCTTTATCTGCCAATCCCCGTTGCGCATGGGAGGCAGGTGTCTCTGCCACAAACAAGCAGCGCGTGCGCGTGCAGCGATCGCGGCAACAACTTGGCGCGCACGCGCCGGCAGCTCTGAAGATTTGGTACCATTAATGTAAATGGGGCGAGGTGCGGCTCACGGGAGAACGATAAACAAATGAGGTCAGAGAGGGCAGATACGCATATGTCTCGCGCCTCATGTCCATGCAGTCATCTCGCAGGTGCAGGACGGCTCGCTCGCGGAATAACTCTAAATTAGAGCATGACCACTGCGGAATTCAGGGAAGGTTTAATGTTCAGACTTCAGCCAAAACAAGCCGGTTTACAGGGATGGGTGGTCCGCGTGTTTGTTTCTGGCTTCACTTAGTTTTAAAATACAAGGTCTTTGTCAGAGCTGCAAGGAAGATATGGCTTTGATTAGAGGGATACGAAACACACTCTTCACCCCATAAAAAAAAAAAAAAAATTAGAGGGATCTTCTCTGTCATCCTCTGGCATCAGATGAGGTCGGGGAGATGGGGACCAGGTGGCTGTAAGCTGGCCTCTGCCAGTCAGCACAGCCAGCTGGATCCTCTGTGACGAACCTTTGTATCACAACAGCCAATGGCTTCTAATTTGACCACTTGTTTCCCTGCCATTGAAGTAGGCCTACATGTTCGCTTTACTGTAACTTCCAGTGAGTCAGCAGCCCACTAAACAACTTACCCACATCTCTGCTTCATAAAAGGGACTTCTCACTCTGCGTTAGTAGCCACTGGGAAGTCCAAAAGACAAGATGCACACATTTATAGGCACCACAAGCTTTTATGTTTGAGTGAGTGATGTATGCTTTATAAAAAGCACGCTAGAAATTCAAATCAATCTTTATCCAGTGCATGTGTGTCTTTTCTGCTATGGTCAATGACAAAATAAGTTATTCAGTGGTCAAACAGCATTTGTTTCAACTGTACAATGGAGATGCAAGCTCCTTTTTTTTCTTTGAACATATGGGAATGATAACCAAAAAGAAACATTGCAGGACACAATCAAGCACAAATAAAGCTCCCGAAACCAGTTAACTGGTGCATATTTTTGACTGGTCTGCTGTCACTTGCTGCTGGTGAGAGGTGTCTGTGGGCTTTCCTGACGTTTTTGTTTGTTTGTGCGTGTGTGTGTGTGTGTGTGTGTGTGTGTGTGTGTGTGTGTGTGTGTGTGTGTGTGTGTGTGTGTGTGTGTGTGTGTGTGTGCGTGTGTGTGTGTGTGTCTGTGGCCTCAGGTATCCTGGAGTTCATCAGTCTGGCAGTGGGTCTGGTCAGCATCAGAGGGGTGGACGCCGGACTCTACCTCGGCATGAATGAGAAAGGAGAGCTCTATGGGTCGGTGAGTCAAAAACCTTCTCCTTTCATTGACAACCCCGCCCTCGCCACAGCCCAAGGTCCCATTCACAACAAGTCTGGCACTCGACATGCATGACTTGTTTTGCAGAATGCACTATTTTTCCAGCCACTCTCAGAAAATATATTTTTTTAAACAATATACGTCAGGACTGAGCTATCAATAATACGTTTTCAGGAGCAATCTGAGAGCGTTATCAAGGTTCACGTCTGCTAAGATGGGAAAACTGCAGTGAGACAAAACAAGCGTGTTTCTTTCACAGAGTCTCACATTCTCTGTCACATATTTCTCTCTCCTGCAATTTTTTTTTCTTTTTTCAGTAGGTGGACCACAGAAATCAATAAAGGTCCAACGCATAATTATCAAAAGCAACACTTTCAGATGCAAAATAAGAAAAAGAAAAGAAACTATGCTTGTTTTTTAGGGATTCAAGGAAAAGCTACAGCTTCATAGAGCAAACCAACCTCTTCATTTAGTTTTCACATATGCAGAAATATTTACATATTTCCCCAAAGTGGAGACAGGAATGTTTGGAGTCACTTTGATTGTGTGTGTGTGTGTGTGTGTGTGTGTGTGTGTGTGTGTGTGTGTGTGTGTGTGTGTGTGTGTGTGTTTGTGTGGGTGAATTTGGTGGAGATTACCTCTCTGTGAACAGCTGGACTCAAGTTTGGACTGCAGTGTTCAGTATAGCAGAAATATCTGGTGCTTTTTCACAGTACATGTAGTGTCTAGAGAACATTTTGTTTTGTTTTTTTCCTCCTGGCTGACCTCCTCTCATGTGGTCGGTATCTGGAGACAGAGAGAGGAAAGGGAAGAGATAAAGACAATGAAGGGGAAGTATGGGAGGGTTACCTGTATCAGGTGTCCGAGGGCATTACCTGAGGGCCTCTTAGGGCTCAGACCCCCCCAAGCCCTCACCCCCCGGCCCCGAACATCTCGAACAGACGCTACTTTTTAAGTACGGCCATTATGTTGAAAGTGCAGATATTGTTACTGCGTGCTATCAGAGTCTGGCATCCTGGAGCTTTGACCCTAGGGGAGGGGGTGCAGGTGATGGTGGGAGGCAGTGATTTGTGGGGGTGGGTGGGGGGTAATTGCACACCTGACTGAGTCACCTGACTGACAGAGGGAGCGATGCAGACACGTCTGTCTGGAGCTGAGAGGCCAGGAGGTAGGGGGGGTGGGGGGGGCAGGTAGAAGGGTGCTTCCGTCCCACAACCGTCAGACCTTGACAAGCTTTTGATCCGATGAGGTTTGTGTGTGCGCGCGTGCATGCATGCATCGTATGTGTGTGTGTGTGTGTGTGTGTGTGTGTGTGTGTGTGTGTGTGTGTGTGTGTGTATTAGGCTGGAGCTGGCCCAGTCATGTGCCCTCAGGGCTGTGTTTACAGACAACAGCTCCACCACATAGCCACAGCCAAGCAGAGCCTGACAGCCAATCAACAAAATTGCTGCTGGAATAAAAACCGAGACTCTTGCACAAACACTTAGAACTGTAACGTGTGTTAAGGGGACATACTTACTGATCATGAAATATTTATCTCGCTGTGTAGAGAAGAAGCCACATCCTACTAGCCAAATAAAACAGTTGGACCAAGGGAAAATTGTGGGAGAGACTAGTAACACCCTCGTATGGGGTTCACATGTGGCCTTCGGTCTTCGCCTATACCCCGGACTCGACTGAGGTTGGACCCCTCTTGCTGCATGACTGACTGGTCTTGGCAGGAGAGCAGCTCGAGCCCTGATGTCTCTTAGTGTTCTCGCACACTCACTCAGCCAGCAGCATACTCTCACCTGCTGAACCCACAGCCATCGCTCATGCTGCGCTGTCAGTGAAGACCGAGGCTTTGAGAGCAGTGTGTGTGTGTGTGTGTGTGTGTGTGTGTGTGTGTGTGTGTGTGTGTGTGTGTGTGTGTGTGTAACAAAGCGAGAGAAGATTATACGCCTGTTCTTGTTGCAATTCTCCGCGCACAACTAGAGGTTAACAGGTCTGAGGAATGAGTGTGGGGCGTAAAGTGGAAAGCAGCTTGTAATGACTTCCCCTCTTTTGTCATAATGAGCACCTGCCTTAATGAGTCTCTACTGGTTTTGTTGTGCAGCACAGAATAGGAAGGGTATACGTAAAATAGCATATCAGGAAGAGTGGAATGCAAAGTGTCAATGTCCATCTCAATCTCTACTGCATTATTTTTAGCTTATGACTGATGTGTGGTTTTCTTCCCGGCAGAAGAAGCTGACAGCAGAATGCGTGTTCAGGGAGCAGTTTGAGGAGAACTGGTACAACACCTACGCTTCAACTCTGTACAAGCACACGGACACGGGACGCTTCTACTACGTTGCCTTAAACAAGGACGGCTCGCCCAGGGAGGGCAACAGGACTAAAAAACACCAGAAACTCACCCACTTCTTACCCAGACCGGTAGAGATCGAAAAGATCCCACAAGCGTACAGGGACTTATTCCAGTACAGGTGACCAGTGCTTACACTGGGAGAACCGGTCACTATAAAAGAAGAAGAGAGAGGGGGTTGTTTGGGACCTGGTACAGAACTGTTTATCCTCAGCTCCCTCCCTGAGGTCACTGTGTTTGCGCCTCGGCCCACTGCCAAGCACTGACATAAACATTGTGCATGTTCCTGGATGTCGGTGGGGAAGTTATCTCGTAAAAAAAAAACACCGCATGGACATGGGCGGAGGAGGCCCACATGACTGCCCCAGCTGTGGGGCGATCAATTCAGGTGCCATGTTCTCTCGATAACCACTTTTTAGAGGTAAATGTGTAGACAAATGGTTTTGAGCAGCACTTAGCTGGTGGGGGGTTACTATGAGAACACCAAGAAGAGACTTTTGACGGGAAGCACTGCAGAAGTCACATTGTGCATTTGTCATGCACTATACACAGTTAAATGTAAGAAAGGGCCCATTCCACATACACAGAGATAGATAGGAGAGAAAGAAACTACATGTTTGGGACAGCCTGGTACTAAAGAAGAAGAATGTTTGCGAGGCATAGAACAAACTGGAGTTTTATGAAGTTGTCTTCCAAGTTAACAATGAAAGAGGGGAATAAAATCTCTAAGAAGATGTGTGATGGATGAAAGAGCACTTACTGCACATCCCTGGTCCCAGCTGTATAGGCTCTCTTGGCCTCGCAGGTAATCATCAGAGTCTAATGATCTCATTCATCACATTTAAATAAAATATCAAGCAGCGTCTTTGTAGGAATTGTATGCAAAACTAGCGATTAAGCAAAAGCAAAAGCACTTCTCTGACTGTGGTTTGTAAAGAATTGTGATGGGCTTTTTTTAAGGGTGGTGACTTGTAATGTTCAGCGTCATGAACATTACTAAAGATGCAAGCAGCTGAGGTGTACATATGGGTGATCCTATTTATGAGATGTACAATATATTTATTTTCTACATATAAAGTATAAATATAAATCTATATATTTATTTATTGCAAAGACTTTATTTTGTAATGAACTTGAAGTTATCTGGACTGTAGATTCTACTGAAATTACACAAAAAAACTGCAATGAACATGACAATAAAATTGTCCTGCTATTGAGAACTCATTGTGAGAGACTATTTTTGCTTGGATAAAAATCTGATGTACCAATTAAAACCAGATGTAGAATCTATGTGAATGTTGCATTTCTTTCCTTTTATTTTAAGCCATGCTAGCATAATGACAATCTCAGTCAGTCGGGCTTTGGTCCAGACTGAAATATCTCAACAACTGTTGGATGGATTGCCATAATATTTTGTGCAGACATTTGTGGTCCCTACAGGATCAGTCTCAAAGGTCCCATATTGTAAAAAGTGAGATTTCCATGTTTTTTTTTTAATTAAAAAGCAGGTCGAAGTGTGTAAAGGATACTGTGAAAATATCAGTGACTGTGCCTTTAAATGAGCCGTCGGGACTTCGGTACGGTTGTGATGTCACAACTATACTATATATAGGTAGAAAGTGCTGCTACAGCGTCATTAAAGTCATTCCCCGACTGCAATGATGATGCAGAGACACAGAGAGCGCAGATGTGGAAGACCCGGAAACGCTGACCAATCACAGCAGACTGGGCTTTTTGGGTAGTGGGTCTTAAAGAGACAGGCGCTAAAGCAAAGTCTTTCATACAGGTATATTCAGGCAGACAGTATGAAAAAAATGAAAAAGAAAGCATGTAAACATGTAGAAACTAAAACTAAACTAAACTCAACTAGTAAAAACCAAAATTTCAAGTATAAAACCTGAAAATGATCATTATATAGACCTTTGATAAAACCGGTGATACCTCCAGTCCCACCGTGAGGTTGACATTTCAGGTTTTCACCTGATAATGAACAGACCGATCTTTCAAAAGCCTGAGAGAGATAAGTTGACCGTTATTTGCCGCACGTTCATTATTATCAAAATACCTCAGATGTAATGTCTTTTAAAGCAGTTACTGAATATCCTGAATGCCCTGCTGTCCGAAATATGTAGGTAAGAAGATACAGCACATTTTTTCCCAGAGGAAAACACGATACAATCCCATGCCAATTTGCCCTCATAAACCCGTTACCAAGTAATGTGCACAGACCCTCTCTGTCTCCATAAGGTCTTAGTCAGCCTACATCCACCGTACAAAATCAGATTCCTTATGCAACTGGATCCTGGCTCCTAATTGGCTTTACACATCAGCCTGGATTTAGAGCAGTGATTGGTTGCTCATTGAAGGGGCCTCACAGACTCCACTATAGTGTAGTCTGCAGCCTCAATGGACAGAAACAGCTGCCTGCTGCACAGAGAACCAGCAGGGATGTGCTGCAAACCTGGAGTGGTGGTAATCTGGGGCTGAGAGGGGATGGGATCAACATTTCAACATCTGCAATAGTTGTAATGTTTCGCCACTGGCAGATATCTGTAAGCTGTGAGAGCAAGCTCCCCTGAGGGGTGGGGGGAATGGAAAAGTCAAAGCCATGCAGGGGAAAACCCTGGCAGACTGAGAAATGAAAACAATACCGGGAGAGGGAAAAATAGATGAAAGATTGAAGGGAGAAGAGAGTGGGACAAAAGGCACTTGGTGCGGTGGGTGTGAAATACAGGGACACCGCATCAGGTGTCCACTGATTTTCAGCTGTCAAAAAACTGTTTTAAATTACAGGAAATATTTTTTGCCTTCTCATCAAGAATGAGATGAGAAGATCGATACCACCTTCTTATCTGTGCAGTAGATATGAAGCTGGAGCCATGAGACAAATAGCTTATCTTAGCATAGAGGCTGGAAACAGAGGGAAACAGCTCACGTGGCTGTTTGAAGGTAAAATAAATCTGTCCATGGTTATATAGTTAGTCCTCCAGAGGGCACTGAAATTTTTATTTTAATGTCCAAATTTCTTGCTCAAGACTCAGCTCAAAATCTTGGTAGGAATTCTTAAAAAAACAAATTACTGGGACCCAAACAAGTATATTGTGTCCCTGTTCTGGTGGCCTAGGGTTTAAAAACACTGACCATTAATTACAACGTTCCTGGTTTAAGTCTAAGCTCTGCTGCAGATTATTTCACAGCTCTCATTTCTTCTCAAGTTCATCTGTTAGCTGTCCAATAAAGGCACACAACGCACCCAAAATACTAAGCATTATTTTATTGCCCAATGTTTAGACTCAAATATCATATATATTACTATGCGGTGTATAAGAAAGTTTGTGTTGCTAACCAGAATAATCAAATCTACGATCATCAGACGATGCGAAGGAATAAACTGTAGGTCCTTGGTCAGTATTTCAGTCCTTAAAAACAAATGATGGAAACAGGAGTTGCTCATCCTTTTGGTCACTTTATTAAATGTTATATTAAATACTTATCAAGATAATAGCAGATCAGATTCATGGCAAATCTCGTGTATTTGCCAACATAAGAACATTCTTAGAGGAGGGCAAAAAAGTTTCTCTACATTTATGAAATACACCTTGTGCAAACACAGGAGCCAACTAGAGACGACATCTCTTTGTGTGAGAAATGTACATTTTCCTCTTGATTAACAGCTACACCAGTTTAAGCATTTCAAAGCAAAAATGTGCCAAAGTAGAATACAGGTGTAGCCTGGGGGCCTGCCTGGTGAGACTAGTGTCCAGAAGGCATTTCTCACAAAGCAGAGAACACAAATCAGCCAGATATATAATATGATTTCCTTCTTTACTACCATCAAATTGACCATGGTGGAAACGTATAATTCAAACTTTGACAGAGCGGTAAAGGGGAAACTTTTGGGCCCTCTGATATCTGTCTGAACTGGTTGTGCTTTGTGAGACCCAGTCACTCACCCAAGCTTGGGATCAACACAAGTGGAACATAAACAATGAACAGGACGCACAGTGCTATGCTAGACAACACGTGACAATAAGAATGATGTTACAAAAAAAGGTCATAGGAACCGGCAGGCAGTTTTGAACAACACAAACATTCCATTACCATGTTCAGCGACAACTAATGAAAACAGTTAAGAGCATAATAGAAAAGATTCTCAACAAGTCTCAGAACTTTACAGAGCTTTTTTTTTTTTTTTTTTTAGGAAATGAACATAAGGCCTTTTTTCTGTTTTCATTGACTAATCCCTTTCTTCTATCTCCCAAAAAGAGCAGGACATAGCAGCACCATCGACTGTCTGCTTTGATAGATATTGGTGAAGGAATCTACTGGGGCTAAAAATCATACATAATAGAATCCTGTCACCAACGGCACTGGTCCCACTCAGGTTTAGTTACGTATTTGAAACAGTATAAAAAACTGAGTTTAAATAATAACGCATCCCTCTATTAAGAGAAAAAAAGTAATACAATGCTTAAAACATTGGGGGTAAAATTTGTTTGACCTTAAATAAGGAAAACTGAAGATATAGAACTTGAATAACATTAAGGCGGTATATACATTTTTTTTCTGTTGAAATTCCTAATAGACTCCTTTCACACAGTCATTTATACATTATATTCCACCTTCTCTCAGTGAACTAATACAGAACTGAGAGTCTATCCCACTTGAGGCCCCAGTGGACAGCAGCCTAGTCTCAAAACTACTCCACCCTCTGCTTGGTGCACCAGATTGCTTTGAGCTCTGAGCACTGGTGTCACTGTGTGTTTGTTACAGAGAACTTGGCCTTGCTTGGACTGGCCCACTGGGAGCCAGCTTGCTGAGTGGGAGGGAGGTGAGGATGTGTCCCTCTGACCTACATGCCCTTGGAGGGCCCAGGATTCTTGCCCCTGACTTGATCGGCGCCCAGACCGTGGAGCTGCTGGTAAAGTCCCAGCAGATCCATCTGGCTGAGCCCGCCACCTCCCATCATGCCGTTCTGTATGGCCAGCTGGTTCAGGTAGTTGGCCTGGTTAGCCATGGCCATCTGCTGCTCCTGCACCTTCCTGTTGTTGATCAGCTTCTGCACGAACATCATCAGCTGGGCAGAAACAAACACAGAGGGACAGTTACAATAACTACTAAATGACAAATTTACCAAAGTACCAGGTGAACAACCAAGACCTCACTGCAAAAACTACTGATAAGAGACAAGAAAAACTAAACTATATAAATTGAAATGTGCCAAAAAAAAAACATCACTAAAAAGGTATCATGTTATGGCTTATTGAATTATTAAACTAAATACAAGAGAGCAAATGCTGTGTGTACAAAAAAACAGGTTATTAGGAGAAATATGGTTAAGACAGGAAATTAAAGAAAAATCTACACTACAGCTGTAAAGATGAATCTATTAGTAATCAATTATTAAGATAATTGATTCATCAGAAAAAAAGGCAAGCCTTACTGATCCAGCTTCTTATATGTGACTATTTTCTAGGGATCGACCGATACAGATTTTTTAGGGCCGAGGCCAATACCGGTTTTTTTTCATCAGCCTTAGCCGATGACCGATACTGATGTTTTCGAGCCAGTACGACTTTTGCTCCCTCAATTTACATCATAAAAATTACACAATGATGATGATAAATGTTACGAGGCTCAATTTTAAAAAAAGGAACATGTATTGAACTTAAAAAAGGCGTCTCCAGTAACATGGAGATGCCTGTGGACGCCTGTCTGTGAATAATTCCGGGAAAAAACTATTGGCAGACACAGCAGCCCGCATGGGCCGATACGATACACCTAAAAAACGCAAATATCGGCCGATAATATCAGCAGATGTATCGGTCTATCACTAATATTTCTGTGACAGTAAACTGAATATCTGGGACAGTAAACTGAATATCTTTGATACCTTTTACAGACCGAACTACTAATTGATTCAAATTATGGTTAGTTACAGCCCTGTTCTTCACACGAACTGCAATAACCTGGAAAACTGGAATTTTCATGCAGCTGGTCCTTTACCAATTTTCTGTTAAGTGTAAATATGAAGCTACAACTTAAAGTATTACAGCTTGTTGTTGTAGAGTTAAGCATAGTTGTGTCTCAAGAGATAGTAATTTAATAAGAGCTTGTAAGGGGTCAAAATGAGCTTCATTGGTGAGCTAAAGACCCAAAAACAAATACTAATACTGCAGTCCAATCTTTAGCTTCTGCCGGTACATTTTTTCAGCTCTGACTGAGCAATAGAGAGTAGCTGTGATGTGAAACTAGACATCACTGAGATTAAGATTTTTAAATCTATGAATACAACTGTTGCCATTTCTTGGTGTAATAGACTGAATTACATTTGGGTTATATCACTTTCTGAACTTATTAGACTAAAGAGTGAATGAGCAAATGTTTCTACTGGCTTGGTCATGATGTTAACATTACTAATGAACATTCAATTACATTTTGTAATGTAACATATCTCCTTTAAGCAGAGTCAATAAAATGAAAAGTATCGTGATAAATGATTTTTTCAACACGGCCAATTCTAACAAACTAGGCTATTTTCTTTTATAATAAAAGAGCCTAGTTTTGTCGTAAATTGTTGGCAGCATATATTGTATTATTATATATTTAGTCTTCAGCTACGGTGGCTCGCACACGGAGCAGTTCTTACCGACTGCTGCCTGGTGAGAATGTCCCTGTACGCCGCTTCCCTGCGCTTGATCTCCAGCTCCACACTGGCCTGTCGTCCCAGAGCCATGGACTGGACCTGATTCTCTGTGAGTGCTGGGTTCTCCTTCCACTGTGGGGAGAGAGGATAGCTCAGACATGTTGACCCCAACCACCATCGCAGCTATAATCACACCGACTGCATCATGTTGCAGACCAGTGTCAGAAATATGACTTCATTAAAAGCATTTCTTTGGATAAATGAAGATGAATCACTATGAAAAGTTTGACATTTATCTTCGTTGATAAAATATAGATCGATGATTTAGACACTCACAAGTCTGCCGATAGTATCTTCCAGTGACTCCCGTGTTAAACTCTTCAATGCAGTTGTTGCTTCAATGACTTTCTGCCGTCCCTGGTTTATAAGGTCCTGAACACAAATGAGGACAAAAATGTGAAACGAGACACTAGTGAGCTTTTTGCTAAAACAATGGATACAAAGCTGTGGGTATTCATAGAAAGATCTCTGACCAATTAACAGCTGCAATATTCAGCATTTATATTATTGTGATTGTCATGATGCTTTTTTTTTAAAATAAATGTGCTACTTTGGCTCTGATGCAAACACTTCTCTGTCTGTAATCACCAATCTGTAGTCTCGCCCACAGCACTATCTGATAGCTATTACTCATGACCTATAACCAATCAACAAGGAAGGAGAGTTTGCCTCGAACGGGCATAGACAAACATAATTGCAGACTGGAGCTGCTCTGGTGAGCAAAGAGTTGTGTTTGAAACGCAGCAGATATAGCAGAAGTTGCAATTAGTGTTGCTTTCGTCAACGAAAACGATGGCGAAATATTGTTATCACGTGACAACTATAATTACATATATAATGCAATGTTGTTGACGAATAAAAACCAGACTAAATGTGGTTTACAAAATAAAAAACTATGCTAAAATGTCTCTTCATTTTCGTTGACCAAAACAAGGCGAAATAATGTCGCTTCATCTCATTTAGTCACGTTATTATTATTATTATTTTGCAGTTTTTCGGTTTCCTTTGTCTCGCGTCTGGGCGACATCACTTTCTTAATCCCCACACACGGCATTATTATTATTAGATTCAGAAGATGCCGCTGCTGTGGGTTAGCGTTAACAACAACTAAGAAAGAAAAATGAGAACAAAGTCTGAGACTGAGAAAGGGACTGATGGCCGGCCAGCCGGGGATTGTCTTTGGGAGAAAAAGAAGAAACAACATTTGGTAACACTTTAATTACATAGACGTGGAAAAGAAAACTGAATGTGTTGTGGAAAAAGAAAGGGAGAAATGCGACAACAAAATCACAGGAAAAAACACCATGAGACATCTCAGGGCATCCCATAATAACATTTAGGTAAGTCAAGACATTAACGTAACGATACTTTTTGTTTTAGAAAGCTCATGCGATGTGCCAATTCATGAGGCTAAGGTTAACGTTTCGGATTTTAACGCTAGCTTTAGACGTTAGCCACCGGAGCTGAGAACAAATGTGTGTGACTAGCGTGTGTGTGTGTATATTTGTTTGAGAGAGACGTGGGTTAACGTGTGTGTGAGTGTAAAGTGTGTTTTTAGTTCCTACCTGACTGACTCAATCACTCTATAAGTGCACTAAGCTTCCCTTGTTGGCCAAATACTTTCACTAGTTTTGTTTTTCACAGAGCAAATCACA
This sequence comes from Echiichthys vipera, assembly GCF_963691815.1. Classification (NCBI taxonomy): domain Eukaryota; kingdom Metazoa; phylum Chordata; class Actinopteri; order Perciformes; family Trachinidae; genus Echiichthys; species Echiichthys vipera. The sequence continues at coordinate 18,772,923 of NC_139831.1, read as the reverse complement.
CTGAACTGAATTTGGCATCAATATGTTTTTGAATGACTTCTTCTAGACCCATTCATGCATGTTAACAAAAGATATTTGCATGGGTTTGGCTAAAAGAAAATGTTTGTTCCATCAATACTACTAGGTACTTTCATTATATTGATTAAATATAATTGCATTATTAAAAAGAGACTAATATACAATTTTTGTTGACTAAAACTAGACAAAAATAGTCATGGACAATTCTGAATAAAGACAGAAATTCTCAGAATTTTAGTCGACAAACTTGACTAGACTAAAAAGAATATAACCGTGACTAAAACTAATAAAAACTAAAATGACAGCTTGACACAAAGACTAGAATAAAACTAAAAGTAAAACAGGCCCCAAAAAGAACACTAGTTGCAATAAACACAACCATCTCCGCTACAGTTGCAAAAACAGTGCCAGTGTTTCTGCAGGTAACATTCTTTTCAAGCAGCATTTCATTCACTAGACGTATATATTGTGGCTCCCCTGATGTGTCAGCTGTCACTCTATTGTGACTGTGTCCGTTTGTAGAGTCTGCAGTATAGTTCATACATTTCAATGAGCCAGAGAATTATAGAGTAACAAATCAGCTTCATGATCAAAGAATATTTTTGTATCACATCTACACTTCAGTCCATGCTCCCTCAGAGAATTATCACCAAAGTGCAGCTCTGTAGAAATGATTTCAGCTCCCTGTTCTGAGTTTTACGGCATGTATGTTTTCGGTATCATTTGGCCTACAGGCTGCGGATACCAGCAAAAAAAAAGACTGATATATCGCTGCAACAACAATTTCTTACATGCCATGATAACGACTGAAGCGAGTATTCAGTATTTTTTACAATTGACTTCCTTATTAAGAAAAACAAGTTACCACATATAAATAACTGCTGCCCCGGACATGGAGTATTACAAACTGTTGGATGGAGGAGTGGGGCAGAGTTGGGAAAGCCAGCTACTAGACTGTTGTCACAATTAGCAGTGGGGTCTGTGGAATGTGGGGCGCCGTGCCGTGGGGGAAGGAGAGGGAGGAGTACGGGGCAGGAGAGGGGCATGTGGAGCTCATTACTTACCTCCAGCTGCTGGTTGGTCATGGAGGCCAAAGCCGCCATGTTGAAGGAGAAGTAGTTTGAGGTGCCCATGTCCATCTGGTATGGTGATTGGAAGTTGGTCCTCATTGACACACCCTAAGAGATGAAACACAGAAAAAGTGGAGGCAGCCAAAAGAAGAGCAGGATTAATACACTTCAATTGGCCAGATGTTAAGAGCCACCAAAGGCATGATGGGAGAGTCTGTATGCCATAACTGTGGTTGGCCAGAGACAACATTTCACTTCACCCATCAGCCTCATTCACACTGTGACTGGTCCAGCTCTTCTCTTTATGTTCAGTTAGTAATGTTGACAGCAAAGCTTTCAACTCTTAACACATAACTTGTTTCACTCTGCAGGAGTGACAAGTTTCCTGGAATTGGCCTGTTCCTGTTGTATTAGACGTGTGTGAGAGAAGTGACCTGAAGTAAACAGTCTTGTCCCAGTAAAGACCAGCAGGATGCCGAGGTTTGTGTGTAATTGAGCCTGTGCTACAGATGGTTTTCTTGTGCCCTGTAATCTGGCCATCCGGTATGTAGGGGTGTGTGTGTGTGTGTGTGTGTGTGTGTGTGTGTGTGTCTGTGTGTGTGTGTGTGTGTGTGTGTGCGTGCGTGCGCGTGTCAGTGGGGGATCTTTGGACCTGGTCAGAGTGGCAGGTGTGCAGGCCTAAACAGTACAAAACCTCAAAACCACAGCGCACATTAACACACACACACTCTCTTCACTTTTGGTTTGCTATTAACAAACAGTCACTCTTGGACTTGAGCTGCATTCTCAGATGCTCTGCAGACTTCATTCATCTTCATTCAGACAGACACAAAATCTAGACTTAATTTCCAAAACCAAAAATTTATAACATGAGCCTCTCTAGGCTTTGCACTGAGCTGAAGTCATCCCAGTGATGCTGAGGGCTCCTGGGATCAGTTTAGTTTTGGGCGCCTGATCATGTTCTCACAGTTTTTCCCATTTCCTGAGTTGCAAATCTGATATTCATACACATAGCTTTCCCTGGCCACCGCCGGCTAACCCTTAAGTTGTGAAGACATTAGCAGAGGCCGGGTTATGTTCCAGTTGTTTCTCTGACAAAGTATACAACAGCCTCTTGTGGACGAAAGTGATTACTTGCGCATCTTAAGTGTATGACAGATTGCAGTGATGCGAACGTAACTGAAATCCTCACATTCGACCTTAGCGCCACTGGCTGTTTTTTTTTTTGCAGTGACTGGGAACCCTCTCTCTCTGAGGGAAAAGCTGCTTAAGGCACACAGAGAGGAGGAGGGAGAGTGTGTTGGAAAAATAATCGTTAGGCTGAATTAGAATCTAGGATTACAAGGGTGGGTGGGTGCTCTCTTACAACCCCCGTCAACCACACCACCCTAACCCCCCATGCACTTCTCCAAATAAACCCCACTAATTGCCCATTGATTTGTCTCACAAGTAAGGAAAAGAGGGAGGAGACAGACTAAAAAGAATATAACAAGAGGGAAAGAGAAAAGGGTAAAGAGTGTAACACAGATAAAAGAGGAGTCCCTAACCCTCTGCAGGCTTACGTACTTACAGTAATACTGAATCTGCTTGGGCGGCCTCAGTTACTTGAACACATCACTAGCCTGATGGTGGGCCATAATGACGATCACAGTAGTAGGGGGGGTAGGCCCGGTCATCTGCGTACTCTACGTGATAAAAGGATTGTATAGATCCAACACTAGCTCACATCTTGAAATGTCAGTGGTGCCTCACTTAGCTCACCTTACACTTTGATGATTTGGAGAACGAAGGACACATGGGCTTGTTTGTAACTTTGAAACTGGTGGACATGCCACAGTGTAGCATGCATGTTTGTGTGTTTTTCCCAATAGTCTACCTTTTTCTCTGCTTCATACTCTGCCCAGGCAGCCTTGCGATCCTCCTCACTTAGGGCTTCCTCCTCCTTGTGGTCCAGCAGGGAATCGTGTTCATGGTAACACATGATCTGGTCCTTATTGTTCTGGAGCATCTCAGCCAGAAAGGGATCCTACGAAAGATGACAAAAGACAGACATGGTCACAGTGACTTCAAGGTCATCATTGAAGGGGAGGGAGAGATAGCTCTGAAGAAGGTGAAGAAAGACACACTGGCTAGCTGAGTAATAGAAGTTAATATATATTTAGCATAGCAATAACAAGACAGGTTCACAATATTTCAAGTCTGACTTAAAACAAGTCAGGTGACCATATGAACACCGAAACAGCTTTAACTTTGATACTGTTATTCTTCCCATCCATTCTGGCCATTAAAAGATCCCCTCCAATGTAATGTAAGGGCGTAAAGGGGTGGATGATTATCTCGGAGCATGTTTACAGTGTTTGACCCTTTGCGGTCACTTTTTAACGGCTCACTTTCCAAATTGGATATCAAACTTCAACAACAACTCCCTGGTCATTTTGTATATAACTAAAATGTTCCCACACTGCATATTTATGGCTCTATGGGTATATGCAGGTCTTCTTCTCAACGTTGAAGGTAGTCCGTAGTATGAACCAAAGGCAAACTTCACTCCTTTCAACCATAGACTGTATGCTTTCAACCTTGACAAAGGCTGTGCATACCTTTCACAGTAAAAGCCCTAAATGCACAGATGTAAACATGCTGGTATGAATATTCACAGGTGAAAATGTTTCCTTTACTGAAACAAACTTAGCAACAGGAGATCTGCACCGAAACTAGACATAGCTTTGGTTTTGAATTTTGTATCTGGCCATCATCTAGCAGTTTTGTCTCCATATTGGAAAAATTAGGCACCAGTTAGCATGTGTACCTGTATTGTTATCGTGGCAAAAATTACAAATATGTCAACAAGACCTGAATACACAAATCCAACCTCATCTCATATCTAAGTTCTTGGATTTTAGAAAATAATTGCTCCAACTTGCCTGTAGGAGGATTAAAAAGGACAAGTACAAAATCAGTCACAAAAAAGTACATAAATAAGTGAAGGTTTTTGGGGGGCTTTGGTTTCCATGGCTACACTGTTATTGAAAACAATACCTGAGTAAAATTAAGAGAGCTGGGCCAGGCTCTGCTCACACAAACATGGTTTAAATTACTCTCTCTGCAGCACGTTTGCTTTTCTTTGTCTTGACTTTGCTTTACATTAAGCTGGAACTTTGCAATCTGGAAACAACGTCATACAGAAGTTGCATCATTAACATCCACACGGGCCAAATTCACAGAGGGGCTCTGCTTTCCTCTCCTGCCCTTCTCTGTCTCACTTTGTACAGTGACAGTGAGTGTGAAGTTACAAACAAAATTAATCATAGATGTCACTGGTATTAGAGAGGGAGAAAAAGAAACACCAAACTATGAAATTAAGCAGTGATTGCAGACTTGTATTGGATAAACAGAAAATAAACACCAGGACAGACAGAGTGAAACTGAATCCCTTAAAATGGGGGAGAAGTGCACTGTACTAACACTACATAAGAACCTATTTTTATGCCTCACATCTCCAGAGAGTGACAGATAAGGCCACAGAGCTGCACACCCTTATACTCATCAACCTCCTACAACCCAATTGTGCTCCTCATTGACACATGTTTATGTTTCCCAGCCATCACACTCAATCAGGAAAAACCAGGCCACCCCTGAACAACCAGACATTGTGGAGCAGCGACATAGCCAGCGATTCAACTGCTTTTTTGCTCTCTAATTAGGACATAAAAGCACAGAAGAGCCTGTTGGCCTGACTCTGATGAAAGGCATCCATCATGTTTTTTTTCTGCCAATGTAGGTGGGCACAGGGTCAAGTAAAGGCCACAGTACATGCCAACACGGTTCTTATAGGTTGGCAATGGTATAGATACAACATGCGTTATGATTACATTCTGTGACAAAGCTAAATCTCATTGAGTGGTGATAAGGGCTGGATGCTCAGAGGTTCAACTGGGAAAGTTGATTAGTCAGTAATTCCCCCCATAACAGAGTAAAATAAATCTACTCATTGTCACTTTACTGCTTTGTAATTGTAAGAAGGAGGAGAGGGATGGCACGTAACTCTGACTATGATGCAAAACAAACTGTCCTCTGCATTTGGGAAATAGGAATTTCAATAGTTTGAAAATGCTAAAAGAATTTCTGCAATATTTAGCACATCTTGCAGTTGATTCCTAATCTAAAAGATTGATCTGGATTCTTTTTAAATCAGTGACAAGTACAGCCAGAGCTGGCAGCTTCTTGCCTGTTTAACAAGACTGTCATACTGGGAAAAACACCCCAGTTGCTCAACTCATCTGAAAAAGCCCTAGCCATGCTAAAGATTTGGGATTTTTTTAAATGTTTTGGTTAATGCTGTAGTTTATGTCAACTACTAAAGTTTAAGTTATATATGGAAAGAAATCTGTAATCTTTTGAGTCTGTAGAAATGCATGTAGGTTTTATTCAAATGCATAAAAGAGGAGCACTTTTGAATGTTGACAAGGTAACGGGTCAGTGGAGCTGCAGGTCAAATGACAGTACAGACGCTCCCACTGAAGCCCAGTGCATTCTGGGACATCTAAGTAATCCCCACCAGAAATGGCTCTGGGGTGGTCCGGTCCATCTCCAATCCCAGTGTGCTCAATTTGTGTGTGTTGTTTGTGGTGTGTGTGGTGTGTGTGGTGTGTGCGTGTGCGTCAAGCCAGCACTAATTATCGTAGGTAAACTGACCTGGGCTATTGTCATCCTTATGGAGCTGCTATGTAAAAGCCTATCAGTTTACTGCAGGGGAGGCAAAAAGTCAGAAAAGCTGGGTGGGCATATGCTCAGACAGAAAGAGGTAAATTACCCCACTCAACTCAACTTGTACATTTTTTCCCCCTCTTAGAAAAAAATGTGGGAAGCAGGGTGAGGATTTCTGGGGGGTGAAATCTGTGAAGGAACTTCAGCATTTGGCATCACAGAATGCTCACGGTGGATGTAGCTGTCCACCTCTGAGGATAAGCTCAAGACTTTCAGTTTAGACCAAAGAACCTCAGCAGAATCAGTCTGAACGAGGGCCTGATAATCTGCTGTCTTGATTCTAAACAGCCCCTTTGTGCAAAAAGAAGCCTTTTATTCAACAAAGGGTCTGCAAATGTGCTCGTAATGTAAAACAAGCTCCAAGTGAAAGTTCGGGCTTCTGCTGAAAACTAAACTAAGCAAAGAAACTTAACAATTAAGATTAGTAAACAAGAATTAGTATACACACAAGGCATCCAACATGCATGACATTTACCACTGTGAAACCATTTTCATTGAGAGAACAATTTATGCGCTACATAAGCCAGATTCTTGTACATGTATATATTATGAAAATGGCCCAACTGCCAGCAGTCCATAAATGATGTAAAGCAGTTTTCAAACTCAGCAGCTCTAACATCAGAAAGATGAAAACTTGGGAATCCACATAAGTGGGCCTCATGTGGACTTTACAACTTGGCACAGGCACCAATGCGTACTTTACCAATAGACTTTAGGTGACGCTTAACTGTAAAAGGTCTGATGCAATTAAACACCCGCCTGCATTAACAGCTCTGGGTTCTATGCAGGCAGGATTGTTGGCCACATTATCAGATATTTTTTGAGCTGAGAACATTCTCAACCATGTTAACCCAATTTCCTGCACCTAAACAGCCGCTTATTGTGCAGAGACTGCTTTAACCGTGCTTCTACAGTTATTTCTGTCAATGACACACACACGCGCGCACACGCACATGGGGAAGCAGAGGTTTGACTGGATACCAACATAAAAATAATAAAAGTACTGTTAAGGAAAAGAAAAAAAAGGGACTTAAAGGAAGAGGAAAATGAGCCTGAAAGTGGCAAAGTAACAGAGATCCCCAGTTGTCAGTCGAGTGGTCTAGTTTTTGAATGTATTCAAAGTGGCTGTCAAAGCCAGAAACTACATTTGACGCACAGGTGAGTTAAGCATAGCACCAAAGAGTTGCCAAGACAGGAGTGGCTGAGATATTTGTAATACCTAAACATAGCCAGTGAAAACGTTCTCTCCTCCAGCTGCACAGGAATGATACACATAACCCCGTGGCCTGCTCTTAAACAGCTGCTCAGCAGAAACTAACTTAACTTGCTCTCAGGACCACGTTATCTTTACACCCTCCAGAGCCAGCACACAAGTCAGAGGGTTTATCTAGCTGTCAGTTAGTTAACAAAGAAACAAAATCATGCATTTAACAAAGGGCTAAACAAAGACAAACGTACCACATTCCTATAAAAACAAGCCTCAGCTAGTAGCAGTAGGGGGGTGTATTTCTACAAGAGCGCACTACAAGATTGGCCAGCTGGAGCTGGACAGGCAGGTCTGGAGGGATTCACAGGGATTCAATTAAAGTATAATGGTGGAAGTGTACCAGGAGGGGAAAAGTCAAAAAATGGAAATCGGTTTCTGAATAAATCTTAAGTGAGAAGCAGGCTGTGCACTTGTTGTAGCAGTCGATCACAAAGTGTGGGCGTGGAGAGCCTTAAAATTTTCCAGGTTTCGCCATTTCTCATGAGATGTTCTACAGTCTAAGGGTCGGGTTATGCTACAGAAGAAGTGGTTCATAAGATTTGCTATCCAACCGTGTCTGAAATCACAAGTGTTATTGGCTGTTCTGAATGGCCACACTGGAAGGCGTATCATTAGATGATATCACATCTAATATCACTTAGATGTGAGGAAAGTTTCCGACAGTCTTTTCTGGAAGGTAGTTATAGGGTTGCACACATAACAAGTGACAGAAATAGTTGTTTAAAGAAAGAATAAGGAAAGCTTGAGAGAGAAGTTCAAACCCTGCCTCTTTCTCCCCTCTGCACAGCTGACCAATTATGCTGCAAAGTGGGTGTGAATGTCCGATTGCTGTTTTCAAAGAAGTTACAGAAAGAGGTTTCAGAGCCTTCCATCTTTATATGGTTTCAGCACTACAACACTGTTTAAAAACAGGCACTGTAAGTGGGCACTGTAAGCCCATTTAATTTTTTTCCTGTTCACCGCCAATTAAACATCTCAGACTAGCCAAATAAAATCAGTTGCAAGCAGTGAAAACAACCATCTCTATGCATAATAAAGTTCAACACCCATACAGAGATTCATCAGATAAAAGGCAAAGACAATATCTCTATAGACGGTAGTCTCAACAGACCAGAAAGCAGCTAATGACGGCCATGGCTCTCACTTTTTTTCTCACCTGCAACAACACAATATCTTGCCGTTACTATAATTAGTGTTCTCTCCACCTGCAATGCAACAAGCTCAGGCATGTTTTATGACAGCTGGCAAAAAGCATTCTGGGAAGTATGAGAAACCACTTACCAAAGCAGATATACAGTAGACTGGGCAAAACGAGTTTGGGTACACCAGAAAACGCATTTACACAACTTTCAGCTCAAAAAGAACTCCTGTAATTCACTGAACATCACTGCCTGGTGATATATAATGTTTAGCGTAGACAAGGGGGGGTTTCCTTTAAGGTCAAAGTGACTTCCTACCCCTAATGAGACAAGCATGGTGTGGCTTATTGCTCCTGTATATACTGTGGTTTGAGGGCAGCCTCCCCACAGCCCTTGAGTGTACCTGACAGAGCGCCTAATGACCACTGCAGCCATCACCTGCTGAGAACACATACAGGGCGGTACGCCCACAGCCTGCCAGCTTGACCAACAGTGCACTATGTCGCAACATTTGCAGAGAACGCAGCAAAGTTGTATAAAAATTGTCGAAAAACTCGGAAGAGACGAGCATGATGAACAGGAAATAGATGGGGGTGTCTCATGATGGGTGGGGAGTCAAAATCCCGTGTCTGGGCTGCGAGGACCTTCTTTGTCATTAGGAGGAAGTGCTCCTGCTTCCTTTGTCTCCAATTAGTTTCTCTGAAGAGCGCAGAGACATCTTTAAGAGAGGGGTTTAAATAATGACCCTTCATCACGCAGGGTAGGCCAGAGGGAGAAAAAGAAAAACAACTTCACTGAGCTTGCTTTGAACATTCAGAGGCATGGCGAGTTAGGGCAACAGATGGTCTTGAAGATGGCAGGGAAAAGACAGGGTGGGGTAATGGTGGACAGGGAAGAGAGTGAGGACATCAGTAAGGACAAGGGGGAGGAAAGTGGAGATAAAAGTAGGATATGAGGTGAGGGTGGAGCAGAAAGTACCACGGCAGGATATTGGCAGGAAGCAGATAGATGGGAAGATTGAACAGGAGCGGAGGTGGGTGGGAGTGAGAGAAAAAAAGACAACTCTTTAGTGAGCTTTTCTCATTACAAGGCTTTACACAGGAAAAGATTAGTCCTAAAATGAGACCAACTCAGCGTCTTAAGCCCAATTATCAAAACACTGCATATGTAGCCTGTGTGACCCGAGTTTTAAAGCAATATGCCTGCTCTTGATGAGAAAACAGCATTTCCCGGTGTGAAGAGTTTAGAAGAAGAGGTAAAAAACTCCCTGTGTCGTGGCTCAAATCATGCTCTCCTTCTGTGCGGAGCGTTGTTGGCTGAAAGTGATGGAGGGTGTCTGACTCATCTTCACATCATTCCAGACGGCAAATTCCTTCCGTAATACTGCAGCCCTGCTGCCACATCATAGTTAACCCCCTGGCCAAAACAGGTCAGCTTGTTAAAGAGCTTGTCAGCCTCTCCGTCTTTAATACTGTGTCACATAAATGTCACTGGGCTCATTAAAGATCATACACATCTAACAGGCGGCTGCTCAATGAACACATCTTTCCTCTTTAAATCTCCAACTGTGCTCCGTTGCACTGTAAGTATACTAATCCTGCTTAGGAGGAATATGGAAGGTGAGATCAATGATATCAGATGTCAGTGTGGATTCATGCAGCTCTCCTACCTGTTAATGCCCACCTTTTGACAGTGTAAATGGAAGTTAAGATTTTTTTTGAAAGGCTTCTCGATTTTCCGGTGAAAGAGCAAGCGAGTTGGCTATACAGTGTTTGTCTTACACATTGTGTTTACTGATGTGTCTCTGCCGAGTGTACCTAGGTCGTACCAAAACAAACCACTTAAGATAATCTGAATAAACCGTGTGACTGAAGAACAAGGAAAGGAGTTGGAAAGGATGGCAGTAATTCAAAGATCAACAGAGAAGTAAAAGACAGCTAAGAATTAATGAAAAAAGAGGAATGCAGGTTTATAGTGGGGCAGAAGCAGTGTTGCAATGAGAAGACTATTTAGTAAATAGCAGTAAACAAAAATCTGTGCAGCTGTGCGAGGTTGGATGGCCTATGTAAGGGTTGTGTGTTCTTATTAAACCCCAGGGGGGCCAAATAGTGACACAGCACCTGCATTTAGGGGAGAAAATGCGAGTTTAGGATTATGAAATCGAAAGATCCCGGAAAGGCCAAGCAGGATACAACCTGGCATTGTGTTTAAATAACACTTTATCACTGAAGTGCTTAACTTCAAAAGGAAGAACATACTACTTGGTGCTAGTTTGGAAAAACAACCTTGGCATTTAAACTGGCATTCTGTGCCATGTTTGTTGAAGAAAAGAAAAAAAAGACAGTTTAACTACTGTTAATAGGTTTCAGCCGCTTTTCTGCATTTCCTTTGGGGATCTGTCTAAAGAAAACCATGAAATCTAAGTCAATGGCTCGTCAAAGCCCAAAAGGACGTATAATTCATTCTGAATTGAATTCACAGAAACATACTTAGTCTTACACAGAAGCCTATTTGAACAACTTAAGTGCATACATAGCGTACATGTGTACATGTTTACCTTAGGAAGCAAGGGCGTGGCTTTTTTGCTCTTCTTCCCTGAGGGATCATCCAGCAAGTCTGGCTCAAAAGTGTAGAGTTCGGCCAGCTCGTTGGCTGAAAAGTGCCTCTCAATCTGCTGCTGGTCCACCACCCGGAATGACAGAGATTGTTTGGTTACCTGCCGGTCATAAATCTTCTCCTCCATTGTACCCTGAAAAAAAAAAAAATCAAATGTCAAGAAAGAATAATTACAGCTTTTCTACAGAAATAACCTATACGGTTTAATAAGCTCACCTGAGCCAGGAACCTGTACACATAGACGGTTCTAATCTGGCCAAAGCGATAGACCCTGAAGATACTCTGGACGTCGTAGGACGGATTCCAGGAGGCATCAAAGATGATGACTCTGTTGGCTGCCACCAAGTTGATACCAAGAGAGCCGGCTCGTGTTGAAATGAGGAACAAACGACCTCTGGAAAAACAGCAGGAGAGTGAAAGGCAAGTTAGTGCTCTTAAATGAACAATGGAACCTTTTACTTTTTAAGCATTAGTTAAATTTTAGCTGTTTGTTAATTTGGTCCTATAATTATTCTTTGTTATTTAAAATAAAAGTATTACCTTACGTTACTGGTGTCATTAAACTCTTCAGCCCACTTCTTCCTGGTGGTGGCATTGGTGGAGCCATCCAGGCGATAGTAGTCTATGTTCCTGAACCACTTGCCTTCACCTTTACAGACATGTTAAAGTTAAGAAACTAGTCAACCTATACATCTATGCTCCACAAAACATTCAAAAACACATGCCACAATCAGCTAGGCCTTTCCCTTGTCAGAAGGACTTAGTTTGGGTATTAGCAGACAGCAGATAGACGGTTGTGTTGCTTAAAGGCCAGCCGTGTTTAGCCTTCAAGATGGCCAACCCCCTACCAGCCTTCATAACCAACATGTCAGTATGTTTCCAATTACGGCACTGTGATCTTTTCATTACAAATTACAAACCCTTGAGCAAACATTTTTTGTGGAATAAAAAGTCAAGGTCTAATCATTTTCAAAATGAAAGTAAAAACAGCTGCTGAAGTTTAATTAGGAACATGACCTTACACCAGCGGCGGTGTGTATGTGTGCGTCTGTGTGTGTTTAAGGGTAATAAGCACACCAGCATGTACAAAAATACATGTTGCATGCGGGCTGTCTTACGAGTGTGAAACCTGCATCTCCATATGAAAATACTTCAGCTTTCTCCAAAGATGTGATCAAGAAGCCTATTTCATATCTCACACGCAGTTTAGTCAGTTCAAAGACTTCAGCGTAAAACCACAAAAATTAACCTTGAGACACAACAACTTGCCTGCTCAAGCTCCATGACTCAATAGTTGGCTTATCATGTTTAACATTGCTCTATGATTTTAATAACATACTAACATTAAGAGGGAAGCTGATCATAGGCAACTGGGGGATCATTAAGTGAAATAATAAAGTTAACTCATTGACAGGCTTGTTGACTGAGGACAATGAGAGCTTGATGAATTAGAAATCTACCTTTGTATGGAGAGACTTTTTGTTCATCTTTAGCTCTGCAAGAAAGCTCCAGGAAATCTTCGATCAGGTCCAGAGAGATGAGAGACTGACTGAACACCAACCTGAGTGCAGAAGAGGATAGAAGATACACAAAAGTCACTTTACCACAGTTACAGATCACTGTCATTTCAAGTAACACTGCAAACCAACTGCATGACAGAAAATGCCAAAAATATTTTATTTGCACATAGAGCACAGACACACTTACACTTTTTCATCTACTTCCTCTGCCATGCGCAGGATCTCAAAGAGTAGCGTCATCTTTCCAGAGTGAGCCAGAATCTCAGCATCAGCCTCAGTGACAAACTCCTTGTGCCAGTCAGGAGACTGGGGACTCCCTGGTGCTGAGCTCCGAGCTTTGTGTTGGACACAAAATTACAGATTAGTCTTCATGCAGTCTCACGGCAACAAGCAGTAACAAAGACATGCTTAAAACAGAACTTCACTATTACATGTTCCTCAAGTGCCAAATGTGCTGACCTCTAATGTCTTAATATAGTCACCTTTAAAGAAACACATAACCAGCTCAAATATGGGGTTTAACCATAGTTTTTGTTTTACTTAAGGCCACACTCAAAAGGTCTTTGCTTGAGTTAGGGGTGTCATTAAGGGACACATTGTTAAACTGCTTTAAGGTTATCTAGATCACATTAAACCAGCCAGAGCTAAAAAGGCTGAATACACATTTAGTTAACTATTTTAAAGATTAGACATTGTTTAAAACTAGTCCCTGATGGGGGCATATTTTTTCCAACTTCTGGCTGCCATGCTCAGTCAATTATATATCTAGATTATCTAGGAACAACAATTGAGCACGTAATAATTAGGCCTGCTTCTACCCTTTATAATTGCACATGGAAATAAGTGTTAAAATCCATAATTTTTTTTTCAAATATGAATGAAATCTATGTATTTAAAAGTAATCAATCTAGACGGAGGCAAAACACCGTACATATTCCCATACCTCTATTACCCATGCGCCTACCCATAATGTTCCATAGGTAAAACAGACTTACGTTCTTCTACAGGCTCTGGTCTGCTTCGACTCTCTCCATTTTTGCCCCGAGAGCTGGTGTTCCACTCCTTGATGACCTCCACGTCATCACTGTCAGAGTCATCAGATCCTCTCTTTTTTCCCCTGGCTTTCTTCTTTTTCCTATTAGAAAGGAGGAATGGTTGAGGAGACAGGGTCGGTGAGAGAAACAGATGTAAGAGAAAAGCGCAGTTAAATTAAGTCATCTCTAAAACAAGGGGAAGCGGAATCTATATCTTACTTTTTTGCCTTTTCGTCCTCAGAGGTCATACTCATGGAGGATTCTTCTGTTTCTGAAGCGATGAACTCATCCATACTGTCCTCGTCAAAGAAACCCTGCAATTGAGTGTGCTTGCGTGAGTCAGTGCAACGATATGGGTCAACCAAACACTGGAAACACTGGAGCCGGATCATGGGTAGTAGAAATGATGCAAAAGGGAAAAACATTGCCAAAGTGGCAATATGCATGTTGATCTCCCCTGGTGCATGACCTGTCAGCACTAGATTTCTATTGTTTCTCCGCTGTGTGTGTGATTTGCACCAAGACATTTCATGTTTTTGAGTAAGTGTTTCATGTGGTTTAATCTCCTCAGCCCTACCCTGTTTTCTTTACTGATGTAGTCCAGCTGAAGGCACCAGGGATGGGTCCAGATTCTGCTGAGAACCTGGAAATCCTGGAAGAGTTTGGTCCCAGCACGGCCCCGGCCTCCTTCCATTGCATTCCCAATACCTGCACACAAGGGAAAGAGCATGAGGAGGAAGATGGATGTGTATTTGCATTTTGTACCTGACAGTTTGCCTTCAATCTCTGCATACATATAGACTTGTATAGTGTTGAAAATATAGTGCAACAAACAATTAATGCCTGACCCAAACCACCTGACTATGGCCGAATTGGAGTAAAGTCATTATTATTTACACACACACACACAAAAAATAATCATACCAAGCACAGAGGATCATTCATTCTTTTCACAGCAATATAAAAACTACAACTTATCTAGCCCGGTCTGTTCAATCAGTGGAATTATGAAGTTAAGTGAGTGCCAGCTGCTGCTGTTAATTTCTGCCTGCATTGACCAAGGGAGGTCAGAAGTTATGGTGGGTTTTAACGTGGCTTCTGACCCGGGCCCCCTTTCCCCATCCTTTTCTTACATACCGGTCCTCCTGTTCTTTGTTTTCGCTTTTGGTGTAAAACCTCTGGCCCCTCCTCCCTCTAAATTTCTTTCCCCTTCCTTTATGCCCCCTCATTCCCCCCTCTTTTACCCCCCACCCACTGTTCCCTCTTTCCCAGAGCTCTTCATTAGGGAGACGTGGGAAACTGGGCTTAAACCCTGCCTGCGGCACTCTGCCAGCTGCCACTCTAACACACACGCGCATGTGCGTCCTGGGCCACATTCTGAGAGGAAAGTCCACTAAACGACTTAACAATGCAGCACGAAAAAATGAGGCCTCCATTTATCTAAAACCCTTGTCTGAGTAAAAGACGTTCAGTCAAGAGAGCACTTTGAGAAAAAACAAGATTCCTGCAGAAGGATTTAGCCCAGTCCTAGAGTATGCATGTTTTCCAGTGTCCTTATCAATTGAATTTTATTCTAGTCTAAGATTAGGCTAATTCCCGGCCTGGGCAATCAGACCCCGCACTATAAAAGCCCTTGATGCAGGCTCTGTTGCTCTTTACACCGAACAAGATCAGAGTATTTTGAAACAGCCAAGCAGGTGACATTGCCATTCACATTAGATTAGATTTGCATGGTTCTCACCTGTGAAGTGCTCCAGGTAGTATCTATAGAGTTTACACTGGATCGGAGTCACTCTGACCGACAGCACATACTCATGTTTAGGAGGCAGGAACTTTGTGAGAGCCGTGTAATCTTTCCTCTGCAGGAAACAGAAATAAATTGTTCCTTTATAGGACGAAAAGAGAAGGTGGTCACAGAGAACAAGAGTTGATTGTTCTAGTCGTTTTTTCACCTGAACACAGCCGGCCAGCATCTCATAGAGGATGTGAGCCCTCTTCTTCATGATCCGGACATCCTGTAGTGTGGAGTCGGCACACTGACCATTCTGAATGGGGTTAATGAACCTGTTCCTGAACTCCTTAACTGACCCAAGCAGGTTCTCCTTGATGAAGTTCACCATGCAGTGGTCTGGTAAGGAGACAAAGATAAGTGTTTTCGATACATCCACAAGCACACAACATCTTGGTCTGATGTCAACTATACAACCAGAAGGTCTCACATTCAACAAGGTTGTTTTGTAGAGGCGTTCCAGTCAACACAACCCTCCTTCTCGTCCTGATAGAATTCATTGCTTTGGACACAGCAGACGCCTCATTCTTTAGGATGTGACCTTCATCACAGATCACCATGTCTGGACCTGGTGAAAGTAAAAGATGAAAGAAAAAAAAGCTCATCATCACAGGCTGAAGTACAGCTGGAGACATGAAAAAAGGCAATTGCTCATTATGAGCTACTAACTGGTGTCTTTTGGACTTTCACACTCTTTCATCTTGTCCACCTTTTCTATAAACACCAAAAATAATTTCTTTACAAGCAAGGAACTGCAACGAAGATTATCTTTGAGTAATTTAAAGTTGCATTAACTAAAGATGTGACTGTTAAGACTGAGGCCACTCAAACAATGTCATTATTTTAGGAAACAAGGGGCGGGGGGGGATGCGATTACATTTATTTTCTATTCACTCTTAGTAATAAGAACTCATACATTTGGGGACTGTTTTTTAATGTACATTTAGTTTAACTCAAAACACAAGGGACATTACACAGTGCTATACCTGGATCTACCAGTGTCTTCTGGAAGGTTTCTTTGAGTTTCTTGCTCTTGATGTTCCTGCCCTGCGTCAGGTTGCGGTACATCTCGTAGCCGATAATCATTATACCACCCGCATCGTGCCATTGCTGGAGGGCATATGCTCGCTCCTGTGGCCTCTTCACTGTGGCCAGCTCAGTCACCTGGCGAATCAATCAAACAAAGAATCCATAAATCAGGGGTGTGATAGATGCACACAAAAACCAAACAACAGCACAACAATCAAACAGGAACTACTTGAAAGGTTTTAAAAGCAACTCCTTACCTCTAAACTCTCATCATCCTTCATTCCCACTTGCCACTTCTCAAACTCGTTGAGCCAATTAAGAACAGTGTTTAAGGGACAAACCACCAGCGCTGTGGTGAACTCGATCTTCTCACAAAGCAGCAAAGTATGAAGTAATGCCACCACCTATAGGGCAAAAACAGAACTACAGTTAAAACAGTGCAACACCATACATTTCTGCAGCCACTGATTAACCCAGGCTTACGGTTGCAGTTTACATATAACATTCTAGGATTTCTTTCATGCACTATTGAAGGTTTGTGACACCTAAAAGACGCATTAAGTTTCACCTGCTGCAGTTTGATAAAAAAAAAATCTGGCAGTACCTGCAAAATAAAGTAGTCAACCCAAGCCAAGAAGGATATATACACATCCCTAGTGGTGTTATATTTTCCACATCAATAGCTTTACATTCATGTTTTGCTTTTTTACATATTGCAGAGCTTTACTGTAATTTTCCCCCCAGACACGCATGCTGCTCTCTCCTCCATACCTGCAGAGTTTTCCCAAGACCCATACAGTGGGCAAGGATGCAGCCAGAGCCAGAAGACTTCTCAATCTTCTTCACAGACTCACAGCAACAGTCCCACATGAACTGTACCCCTGAAACCAAAAAAAAAAAAGAGAAGCACTAACATTAGCCCAGATCATCTCAGTATTTCACACGCAGAATTATGTTGGCTAGGATTGCTGCTTAGTCAAGTGACTATGTCCTTACCGTCAACCTGGTGAGGTTTGAGTTTTGTGACAAGGTTCCTGTGCACCTGTACCAGCGGCTCCTTGGTCTCTTCATCCTCATCCAGCACCAGCTTGGTGGTGATTGGACAGGTCATCTGGGAAGACTCCTCGACCACAATAACCTGAAGAAGGAACAGAGATAGACAGGAGTCACACAAATAAAACGTTCATTTTGAAAAAAAAAAATGAAAAAAAAATCAAATGTACAGGAAAAAAAGAAATATCTTCTACAGTTTTACAGAAATAAAGCACGACCCTGCTGGAAGATGCTGCATTGTCAGATTATGAGTGAACGCAGAACTTAATTGTTTGTGTCTTGGTAAAAGGGACACACTGCTTATGTGTTGTATGAGACACGGAGGGATTATGATTTTTGCCATAATCGAGCAGCCCTAATGTACATAGTAATATATCCTGCTAGACAGGTAAAAGGTCAGTTATTTAGCTGGCAGCTAGCCATTATAAATGACACATGGCAAGTAATCCATTAAGTGTGGGCTTTACTGTGGTAAATGGTGATGCTTTTTTTTTACATTTTGTTATACAAAAAAAATACTTAATTAAATAATTCTGATACGTCCATGTTCCCTCCCACAAAAAATGGTCTTTGGAAACCCTGCATGTATCGCTAGAGGGTCATACTGTCATAAAAATAAAAAATGTGTGGTTTAATATGAAAATGGCTTTTAAAAAAAGACCCTGCTAAACCCGCACCTCATCTCGTCTAACAACTGGGGAAAATCCTCAAATCGTATCACAGTACTGAATGAAGTCTTGAGCCTTGTGTTGGGAAAGTAATAGCCCAGGGCTTTAAACACAACCACTGTGCTTCAGATTAAGCAAAACACTCCATTTTTACCTCTCGAAGTTTCTCCCGGAGCGCCTCTCTCTCAGCTATACGTTTCCTTCTGTCCTCCTCTTCTTTCAGAGCATCTCTCGTTTCCGTCCGCAGCTTGTCGTCCTTCAGGATTTTGCGGATCTTTTTGCGTTGTTTTTTGTCATCTGCGTCTTCATCATCTCCCTCGCCACTCTGTGGAAATCAACATTAAGTTCAGCTCTCTGATCTTCAGCCTTAAAAAAATAAAAATAAATCCCTTCCTATGATCAGAAGCCGAGCAACTCTATGATTAATTTGTGCCTTCAATAATCCTCCCAACACACTCCAGGGGTAAGTTCAAATTACATTTTATGTGTCATGCATGACTTCACTAAGAAATGTTGTGTGGGTCCATCTCCTCCACCTGGAAAATCCTGCCATAGAAAAAAGAAACTCTGGGAAAGTTCAAGACTTCCAAGGGCTCTGCATTTTAAACACCTTCTCATTGCTGGAAGAGGAATCCTGAACCTTGATCCTACGTCGCTTCTTCTTCTGCTTGTAACTTCTCTTTTTCTCCTCGTCCTTCTTCTTCGAAGATCTACAGACACAAACAGAATCCATATAAGCAAGCGCAGCAGGAGATCAATCCAGATCCACTGGCAGTATTAAATTACTATTGAGTGGTTTAAATTCTTTCTGCTCACCTGGTCTTTCGACGCTTTCCCTCGTTCTCCGATTCACTAAGCTCCTCGCTTATCCCCGACTCTGCACTGGACTCTGACTTCTCAAAGTCAGAGTCTGAGTCTTTAGACTCATCACTGCTCACTGACGGACAAAAAAAAATTCAGTTTCAGAGTACCAGAGTTTAGAATATTTGGGTACACACAGGACAAATTAAAAATTCAGAATGTACCTTTCTTCTTCTTGCCCCCCTTGCCCTTCTTGTCTTTAGCTTGCTCTTCTCCTGATTCACCTTCACTCAGTGAGAGTTTATGACGAAGCAAGTTGTGGCGTCTGCCACGCTTCTTCACTTCAACATCAGAGCTAGAGTCTTCAGAGTCCTCGTCTTAAAAAGAGAGAAACAAATAGTTTGAGACAATATAAATTAAACAGCCTTATTTGAAACCAACTAATTGTATGTAGCTCATTTATGCTACCTTGCTGCTCGTCATCTTCATCCTCATCCTCATCCTCTTTTCTAACGTTCTTGGAGGACTTTTCATCCTTATCGGCATCTTCATTATCAGAGGAGCTCTCCGCTCCAGAAGAATAGTTAGATTTTATTTGCGCGAGAAGCATTTTCTTTGCAATCCTTTAAGAGAAAAAAAACATGCAAACATTAAAAATATGGAGGATGTTCAGATTCATCATATAAAAATGTACTTAAGCAGAATAATAAGGTAACGCTTTAAATTAAGATCATTTTAATAAGTGCTAGTTCATAGGTAATAAAGGGCCTAAGTTCATATACGATTTTTATTAACATTATGTGTTAATGCAAAAGCATCCTTAACATGTTTGTTAGATTATAATATTCTTAAGCACTACTAAGAAGGCCTTATTATATACATTCACTTACATAACGTAAAGTAAGAGAATGAATTACAACACAGGGCTTGAATCAAACCAGGGCTTCAGTAATAAAGACTCATTACACGTTGCACATGCCCCACCAAGCCCTAACATGGCATGATTCTCCTGTAGCTGCAAAAACATAGCCATCAGTCAATAACTTTAAAGTGTATCTATTGAATGTGCACATAAATGTCTTATAATCTAAAAAACATTTTACACAATAACATACATAATGTTGATAATCTTCTTACAAGGCCCTTATTAACTAACTTATTTCAAGGACATTGATATGCGTTACCAAAAAGTAATATTAATATATATATATATATATATATATATATATATATATATATATATATATATATATATATATATATATATATATAAAAATAATACTATATTACTTTTAGGCAAAAACTCTAAATTTGCATATTTATCAATAAATCACATATATTAATAAATGTAATTTGTATATATAAAGATATAAGATATATATAAAGAAAGTCTTTCTCTGCAATGTACCATTACTACACAGCCATTTACAACTGGAATATTACAGCAATGTGATTTCCTAATTGGAGCTAGCTAAAGGACAAATTATGGAAACAGGCAACCTATAGAAATAGAAAATTGAAGTATGCTTTCAGAGTCAAGCTAATATATTAGGTAGAAGAGCCCTACCTGAAAGACACTTCAAATTCTGAAATTAACGCTAAAAACTAGAACAGCAGCAACAACGCTGTATAAAAAGCTGCGTTCATTGTGTGGAGTCATGTGGACATAACTCTTGATCAATTGTCACTGTTTTGTAAGTACCTATTTTCAGGATCATCATCATCATCATCCTCACAGACCTGAGGGACGTTCTCTTTATCATCCTCTTCGTCCCCTGATAAAACAGCACAGGAAGAAATAATTTTACATTTGGAAAATATGCTTGCTCTCTTGCCAAGAGTTGCTTGGCAACATTATGTTTTACACTTAAGTTTTTGTACGGCTTTAACAAACGAGATAACATGTCCATCAGTGAGCATTAAGCACAGTTCAAACCAAAGTTTCGCAACGCAACAAAACTGTTTTAGAACGTTGCAGGTGAAGGTTGCAGCGGTGTGAACTGACCCGTCTCGTCTGGACTCAAACCGGCTGATGCCTGCGATTCAGCTTGTCAAATAGCCAGCAGCTGGTTTTAGAACATGACACACGTCATTTGTTGCAACAGCCAATTAAGTCTTAGCAAAGTCCACTGGTCAAGTCACTTATAAACCGTCAGCTGGTTGAAAAAGGCTGTTTTGGACAGAGGCTCAACAGGCGTGTGTGAGCGAGAAAGAAAGAGAGAGAGGGTCGAGCTAACAATACAATGACTACGGAGAGCATGCACCGTAATCAAGAACAAAGCAGTGAATCAGCAAAATAAAACAGTATTTCCACTGTTTTGTCACAACTAGAAATGCAGCTGTAGCAAGTGTCTTTGTCCTAATTTATTTTTTATAATACTAAAAATTATATCCAGCTACGAAAAAGTCTGAAAAGTCTTGCCTCGTATCATTGGTGTGAAATGGTTGCGAATCTTTGGTCAGAACTGGGCTTTAGAGGCACTGATTTACCTTTGGTGGGAAAATGAACTCAAACATGTTATATGCTACACCTGTTTTGCTGCCAATGTGTATATGATTAAACTGTTTACTAGAGTACAAAATTGTTACCAAGAGCACTAAGTTTCTCATGGATCTGGTCTCTTAATTTGACTCTCAAAGTTAGTCTTTAAACTGCAGTATTATATACAATGCTTTTTTTTTTTGCCCTTAATTGGACAAAGCCAGTCTGCTGGCTCCAGCTACATATTTACCATAAAGCCATGGCAGTGGTATCGATCTAATCATCTAACTAACTGCAATAAAGAGAATAAGTGTAGTCCTATATATAGAAAATGTTGAACCTTTTCTATAACTCGTGGATGCCGGGCTGAGTGCCACTAAACACTCCTCTAGAGCAAATTACCTGAAGATTGATGGAAAGGTCCACTACCTCCCACCACACTATCCTCCAAAATAGGTTTGAGCTTCTGCTCGTCGCTGTCCTCTCCAGAATCACCTTCAGCCTCATGCTCTCCCTCATCATCACTGGACGACGACTGCAACTTGGAAGTGGCTTTGGAGCTCTTTCCCTTCCGCTTCTTCTCGTAAGACCTTCTCCGCTTGGCTGCTTTACTCTCAGGTGAGTTTCTATCTTCCTCTTTTGCTTCATCCTGTTTTTTTACACGACTAGATCTCCTCTTTGCTGTGGCCTCTTTTTTCTTGGTCTCTTTCTCCTGGTCAGAGTCAGAGTCCTTCTGTTTCTTCTTCTTGGACGTCTTTTTACTTTTGTTCCCCAAGTCTGAATCAGAGCTTTCAGACTTCCTCTTGCGTTTAGGCGCTTTGTCTGAATTGTCTGTATCCTTTGTGGATGTGTTGTTTAGTTTGAATAGACACTTTTTAGCACTTGTGCTTCCCTGTTCCTCATCTGTGCTGTGGCCTGCTGCAGCTTTCTCCAGCAGTATGTTAGGAACCTCATCTGAGTCAGAGTCCGACGGCTTCTTCTCTGAATCCTTTTTCTTCTCCCCATTCTTTTTGGTGTCACTGGATTTCTTAGAGGATTTGGCTTTCCTCTTAGTATCTCCCCCAGACTCTGAATCAGAAGACTCTTTCTTGCCCTTATTCTCAGCCTGCTTCCTCAAGGGAGTGGTCTTCAATCTACTAGATCGACGGCTGGGTGGTGGACTGTCTGTTCCCTCTTCTGCATCTGAAGCATCATTTTTTTCCTTCTTATATTCTTCTTTACATTTTTTTTGCGTCTCTCCATCCTTTTCTCTGTTTTTGGATCTGGAGGACCTTGACCCAAGTGTTGTCACAACTGGCACCGGAGTCAGTTTGACTATGAGGTTCTTCACCTTAGGATGGGTGGGTTGAGAGTCTGTTGAGTTTCCATTTAACTTTGAATCAGCATCTTTGACCAAATCACTGTCAGTCTGTGAGAGCATGCTGGAATCTGCAAGACTCTCCACCATCTGAAAAAGCTCTTCGGGAACAGAAGGAGGTACAGACATAATGTCATGGTCTAGGGACATTTCACCAGTGGACACTAGCTCATCATCACATACTTCAGTTTTGATTGTCTTTTTGGTTTCATAAGTTTCTGTTTCACAGTCCTTCATTCCAGTATCACCTGACACCTGATTATTGTCCACACCCTGCTCATTATGCTGCTCCTTGTCCAGCTCCTCTGCTATATCAGCTTCCTCCTCTGCTATGTCAGCCTCCACCACCTCCATAGCCTCCTCTGCGTCCGCCTCCTCTGCGTCCGCCTCTTCTGCGTCCGCCTCTTCTGTGTGCGCCTCTTCTGCGTGCGCCTCCTCTGCGTCCGCCTCCTCTGCGTGCGCCTCTTCTGCGTGCGCCTCCTCCTCCTCCTCCGCCTCCTCCTCCTCCGCGTCCTCGTCCTCCGCGTCCGCCTCCTCTTCTGCGGGGGCCACCTCTTCTGCGTGGGCTGCCTCTTCGGCGCCAACCTCTTCCTCTGCATCAGCCTCTTCCTCTGCGTCAGCCTCAGCATCAACATTCTCTACTACATCAGCCTCCTCTGCATCCACCACATTATCCATGTGGTCGTTTTCTACAGGGGCCACAACATTTGTGCTTCTTCTCACAATATGTTGCCCTTCATTACCATTCTGCAACTCCATGTTTTTAAATTCAGGCCCCAAAGCCTCCTCCAAAGCACTGTGGGCTTTTTTCAAATCAGCAAGAACAGCCTTGAAGGCTTTCAAATGGCGATACCTGATAGACTTATCTCCCTGCTCCTCGACTGCCTGCTGGATGAACTGGATGAATGTATTGTTCAAACCAGTTGTCGTTTCAACCAGCTTTTTTGCCTTCTTTATAAGTTCTTTGGGTACCTGCAGTTTTTTGTAGGAGAATGACATGGTCCCTGAGCCCTCGTTGTGTTCTTTCCCATTGACAACAGCTTTGTGCTCTTTAACTGCTTTGTTCCTGTGTCTCTTGCTCTCACGTATCTCACTTTTTTCCGTCTTTTGTTGCTTGAGTTGCAATTCTTGTTTTTCCATGATGCCGTGGCATTTGGAGACCAGATCCTGGAGGGGCCCCGACTTGCAAACATAGCAGTGCCACTTTGAGTCCTCATCAGTAATGACTGACAGCTCCTTCCTGCCCAGGTTGCGCAGGATGCATTTCTTGCAGAAAGCATTGTTGCAGTAGTCACAGCAGATGAGCTTGCCACCTTCAGCACACCACCTAGAAAGAAAAAATTCAACTGAGTTTTGGGGCAAAAGGCAAACTATTTTTCAACAACTATATTTCTAAAAAATATATTAAAGACTGATCTGATAGAAAAGAAAATCTCAAAAGGGTAAAAAACAATTTTTTAAATTATTTTATTGAATGTTGCTTTCAAATGGGATATTTAAATCATGCCGATTAACATGGGGAGCAGACATACAGCCTGTGTAGTTTGTCAGTAGTGTGTGGCTGCTGCTTTCACGTATGCATGTTGAGATTTGCCAAGAGATAATGCAGTTGGTTCTGCAGAGTTTGGAAGTTGTGCTACATCAAATTGCCATCTGGTACAAAAATGTATGTATGTATGTATCTTAATCATTTTAAAACAGATTATACTTTCTTTTTAAAACCGTTTTATGTAGATTGTACCTGCTGGAGGGCTGTGTAGTAGTGTGTAGCGACAAAAACAACAGACATGGCACATAAAAATAGAGTTGGGCTTTGCAGGCATCGTAGTCCAAGTCTTAGCTTTAATTGGATATTATGAACATGATCTGCTGCGTGCATCTCACGACAGCCATGTCATGTACCCCCATGTGTTGTAGCCGCCACATTGTGCATTAGTTATTACTTCTATTGTGCATCCTCTTGTCATTTTAGTCAACAAATAAATCAGATTGTTTTGTTGTTCTTGTGCAAAATGTCTTACCTGCACTGTTCATCCATCCCGTCAGAGTCTCTGTTGATGTCATCACTTGTGTAATACTTGTAGCAGGACTACAGGAAGAGGAAATAAGGAAATTATGCATCAAGAATAGAAAGACTGAAAAACATCAGTGTTGAACTTTCAAATAATGGCCATGAAACTATATGAAATGTAGATTTGAAGTCTCCCACCTTGCAGATAAGTACTTTGAGCGCAGGGTGCTCGTACACAGAGTTGCGCTGAAACTGGTTTACTTGTTTTCCACAGGCAGTGCAGCTTACTTTCTTCTGCAAGTTATCATCTGTGATGAAGAGAAAATAAAATAAATATTTTAGTTAAATTAGTGTCACTTTCTTCCTCTCACTCCCTAAATTATGTTTTACTTTCAGGCTATGCACGTACATTAAAATCGTATGCACGTTCTCTTGTGAACATCAACATACCAAAAATATATTGTTTCTAAATAATGAAATTAAGTTACCTGTATGTTTCTGTTTGAAATCCACTCTGAGCTTCATGGCACCTTTATTGTCATTCCCAGCTGGCCTCATCACTAAAGTGCCTTTTCAGAAGCAAAAACAAGAGTCTCAAATAAGCATCTTATTCAGCATTAATATCTTTAACAAGACCAACACGTACCTCCATAGTCCATACCTTTAGATGCATTACTTGTGTTATTGTCTGAAGTGTTGTCAGAGGAGGCCCCCTCATCTTCACTCTCGGCTGAAGAGTCAGATTCATTCTGTCCAGTGTGCTTAGCTACAGTAGCAGGCTTCCTAAAATGAGTTAGCACGCAACTTTAATATTTCCAACTTTCTGTGAGAACTCTTTCGAGAACATGTGTCTGCAAACAATACAATAACATTTAAGAAAACTGATCCTCACCTCTTGTTGCGAGAGGGCTTCATAGTTTCTGTTGAGCTACCAGGCTGATGGGAATACAAGATTAATGTTAATAGCTTGACACTTAAAAACAAAAACAGTAAATATGTGCCTTTAAAGCTGGGGGAGGCAGAAAGCAAGAAAAAAACACCGTATGAAGTAGGACCTCTTCACATACAGTACGAGTAGTCATTAATTTCTACCTGATTCCATTACATAGTGGCATTTCTATGAGGATTACTGTGACACACTGATTCAGGGCTCTACGGGAACATGAACTTATATTAGCTGCAGCCCTGAGCCTCTGGCTGTAGTTAGCAGAAGGCTAAACTATTAGCAACATTTATCCAACTCCAAAATGCTTGGCTGATACCGACTCCTGTTTTATTCCATCTTATGCACTCTGCAATTTTATCATGTTTATCAGGCTCTCTTTTTCTTCCTATCTCTTTTAGACTGACAATAAACGGAAATTACTATCAATATTGGCAACGCGTTTCACAGATGCAGAGAAAGGGATGTACACATGCATCTACGTTTGTAACCAATAGGAACGCGCTATCTCTCTCTAAAACTGGCCAAAGTCTCCGACACAGGCTAGATTTTCTAAAGCCTGAAAACAGAGATGAGAGTTTGTGGACAAGTGTAGTTTTCAACATCAAAAATAAACCGTCTACCCCAGCTTCAATGATGTATTTTTTTTTTTTTGTTTTTTTATCATTATCATAAGTTTGAGGCTGTATCCTTACCTCCTCTGCTTTGTCTGACATTTGGTCTGGGTGTGATTCAGAAGAAGCCAGACTCATTTTTACCTGAAGAGACATATACTGTTTTTACACTGACCAAATAAGACCAAAAAAAAAAGGTGATAATAAAATGAAATAAGTTTCCACTGAATGTGTATTTCATTAATCTACAAAGCAGGCTGGCTGGCAACGGAACTAACCACTTAAGAACAAGCACGAATTACACACACATATTGTATAAAGACAATAAAAAGCTCATTCTAAAGTAACAGGCCAGGAAAATAAAAACAGGAAATATGCAAGAAATTGTGGATGGAATTTTTACAAATCTCAGTTTATTTAAATTGGACAGGGCAATTGCACTAACAAAACTGTGTGAACATTTGTAATAGTTGTTGTGTTCAAGCAGATTAGTATCTAACAATTACCCAACTTATATTCCTCAGGGTGCGAGTCTAAGTGGATGTGTGTTCTCCAGAGTTGCTGGAGAAGTCAAATGTTGCAGTCAGTGCGTTTATATTCGGGTTAAGGACATACCCCGGTTTCTCAAACGCCTTGTAAACACCATACTACAGGTAAAATCAGGGTTGTCATAACCAGAGGGCTGTTGCACGTAGGCAGAATTAAGACATCCTGGATGAATGAAAAAGCCAGCCCTGAACTAGTCTAGTCTGATCATCCTGGCTAAATCGGTTGCACGTACGCCAAACCAGGATGAGAAGCAGCGGCTATGTCAAGCCAGGTTTAAGTAATTCTGTGCGTTTACGGATTCAGAGGAAGACCGTGCGGTTGAGCACAGATTCACGGTTGCAGACGAGGAAAAGATGTGTGCAGCGTTCTTCTCTGCGTCTGAACGGCAAGAACTAATGGAAACTTATAAGGAAGTGAAGCATGTCATTCGGCCGCTACTATTAAACCGCTATTGACAGGCAATATCAGACTGGCTGGACGCGCAGGTGTTCAAAAATATACACCTTTCATTTGTGTCACGTCATTTTCATAAATGAACAGGTGAACACATTACCCTTGAAAGAGCAGTGGAATTTAATGTTACTCTAAAAGACAAGCTAACTACAATGTCACACACACACAATTAGTAGCCGGTTTCTCATCTGCGCATGCTCCATGGGTTAGAAGCACATTCAATACATGTGGGGAAGGGGATATCAAAACGTTCATAATTATCTTCAGACCCTCTACTAAAAAAATGTAGGTATTAAGAATTTTAGACCCTAACAACATGGAGTTATGGGCAGAAGGAGGGCGCGTGGATACAAAGAGCCGTAGTGAAACACCTCCAGCAGCGTAGGTCCAGTCTCCCTAAAGGCCCAGGGCAAGGCTCCGGCAGAGACACAACTCTGCTTTTCGCACTTTTAAAACATTGTGTCCTATGGTTTTTCTATTGTTTTTCTCATGGACACAGTAAAAGGTTTTTCTAGCATGCATGACCTACATGACATTGATACGTTGTTTTAGGCAAGGGATTTAGGGAATTCCTAATAGTACTGCTTCTGTCATTTAAAATGTGGATTTTATTTACGGTATGCAAACTTATTTTTATTTATGTAAATATGCTGTTTATACTTCTGAGTTTATAAAGAAATGTTTAAATAACACATATTTTGCATAGGGCATTAAGACTGTGGGTGACTGGCATCCCAGACAAATCACAGTTTCATCATGCATGGCTAGGGTTGATCAGGCCGGCCTTTGTTTAACAATGTTCATTGTTGTTTATCCATGATTTCAAATAAGAATTCTCCAATAGCGTTTAAGTGCAAACCATTGGCCCATAGGCTATTACGAAAGTAACTACTTGAGCACTAAGTAAAGCTCAAATTACACAAAAATAAGTTATTGAGTTGAAATCCTTTGCTGACAGCTTGGTCTTGGCAGACGTGCCATTTCTAATAAATATATGAATACAAATATATAAATATAATAGTTAGTTATATTCAAGATAGTGCTTAGGGCTGGGAAGTAAAACTAATATTTCTATTTTCTTTAGATGGTATTTTTGCACAGTTTAGTCAGGGGATTGACATTTTAAAAAGCTCAACAGACGTTACAAACATTACTTTGTTTGATTCAAACTTTTAATCCAGTATATACTATTGTTATTTTGGCTCATTTAAATACATTTAGAAACATATGCCAGCTACGTATATTAATATTTACACAATCTACTAACAGCCGAGCCATATGTACCATGGACAGAAAAAAATATATGAAAATATCATACTCTTAAAGAATAAGAGGCTTAGTTCGTTCGAGAGACTCGCATTGTTCTTGCCGCTTTGGTATTTCTACGTCCGGTAGTCCTCCCGCAGTCCTACCGCCCGAGAAGCAAAAATGGCGGCATCCCTGTGGGAGCCTGTGCCACTGAGCAGGTTTCCATAGGAATCTAACCGAGTCACAAATCGGTGAATTGAAATTTGGTTCAAATTAATAAACAATATTTATCCTGCTGCTGAAACTAAGAAAAGGGTTCAATTTTGAATTAAGTCTGTGAGTTTTCTGTTTGACGGAACACGAAACAACTGAGCACCTATTCTTCTCTTGTTCGGTCACATTGGTGTTCTGGAAAGATGTTTATCGATGGATAAATATTGGGACGAACAACTCTTTAACAAATTTCAAGTGATGATTTATATGGATGGTCTGCCAAAAAATCATTATGGGAAAATATCATAAACACAAGAATAAATGGAATAACAGCAAACCCACCATAACCTGTTATAAAAATGAAATTAAAAACTATATGACATCCCTAAAGGTATTATCGGAAGAAAATCAGTCTTAACGATTTATATGAAAAATGTCAAAGTCTCTTGCTCTTTAAGTTACAATCCAGTATTATTTTAACAAAGTCAAAGTACCTTTGTTGAAATGTCAACCCCTGTGATTATTTTATCTTGTTAATGTGTTTTAAGCTTGTACTGTTTTGAATGAAAGCAAATGTTTCCTCATATGACTTTTTTTTCAAATTGAAATCGAAATGTAAAAAAATTGTGACATGAAATAAAGGTCTCCATGGAATGAATGGGGTGACATTTTTGGTACACGGTCCGTTTGTTTTTCTATGTCCATGGCCGAAAACAATGTGAAAGCCTAAATAATAGAGCGTTCCCTTTAAACAGAGGGACGACTTTGCAACGGCAAGTAACATTACTACCAAGAAGACCTGTTTGGGTCATAATTCTGTCCAAAAGTCATCCGTTTGGGATTTTGACAAAGGTAAACGGGGAAAAAAAGCTGTATTCAGTCCAGCTGTATGTTGGCGGAGCGCCACCTACTGTACCGGAGGTCGAGTTACTTCATCATTTTCCCATTCAACCCCTGCTCATGTGTAGGAGGGGAACTTTAATGACCTGATTATTCCCTTAACCGGGGTAAGGCCATTCCAGGTCACTGACGTGCATGTAAACGCACTGACTGTTTGTGTTGTTGTCAGTCAAGGGAGAAAAAAACAACTCCACTGAATGTATGTAGAGATGGATCTGTTCGACATTCCTGCCTGTTGGAAGGAAGGTTTGTGTTGTGCCTGTGTGCACAAGAGTGCTGGACAAATACTGTATACAGATATTATGATTTTTACTACTATAGATGTTGCGACTTGCTGCTGCTCATGGAGGAATTATTGAGTCTCTGTAAATCTTAATAAATCAGAGTGGGGTCTAGACCAGGGGTCTGCCACCTGCAGCTCCTGGGCCACATGCAGCTCTTCAGTCCCTTTTCAGTGGCTCCCTGTAGCTTTGCCAAAAAGTAACATGGAAATAAATATTGCAGGGTTTTTTGCAGTGGACAATATCTCAAGTGAACACCTGTTGTCTTGGAGTTCAAGGTGATACTGTGACAATGAAATAATATATTTTTTAAATATTACTTGAAACTAAAACAAACGTCACATTCTATGTACGGCCCAGCGCATTTCTCTGCAGGAGGCTCATCTTGAGTTACCTGTATGCTTGATATGTGGTGAGAAATTAGCAAACAGGTGATAATAGAAGTAAAATGTCAATCGTTTTCTTTATTATTCTATAATTTCAGAAATGCAACAAACTATATTTTTTGTATATCATATAACTACATATAAAACACTTCATAAGCTGTGATATGATAATATAATTAATGACAAGTATATGTTCTGCAGCTCCAGATAAATTTTATTTGGTGGAAGTTGAGTATTAAAGGTTGCAGACCCCTGGTACAGACCTTAACCATATGTAAAGCGTCTTGAAATAACTTTAGTTATGAATTGGCACGATAAACGAAACTGAATTTAATAAAGTTAATACGCCGTTAATATTACAGCATTTATGTGATTATACACTTATACAATGTGTGTGTGTTACCTACGTTATTGTGAGCATATCACTCCTGGGACAGAAGCGCCGCTTTCTATTGTATCGTTTTGCGTCATCATAATGTGCTGATTAGATCGGCATGAGCTGCGTTTAGCTATCACTCAGTGTTTCCAGCAGCGATCAGGCCTTAAAACGTATCCCAAGTGTGTGTTTCAGCCGAAGAAAATAGCGCACTCATATGTAGCTCTGTGCTGCGTCCTAATTTAACGTCCTCAACGGAGGCCTTCCATGTTTTGACAACACAGGAACTCCTGACTATCAGGGATGCCAAGTTGTGCCTTGCTAACACTTGAGGGTTTACCGGTCTTTACCGTTAACGCGGAACTACTTCTTTTCACTTCTTCACGTTGCCCTGGCAACATTGCAATCTCGGCAGTGCATACCAGGTCCAATGCATGGGCATGCACTAAGAAATGCACAATCAGGCCTTCCCTCATCCTGACGTTACCATGGCACAAACCGTGGTGCTAACGGCAGCCTGGCACAGTTACCTAGCAGCATCCGAAGTAGCAACGTCTATCTGGCTACAATACAAATCAAAGTACTTGCATTTTTTAAAACACGCACGTTTTTTTAACGTTTCAATTACTTTTACAAGCATTATGTAACACGCATATGCACAACTGTACCTGCGTTTGATCGGATTTAAACATTGCCGGCTACGCAGCTAATAGCTACAACTCGGCTAACTTAGCTTTGCTATGGCGCGGGTCGTCGTTTGCACGGTAATCGATGCACAATTGACTTGTCCAAACAAACAAGCTAAGCGGAGTTCGTACCTGCTTTGCTCCGTCGTCATTCCTTGTCTGACAGAGACACGTTCAGTTTTAGGTACAGGAGATCCAGTTCGATCCAATTTGCAGATTTTTCGATGATGCGGAAGCAAAAATAGCCTCAAAATACAGAAACAACTCCGTTCAGTGGAGACAAAGCAAGGGGACCATCTTGCCGGATGGCTATGGAAGCAACAAAATGGCGCATCTAGCCCAAATCCTCTGAGCTTTCCTATTGGCTGAGCATGTCAGCTGTTCTCCTGCTCTGATTGGTCCAGGCTCACCGGAGCTCATTGATTCGTTTAGCCGACGAGGGAATGCTTTTCTCTGGGAGGTACATTTTGTATAATGTCCCATTCATTTGTTGATACTGTGAAAGGCGCGCTGTTTTAATAACAAATACATTATGGTGTGCTATGAGAGTGTATAGGCTTACAGTAAAAATAAGTCCCACATGTATTGGCTTCAACATTACAATAGTGCACACTGATACCTCAACAATATCCAATAATATAGGCTACACTTAGACCTAGACTTAGACTTCTCTTTATTGATTCCTTTGGGAT
The DNA here is from genome assembly GCF_963691815.1 of Echiichthys vipera. NCBI lineage: Eukaryota > Metazoa > Chordata > Actinopteri > Perciformes > Trachinidae > Echiichthys > Echiichthys vipera. The sequence continues at coordinate 18,740,961 of NC_139831.1, read as the reverse complement.
GAAATTGAATTTCCAGCATCTTACAAAAACACAAGGGAGATATAAAACAAAACAGTATAAGATACCCAATAAAGTCTTAGCTAAATAAATAAAGTATAAAAAAAACAATACACTCTTAGTTCAATATTTAGGAAGTAGATTAGAAGTAGAATTTGCGGAAAATGAAATCTGATAAGTTCAATGTAGAGAAAATGCATAAGATAAAATATGTATGACTGTATATGACTGAAATGAGCAGTAAGATTAAATGATTGCACTTAAGTGGTGGATTAAGTTATTGCACCAAAAAAAGAAGATAAGTGTCCAGGTATGTATGAGTATATTATTAATTGCACAGTGAGTGTAAGTATATGTTGATGCTAGTACTTTTAATAAGGTAACAGTTTACATATGCAGGGCTTTTACTTGTAACAGAGTATGTCTACATTGTGAAATTTCCACTTTTATTTAAGTTCTTTCAGACCAAGTGGATCCATATCATATTAAAAAAAACACCACAGCAAACATGACAAGGGGCCCCATCACTACTTTTTCATAAGGGGTCACAAGCCAAAAAGGTTGGGAATCACTTTTTTGTATTACATAAGCCTATTCATTACTACGAAAAATGTTATTTGGACCACCAACATTACAACTTGCACGAAAGAATGAAAAAACATGATAGTTTGGAGCATCTCTGCCTGTGGCCCACGTACCCTTTAATAAAATGCACTGTTATGAATATTGTGAATCCTACAGTTTACAAATATCGCCTGAAGATGGGGCTCTTCTTCAAAGGCTGTCAGTGCATGTACAATGTAGAGATGTTAACTATTCAAGATTGACTGATGAGCAGTTGTTTAAATAACATTTGGACATGTCATAACAGAAAAATGCACAGTTTATTAATGATAATGGCTCAGTGTCACATACTTTAAGTCAAAATGTCAGACACGAAATAGGCCTGTAAGCTTCTCTGTTTCGCAGCAGGCTGTTTAATTCAGCTGTGAGGACACAGCCATTATACAAGTATACTTATTAACATTTTAATAGGACAGTTGTTGGTATGACCTGGCTCATGGCTTCAACAAAAATTACATACACCATAGCATTAAATTAAAAGGTTAACTTAAGTTATAAAATAATGCTGACTTTAGCAGTGTGTGATGAGTGAAGGATTTGGGTGCGGATGTTGTAATGTGCAAGACAAAGCATAAAGATAAACTAAAGCAACATCAAAACCAGAACATTGGGTGCTTGGAGAGAGGCGCAGAGAGCGAGCTGAAAGGCTGCGAGGCTGACTAAATCTCCAAGGGCTGTTGTTTTATTTCTCTGGCGCCTCAGCAGATAAGATGGTCCTTGGTCCTTGAGACAGATCTGTAGATTATGTGATGTTCTTTGTATTCTTCAATCTTATGGTATCTGACTATGTCTACACGCTGTACCAAGAACTTCTCTGATCAGATATTTGTATCAAACAATATATTCAAGTAAGGATTCTTTATTCATCATCCAGAAGAGTTGTCATTAAGTTCAAGTTTTCCACATCACAGGCTTAAATAACACACCGGGGCCCTCAGGTGTTCCAGGCTCCAGGATCCTCGGCTGTGCCTCAGGAGGTAAAGCTAATCAGAGGGTCAGTGTTTCGATCCCCTGCAGTCGAAGTCTGCTTGGGCAAGATACTGAACCCCCAAAAGATGTGTGAGTGGGAATGTTTACCACCTGCAGAGTGAGCAGACCAGGTGAATCACACAGCAAACTAAATGACATCAAAGGGGTTATCACAATATTTTGACCATTTTTTCCAGAGGTGTATGTGAGATTTTCCATCACTAGGATCACGTAATACTCAAACATTATTTGTAATCTGGCCCAGTTCAAGTTATGGCCTGGTATAAAACAAGAGAGATCGGGGGATTTTGTAGCACATACCTCACACAGAACAGAATGTATACAATCCCAGAAAGGTTGTATTTTCATGCAACTCCAACAAAATATGTCTGTGGGTTGGTTCCATGTGGTCCCTAGTCTCCAGCATCATTGCTGAATATTCATTTTTCATTTACGTTTACTTTAAATCTTGGACGTGATGTGAGGTAACAGACTGAATTCTTCCAAATAAATTCTCTGCACTGTGATTGTGTAGTTGATTGTGGCAGTCTTCATTCAGTTCTCTCACCCATGTAGGCTAAGCATAAAAATGTTTAATACTCAGATTCCATCAAACAAAAGTACATGATTGACATGACTCTGGGAGTAACATTGGTTGGACAAGAACCTTTATGAAAGGATGTATTTTGTTCTCATTTTTCTAAACTGTTTTTAAATATAATAGTCCATCATGTGTAAATATCTAAATAAGTCCTTATTTGTGAGGTCATGTGTTATTATGCGTTATTTCACCCTTTTGAGTAACCATGCTGGTGGAAGTTATACCCATCCACCCACACCCACTGTTTGAATCTAAGGCCCACCTGGTTTAAAGTGACCTTTGAAAATAGGTAATTTTAATAGTCTAAGCTCCTTTCCCAATTTCAGTTGTTTAACAATGGAATACCAGTAAAGGGTTTTATTAAGTCTAGGTCTACCTCAACTTTTATATGGGCCACAATCTCTCTTACCACAATACTTGTTTGAACCAGGAACTTTAGAGACATTTAAATATCTTTTTATCCAGCTGCATAATCAGCATTGCAGCAGTAGTGGACACAGTTTTGTTGTGTGACAATAGCCCTTTAGATTCAGACTTGCTATTCTGCTTTTTTCTTATAGCTGTAGTGGTATACTCTCTTTTACTTTCCCATATAAATTTGATTCACAGGCAATAAATATAACAAATGTAGCAGAATCACAGAATGTTAATTTTCCATCATCATTATCCATCATCTTCAACCGCTTGTCCCTAATAGGGTCGCGGGGGGCTGCTGCCACAAAACTCAGTTCGGGGCGCAGTGGTTAGAGCAGTCGCCCCATGTAAAGAGGCTGAGGGTCCGCTGGTTGAACTTCGACCTGCGGCCCTTTGCTGCATATCTCCCCCTCTCTCTCTCTCACCCCAGTTCCTGTCTTTCATATCTAATGAAAGGCTTGAAAGACTGGCAAAAAAATGATCTTATAACTCAGTTGGTAGATAGGTGTGGTATGAGCAAGCCCCCGCCACACACTTTACACCCATGGCCCACTTTGCTGTTGTGGCTGATGTGATGCCAACGCAAGATGGTCTCTAGTTTTTCTCCTATGTCAGATATGAAAGTTCCTAATGTTACTATTTAACGCCAACAGTATCTAAGGTAATCCAGGCCTCTGGTAAACTATTGCTTTGTATGATGTGCAATATTTTTCTAATACCGTCTTGTATTTGCTGACCTTTGTCAAAGCCAGTTTGGTCTTCATCTATCCAGTCTGATACTGATGATTGGAAGTCTGTTTGATAAAAAAGAGATGCAGAGCTTGTAGAATATTAGTTAGTTAGGTATATTTTCCTATCATTTTGGAAATATTATAATATATGAATATGCTTTTGTCTCTATTTCCTAGATAATCATCTTTATTTTGCACCTCTTTCATTTCTTATTGTGTCTTTTGGTCAGATTTCCTTTATGTTTTTGTTCCAATTGTCTTAGGTTAATTAAACGTATCTTAAATTGTGTTACTTTTTCTTTTTTGAGGTTACTTGTAACTGGAATCATTTTTTTATGACTGCTTTTAATGCATCCCATATAAGGCCTATATTGCTGGGTTCCCCTCACCATTTTTATTTTCCATCAGCTTTGATTTGCTCAACAACCAGCTCATTATTTAATATTACCACGTTTCATTGTCTCCATATGGTATTTTTACATCTGCAACTCATATAAACCATCAGTTTAACAGCGCAATAATTTGACATCCTTGTAGCTAGTCTATCCTCATTCCTTCGGCATGAAAAAATAATTAATTCTAGAGCAAACTGATTATGTTACTGATTAATGGCTAAAGTCTCTCAGCAAAGTTGATAGTCCCTTCACACACATAGAAAGCCCATTTCCTCTCATGCATTATTCACCAACACTTTAAAAAACATTTTTTAAACTAGTTATGTCTAGGTTTTCGTCCAATAGTGAGGTCTCCTTCACACTTACACAATAGTTTGAGTGAATACTATAGTGTGATTGGCTGCCCTTGTGTATATAACCAAATTTAATCCATATACTTCTCACATATCTAAGGTTCTGTCCCAAAACACATATTTATTTTGTAAATATCCTCCTTGAATGGAAATTTGAGATATGCTACCTTTTTTGTGACATGCTCATTTGATTTTGGGTTTAGCACTTTGCTGAGAACCCCATTGTTGAACAGCAACCCCCCTTTTTCCAATACAAATAAAAAGATGACTATATTAGAAAATGGCACTAACATAAGAGCTGGCAGGCATACGTGCCCCTAAGCTTCTGACCTAAAGGAAGAAAACCTAAAATGCACTTATCAGTTACAGTGCATACAGTAGCCTCTACTTATTCCCTAGTGTTTGTTTGTTTTTCTCAATGTAAATGATTTGTTGTATTCCTTTTTGAAGTTATTTTATTTAGCACAAGGGAAATATACAAAATGGGGGGAAGAAATGCAAATATGAAGGATAGAACTGAACCAATAATAATATTGCTACAACTTAATTTAACAATCAATAAACGGTCGATGTAGCATTGTACCGGAAATAAAAATGGCAATTTAAAAAAAACACAAGAGAAACAGAACAGATATACATTAAAAAAATAAAGAAGCATGGACAGCAAATACAACCTTAATTAGAATTAAATAATGTATTCCTTATCAACATGAGCCATTTAATATGAATTCTCACATAGCAGGAATACAGTAATACAGAAGTTACAACTGAATCGAGGTGGTGTTAATAATGAAATAGTGGGTTAAATACACAACTCATTTTCATAGGATATGAATGTAGTTGAGATTTTCATGTCCACTATTCTATTTTCAGCAGCTTCAGATGAACAGCACAACCCTTCATTTTTACCTCCTGAGTTTTCTCCTGGAGCACCTCTCCCTCAGCTAAATGTTTACTCCTCTCCTCCTCTTCTTCTTTCCAAGCATCCCTCTTCTCTGTCCACAGCTCGTCCTCCGTGATGATCTGCGGCTCTTTTTGCGTCTTTCATCTGCGTCTTCATCATCTCCCTCTCCACTCTGTGGAAATCAACATTAAGTTCAGCTCTCTGATCTTCAGCCTTAAAAAAATAAAAATAAATCCCTTCCTATGATCAGAAGCCGAGCAACTCTATGATTAATTTGTGCCTTCAATAATCCTCCCAACACACTCCAGGGGTAAGTTCAAATTACATTTTATGTGTCATGCATGACTTGACTAAGAAATGTTGTGCGGGTCCATCTCCTCCACCTGGAAAATCCTGCCATAGAAAAAAGAAACTCTGGGAAAGTTCAAGATTTCCCAGGGCTCTGCGTTTTAAACACCTTCTCATTGCTGGAAGAGGAATCCTGAACCTTGATCCTACGTCGCTTCTTCTTCTGCTTGTAACTTCTCTTTTTCTCCTCGTCCTTCTTCTTCGAAGATCTACAGACACAAACAGAATCCATATAAGCAAGCGCAGCAGGAGATCAATCCAGATCCACTGGCAGTATTAAATTACTATTGTTTGGTTTAAGCCTGTGAATATTCTCATTAGTCCAGGTCATCGTTATCCCCAAAGCAATTTCAGTCAAAAGCAACTGGACTATGGTTATTTGTCTAGGAAGACGTTTCACCTCTCATTCAAGACGCTTCAACAGTTCATGTACACATCTGACCGGGCTGGGACTGGTCCAACTAACTGGTGTGAGATCCAGGTATTTAACCTCTCACAAGGCTGATGATGTCACTGGAACCCTTTGTGCTCCAAGGTGCAAGTGTGAAGGGCACAGTCTTATACTGTATGTTGCCGCTGATAATCTTGGGGCTCACTCTCTTGCAGGATTCCTTGAGAGATTCAGTGTGCTTAGTTATGTCCACTATCTTCCAGACCACTGAGCCAACAGACATCAGGGGCCTTTGTCTTCAGGAACTGCAAGTCGTCTTGGGGGATCACCAAAACCTGGATCGGTAAGTATCTGAATTAGTTTTGAATATCTGCATTATTGATTCACAACACGACCATCTGATACGAATTTACTATAACAAATAAATTACTATTACTTACTCTAAATTACAAACAAATTAACATTGTACAAACATTTTAAACTTTCATCTTTGTCTTTATTTCTGTGCAATTGCCATCAGCTAGTGTGAGATGGGGCCACAGGGATGGACCCCTCTTTATTTTGCTGCGGACTATGAAAAACCCTTACATAAATTCTTCATTTTTTAGATTAAAGGACAATACTGGTCTAAAATGTGTATCAACTGCAACAATTGCATCTGTACTGGAAATAGTCAAACTTTTCAGCTTGACTGAGACTGAAAAATGTCTCCATCTCTGCTGAGCTAGAAAACAATTTCAGCACACAGGTTTTCAAACAGCTCTTGTAATGCACAGTTCAAATTATGGCAATTTAAATTTGATGTTGTCCAACTTTCTTAATTTTTGTGGTCAACACAGCATTATTAACATTAGAATGTCCTCTTTTGTCTGTTTCTTTTTTTACTGTTAGGATGCAACTGACAAGGACTTGTACAGTGAAACTTCAGTGGGAATCCTCTGCATTGATGAACATCCTCAACTCAACCCATCCAGAGTGAGCATCGTCTTGGAAGGGAGTGTGGTAATGGAGGAGCTGGCCAACCTGCCACAGGCTTTCTGTGTCCTTTTTGGACTGATTTATGCCATGCACTTGGATTACCCCAAGTGCATGAAAAGCACGTTCCACTTTATTCAACAGGTCATACTAAACCTGGGCAGAGGTGAGCTGACACCCAAAATTCAATCTTTGAAGAATCAACTTTCTGTCTAAAACAGGGGTCTGGATACGTGTACACTTATACCACTGCTCTGGATTGGAGTGCTTGGTTATTTGTAATGTTGCGCTTTAAAAATACTATATTTACTGTCAGCACTGTTTGATATGCAAGTTATTTTTTATGCATTGCCGCTGATATTGTTTGATTCCATCCTGATTTGGTGTGTGATTCATGCTATTAGCACTGATCTACTTTAATTCCTATTGCTGCCTATTTTGTATAGCATTGCCATTGATTTTGTAGTTTAATGCTATCAGGTATCACAAGAGTCCTATTTGATTTTTTGATGGCAAACCTATTTTGTTGGTTAACATGATAAAGACAGGTTTAATAAAACACGTAGACAAGAATGTACTCTTGTGTTTTTGCTTTTTATTTTCTTAATTTAAACTGTATAGTTAATTTGTTTAATTAAACAGATTTTATTTGACTCTTCTGATAGTGAAGTATTTGCGCAAAGGAATTTTTAAGGGAAAGCAACGTGGAGGTTAGTGTATTCAGCTTAAAGTTTTAAGTCAAATAAATATGTAAAGCAATTGATATTACTAATGTTTTTAAGTTTAATCATATTGGAGGTAAGTGCACTTAACTTTAAGTTTTAAGTGGAAAAAAGGGGCAACGCAATTGATATTACTAATGTTTTTAAGTTAAACAAACTTGGTATTGAGCCAATGCCGTCCGCTCATTTTTTAAATATTAAAACAAACATTATTTAATTATTTTAGGGCAACCAGTTTGCTAAAATGTTTTAAGTACTCAACTTATTCGGGTTAACAGTCAGGCCACTCTGAACACGGGTGGCAGGTCTCTGGCCTCAGTTGTCCAGAATGCAAAAAAACCAAATTAAATCAAACTTTATTTATAGAGCACATTTTAAATGACCAACAGTCCACCAAAGCGCTGTACAGTTCAGTTCAACACACGCACACACACACACGTCCTTCTTAACTTCCTGTCAGCTGATTCATCATTCGCATACACTGAAACAGGAATCAAACTCGGACACATTTAAAATGTTTAGCCCATGTTTACAACTTTGAAAAGTTATATAGATGAATTACATTATTATTGAAAAGGATAAGACTTACCCGGCCTTAGTCCCTAATAATATACATATAATACAATAATATAAAAGCCTATACATTATTCTGAAATTTCCCATTGTGCATAAGTAGGCTACTTTTACTATTTTATATTTTGATCCTAATACTTTTGTGTTTTTACTGAAGTGGAAGGGCTCATACTTGTAACAGAGTATTTTTACATTGTGGAATTGCTACTTTTACTTAAGTAAAAGATCTGAGTTCTTCTTTCACCACTAGTGAGCAGAAATGTACTGCAGCAGTGTGGTCCAGGGACTCCTACCTTAGCTTCCTAGAAAGAGTTGGCTGATGTAGGACTACACATTGCATTAAATCTCTTTCTCTGAAATGTTTGATAATTTTTGTGCCTTAACTGTTATTTTATTAAAACCATCTGAGAAGTTTAGAGGGTAAATGTCTCTTTCAGTGAAACTGCTAACAACGGGTAGTACAAAATGAAAATATCACCTGCAGGTGGGGCTCTTCTTTTAAGATTGTGTAAAGCGAGGAGGTGTGAATGTTTGAGTATGCTTCTGATATGAACTAAAGTTCAGCTAAAACTTCCAGTAATCCTCCTACTCTGCAATATTCTCAACAATTAGTATTCAAACTGAAATTTTGTTTTTATGAAACAGTTCACCAAAAATGTTGCCATTTCAATAAAGTACTCCTCAACGGGTCAGCTTTTGAAATTATTGGTAGGATTGCTGGCAGCCGTCACAGGCGATATTTTACTTAAATGTATTTAAGTAAAATTAAAATAAAAGTAAATTTGTTTTTCTTAAATTATAATAACTCTGTCATTTGTTTTATTTCAATAATTACACAAATTGCATGTATTTTAAGATGAGCAGGTGAGCAGGTGTTAAACTAAAACATCCTTTGACCCAGAGTAAAAGGAAACTGAAGCTGACAGGATTTTGTTCTTTCAGTCACACTTTCCTCTTCCTGATGTGTGGGATAAAGGCTTGACTCAAAATATTTCCAATGAGCCTACTCACTGCAGTCATTTTGAAATGCCATGACATTAAAGTATGACAATAATGAGATAAACATAATAATATAAAGGATAATGGCGGCCTGTTGGCTTACACACTTCAATGTTTAGAGTCATCCTTTCTTTCATTGGTTCGGTTGAGGCAATTTCATTTTTAACAAATTAATAATTCAACTCCGACAGCATTGGTTAGGTTCAGAGGTCTTACTAAAAGCATAGGGTAACAGAGCATATACAGGTTGGACAAGATGACCAGGATACTTGGACAGAGGCTCATAATAAAAGGAAAAACAGGATCCACAGCATGGTCGTTCATGACAATGCTAATCAGTGCCCATGCGACTGACTGCTCCTGTGTGCCTGAAGGTTTAAGATGCAGTCTGTGTTATTTAATAATTTCCTGTGTCAGCTGACAGGGAAATGCATCCTGCCGCAAACATATATGAAGAAATTGTTCAAACAGAATGATAAATTGACACGACGACTTCCACCTGTGCTTTCCTGTTGCAACAAGTCAAAATGTCCCGTGTAAAAATGTCTGTAAGCATCTCTGTTTCACAGCAGGCTGACACAGCCTTTATAAAATTAAACTTTATACTATATAATCAATATTTATTGTATATTTTACTTCTATCCACTGCACTTATTGCACCGTGATTGCTCTGTATGTCTGGCACATATTGCAGACTTGACAATTAAGTTGACTTTTGATATATAAATACACTTCCACTACACTGACAGTTGAAGTGATAGGATTAGGTCCTTTTTGCATCCTTGAATATTAGGACAATCTTCATAAGATGTTAACACATCAACAAGTTGATGACCAGCAATTCTTGGTGAGCGCTTTACTGATAAAGGGTTAGCAGGTAATTGCTTAGTAATATTACTCCAAGCTTCAGTGGAACATTTGATAGTATAACAGATACACATCACACCTTATTTGGCGTCTTCCTCCTCTGACGTGTCTGTGTGCTGTGGCCTCAGAGTGTCAGCATAATAGTATAAGTAGCAACCGTAGTAAGAGTAAGAGGGTATTCAACTTTTCTGCTCAACCTGACAGTGCAGGCTCACAGTCTCTTTCAAAGACATGAAGAACACTCTACGTCTCACGCTGATGATGATGGGGGTGGCTGCGATGGGCTACGCAGCATCAATACATTGTAGAGATCACCTGCTGGAAGAAATTCATGACGTGGCAAAGAACCTGTCCAGTAAAGTGGTAAGAAGACTACCGAACCACATGTGGTTTGTTTGTTTTTTTAATATACTGACTTAAATATTGAATCTCGCCAATGCAGAAATCAGAAGCACAAGTGCCAATGATATCAACAGATCGTGACGCAGTGTGTGTGGTATGTTGGAAATAATTTCTTATTCTTGTGATTATTGTGCACATAGTGACTTTTTCTGAACTCCTCAAGATTATGTTTTGCTGATTTCTACAGACTTATTCAACTTCAACTTGTTGAATACCAATAATTGTGTCTTTCTCTTCACAGACACAGTTCTTCTGTTTGGCTGAGAAGGCTCTGAATAATGCAACAGAACCACCCAATGCACATGCTAAGTACAACCGACTCCGTCATCTGTTAAATCAGTGCAACAAAGAGGTAAAGAGGAATTCAGTTACTGAACCTGCTTTTTAGTCCTAAACCAGACCAAAATACATACATATGTATCTTTCCAGTGACTTACACTCTGATCTAATGATGAATATGCTCTTTGTTTTCAAACATTTTGCTTCAGTTGTATTCAGCTTTGTTTGCTTCAAACTAAAACTGTCATAATCATTTTGTTTCAGATGAGCCATGTGACTTGTTCCCTGAACACAACTGATACATATTCTCTGAAAACTCTTCTGAAAGACATCATGGGCTGTTCAGCGCGCTGCAAAAGATGTGTGACCGCATGAATTATTAGGAATGATGTATTATTTATGTAATATGTTATAAGTTATTTCTATTTATTCTAAAACATATTTATTTTTTCTGCAGATCTTATTTTTGTACTATTCGTATTTATACATCAATAAATTATAGTGGCACATTGGTTTGTTGTTTGTCAATTTTTATTTCACAAAAAGCATATAATATTTTATGCCGATCCACCCTCCAGTCATCCAGTAAAAGCGGTTTTAGACTGAAGAACAACTTTTTAACAAGAGGCTACTTTTTAAGACACCACTTACTTACTGGGTTTACAGTTTCTCCAACTGTAGGAAATGTAATATATAATATAACATGGCTGTCATGTGCCATCATAACCTTTTTCAAAAGCACCAATAAACAATTAGAATTATCACTGATTTAAAAATGAAGGCGCAACAAGAATGTGAGATAAAACATGTAAAATAATTTAATAAATAAAATATCCATGGGTTTGTTGGATGTGAACATTTTACATACATTATGATACAAAAAGAAAAGTTTACCTCGACTACAGAACATCGTAAAATTAAATCATCTCCACAAAAAAACTCATACTAGTGCATTAAACTAAGGCATATAGTATGTATGGTGCATTTCAATATAACACAAAATGTTCTGACATTCGAAATAAATAGAAAATATGACTTGCTTAGATCAGCAAATGGCACTAACATTTCTGCTGACTGGCATGCATGCCCCTATGCTGCACTTTGCATTTACACATTCTCCTCTATTTTTTACCTCCACATTAGTGTTTCTTTGTTTCTCTCTCGATGATTTGTTCGATTCAGTGGGAAGAAACACTAAGGCTACAGCTTGTGCCCAGAGATTAATCATTTGCTTTCATTTAAATGACGTTACACCCTTAATTAGAAATCAGTTATAATGTATTAATATCAGCAAGGGTAGTTTAATATGAATGCTCACATAGCAGGTATCATCATATCATATCAGTAATACAGAATTTACAACTTAATCAATGTGGCGTTCATCATGAAACAGTGTGTTAAATACAATACTAATTTCAGAGGATATGTGAAAAGTGTTTGAGGTAAATTCCTACTAAATGCTAGGGGTAAAAGAGCTTAATTTATACAGAAGCTGCTGCCACCGAAATGTGTTCAAAGCAAAAACGTGTGACACAAAGAAGTCTTACACTATAATACAAATAACAGCTCCTCTTGGTCAAGAAGTCCTAAAGGGATAGTTCGACATTTTTGAAGTAGTGTTTTATAACATACTTACATACATACATAGTGCATTTCTTACAGTAGATGACAATTGGAACATCCCGTGTTTGAAGAAGCAGACGGGCGTAATTAGCTGTCCTCTATAGGCAACACATTGACTATGTACCAGTACCTCATACAACCCCACTTGAAAAAGCTCAACTATCCCTTTAATCCTGTCATAGGTACAGCTCGTAATACCATACCACATATACAGTGTATTCAGATAAACTTTAACTTTTAATGTTCAACAATAAATTCTTCAGATTGGACTAATGACTTCTTTTCTGAAAGTAACATGAAAGTTGCAGTGAAACCAAGCTCTCCTCTATGCTATCTTCACTGCAGAAGGGATTCGATCACAGCGTCTGGCTTTGCAGATCTTTTCCTGTGTGGAGATAGTTACACGATAAGTGTTATCAACAACTTCAGAGAGCTTTCTGCATTCTCGTTTCTCAGAATATTAGTATATCATGATAACCTCAAATACCGTCCTGCTTGCGCTTCATATCTGCGTTCTATACATAGCGTGTTTATAATATGAAGTACAGACGAAAAACTGTGAAACCACAAGTTAAATTGCAAATAACCAGCTAACATGAGTGTGAGCAAAATAACACAGAATCAGGGGTATTACATTAAGACCAGATATGGAAAAAGCAGAGTGAAAATGCAAACCAAGAGGTATTAGAGATTATTTGAAATGTGATGGGTCAAACCATCCTTGGGAGAAAGCACATTGCCCAGAGGAGCTGTATGTGAGAATGCATATGCCCCAATCATTTGGATTGGACAGAAAACTGACTTTAACCTGCCGGTTCCCTCGTACAAAGTCTATGTAATCTCCGATTGAGCCCATAGCGAATGAGTAGGCTTGTTGATGAAATTTCTATCATGCGGCCTGTGCAAGACTGGAAGAAAACAAACATCCGATGGTGAAGAAGCAGGGTCATTAATACTAAGATGCCTACGAAAATGTCCAACTGAAGCAAGTTTGTGTCTCTGCAGACCAGAGACGTTGAGAGGGCTTGGTCATTTTTTTTAATTTGGCCAATATGAGGCTTCTGCTCCTCTGCCAATTAGAAACTAATTTTACCAATATGCTGCCTGAACCAGTTTTCAATCAATTTTCAATTCAGCCAATAACTTCACAGTTTAGGCTTTTTTACAGGCTACTATCATTTGTATTTCCAACCTACTCACTTGTATTCAGCTGGTTTGCTAGCTAGCTTGCTAGCTTCACCATGCTTTAATGCTACACTGGTTACAGAAAATGAGCCGAACAAAGTTGTCACTGGTTTGGCAATAACACCTTTCTTTGTGGATGAAGCACTAAGTTGTTACATTTTTACTTATTTAAAAGCTGGCTGACTAGCTGGCTTGCTAATTCAAGCATGCTCCACTTGTTACTGTAAATGAGACGAACAAAGTTGTCACTTATCTGATGATGTTTTTTTACTGTAACAAGAGAGTGTGGATTATACATTTTAACTTGTAGAACGACTGGCTGGCTGGCTGATTAGCTAGCTATCTAGCTAATTCTGACATGTTTTATTCCAATTACTGTTAACCAGCTGTTGGATAGGTGTAAATGCATCTGTGTCTCCAAGATAATCATTACTCCTCCCACGTTTATGTGTGCCAGTGAACAGTCAGTGGAAGTGCACATTTACAAGATCTGCTGCTTTGATAATGGCAGTGACATTTACATCACTTTGAAATCAGCCATCTCTCTCTTCCCGTCATAAAATTAGTAGCAGCAAAAAAGAAAAACATCTCGCAGAAGGTGTTAAGTGCTGTTGTTGCATTCATCTGATTGCTGATCAGTGTAACCTCTGAATGATCCATATGGGGGAGAGAACAGAGCCTGTGTAAAAAGTAGATTACCTTCGCCCAGTCTTGGGTCGTCCACTCTTGCCACTTTTAGAGGTTCTGGGTCTCTCTAGTTTCATCAGTGACTGCCGCATGCTCTCCTCTGTGTAGGCCAGATACACATGGGACAGATCCACCTCAAATGGCTACAGGCGGAAGGAACAGAAAGAGAGAGGTCAACACACACTCTCGGGGGTGGGGGCTGATGGGTCACTACAGAAAGCTTTCTCAGGTAGAAATTAAAACAAGTGCAAATGACATACATCTTTTTCTTTTTTGTCCGGAGCCGGGGTCTGTTTTCTCATATTGTTGCCAGTGTATGCCACACATTTCTGAAAGACATAAAACACAGAAGCACTTTACATTGATGTCCAGCAAACTGCAAACAATAGTGTGCATGAATTATGCAATGTGAGCTCACCAACTGCCATTCTCCAATGTCTTCATTCCAGTGCACGTAATTCTCTATCATCTCCTACACAGGAAAACATGAGAAAATATAAAAACTAGATGCAGGCGATGAGTCGTTCAAATGCAGTTTGTAACACTTTTAGCTGCCGTTTGGTTGTGTGTGAGTTAGAGATGCAAGGATCAGCTCGGACGTCATCCAAATCGATGTTTTTTTGGCATCTTCAAGCCTTTATTAGGATAGGGTAGCTGGAGGTTGACAGGAAATAGGAGAGAGAAAGGGGGTGACATGCAGCAAAGGGCTGCAGGTTGGAGTCCATCTGCCACTCAACCACATTACTTATTTTTTTCTCTTTAGAGACCCATTGACGTTTCACTCTATCAGTCCCTGTATGAGAGCCTCTGCTTCGTGGAGCAGCGGACGTCTGCTTCACAGAGTGGTCTGTGGGATAGGTCCACTTGAAGCCAGACAACGTTTCTCTGTTCATATGGTCACGGTCACAAATCATCTCAAAAGTGGAGGTCGGCTCTGCCTCTGCGGAGCGCTCCATGCAAAGTATGCAGAACTAAACATTAAGCTTCTGAAAAAAATCACTGAAAGCTGCTGTTCCTGGTGCATAAATTCACACACACCATCACTTTTAATGGGGACTCCGACACACATGCCTGACGTAAAATGATCAGCTGTCTGCTGCAGCAGTGGAAAGCAGCTCTGCTTTCTGCTACATTTATAGAATGCAATTAATATTGTCCTAAATTATGTACTATTTCACCCAACCACAACCCATCCGCTGTTAATCAGAATGTTATTGTTTATGAACCTACCCATCTGATCGACAGATTAATTGCTGCTTGCTAACTCCCAGTGCCCGCGGACATTAACTGCAATCCGTGCATCACTAGTATGTGTTTTTAGGTTTTACTATTTTACATTTCGAACCTAAATCAAACAATTGCGTTAACTGAAGCATATTTTGTGTCACAGTGTGCTTTTTCTCCCTCTGGAGGGAAGTCTGCTTTTATTTGAACAATGTGTGCAGCCTGCTGCATGTTCATGATTTGGTAAGTTTGTGAGGTTGTAAGTGATATATAAGCCAGGCTAACGAGGTTATTTAAATAAGAGAAAAAAAGAATCTTCGAGTGTCCACAAATCATATTTTATGAGGGCCAGCATCTATTTTCTATTGTTACCAATGAGGAGAGAGCATAAGCAGCCGCCTAGAGAAAAGGAGCAGGAGCCAGCATCTTTTTACCGAGCACTCTGCCTTTTTTGTACAGCCGCTCCGAGCACTTCTAGTTTAAAATCTCTGAACCTTTTAGGAAAAACGCTGGTGTGCTCCGTTTCAGGAAACTATGACAACAAAGAAAGAAAAGCCCATTTGTGGGAGCAGATCAACCTAACACTGACTGTTGCTACTGTGTGTGGTACTTTTATCAATGCACATTGTTATCTTGTTGTTAGCTGTGTAGCCATCAAGCTAATGTAAACACTGTTGCCAGAAAAAAAACACCATGTGGACACAGGCCCTTCATCATGCATCAATTAATTTATATTGACTGTCAATGGATCAACTGTGTTGCCTACTTTTCTAGCTGCTTTATTATACACAGAATAAGAAAAACAGCTCCATGAATAACAATTAACTGTTCCAACACGACCTAAATAAGATGAAAATCTGTCTGTAAGCTTATGCCTCTTTTTTGTGTGTACTGATGTGAAGGAACAATACTGTGAGGGAACAATACAAGCCATAGGTATTAAACAAAGGCAAAATACTTCAAATTTGATAAAGTTGCTATAAATGTACAAACACAAACACACCTGGTATTCCTGGGGAATAAAGTTGTCTATGATGAGCATCTGGAGCCGCAGCTCCCGGCTCAGCTGGCGAATGTTCTCCAGGAGGCCCTCAATCTCTCTGTGATGCTCTTGCTGCAGATCTGCCATCTAACAAACAAAACACCCACAGTGGTTCAATGTGTTTAGTTTCCCTGATCAATCTATACAAACTTCAAAAAAACAATAAGTTTAAGCTCTGATTAAAAAGTTTTTTAGAAAATATTCTTTATGAACTCGATCTCCCATAACACTCTTGGGGCTTATGATCCTACGTGCTGAATGATTGTACCTACACACTACACCACCCTGCTAACAGGGAATGTCTGATCTATCTCAGTGTCGCTCTTTTATGTTATGCTTACTTCTGATTTAGCAGCCATCAGCATGGTCCATACTTTCTTCAGCTTTTTGGTCTTTCCTTGAGCCTCCTCTTGCAGACTAGTGTACTTCTCTTCTATGTCCAGACGTTCTTGCTGTTTAAAGAGGGAGAGATATCAGTGATTATGAAGAAGCAAGCTGTAGTCTGTGGTCATGACAGTGAACAACCTACAGAGATTAAAAAGGCAGTCATAAAATTAACATCTTAAACCTGTCTTAATACCGAGAATGTAAAAAATTGTTTTTAAATCCTGACGATTACATCACTACCTCTGAACAGCGGTTTTTACTTTGTACACAATGAAAGTGAGAGAGTGAGAGAGTGAGTATGAGCGTGGAACTATATTTTCCAGTCACAACGGTGAAGCCATTTCAATATAAATCAGGCCAACATTGAGGTTGACAACTCATGTAAACAATGTGGTATTTGATGTCATACTTTTTCCACCTAATGTGCAGCATTACATGACGGAATTGTAGACGGCTGATGCATCTGTGGGTGAAGATGGTACTATTCTAATTACCAGCAGCGACAGTGACACTGGTATTGTTTTCACCTTGTGAGTCTGTCTGTCTGTCTGTCTGTCTCTCTGTCTGTCTGTGTGTGTCATCATAGCACAATGGGGTCATGGTGACACCTACTGTAGCGGGAACAACCACAGAGGGGGCTGTGCCAAATAGGTCTGCAGACATATTTTGTCGCCACAGTAGCATCGCAACCATGCAAGATACAGTCATAAAATTTTACAGGTAAAGCAGGGAGATAAGGCAGGGAGACTCTTGGCTCAGCAAGGCAGTTAGAGCTTCTAGACTGATCTCTAAAATTCAATGCACTATATACTTCTGTATTCTATATACTTAGACTGTTTAACATGTCCTCAGATTGATATAAACATCGCTAGGGAACTCGGTAGACCCATCTCTCTGCTGGAGGTGCATGAAGCGATCAAGTCTATACAAAACAGGAAATCTTCTGTTCCCGATGGTTTTATAGTTGAGTTCTTTAAAGCATACTCGATGCTATTAGCTCCCATCCTTTTGAGAATGTTCAATGACTCCTTTACTGAAGGCAGGCTGCCAGCGATCTTGTATGGGGCATCTATTTCATTGCTCCTGAAGAAAGACAGGGATCCTCCCTCGTGGCAGCTACAGACCGGTCTTACTTTTAAGCGTAGATTGTAAGATTGTAAGGACAAATCTAGAACAAATCTAGACCAACAACTTAACACCTTTATTTGGGAGAATAAACCAGCCTGTATCAAAAAACATATTTTTCAACTCCCTAAACCTAAAGGGGGACTAGCACTCCCTAATTTCCGCCCTTACTTCTGGGCTTGTAACATTAATAAACCTTTATATTGGCTCTGCGGTGCCTACCCGCCCTGGGCTCATACTGAAATCTTCCTCCTGTTCTTTGAATTCTACGATTTGCTCACAGCTCCCCATAGCGGCCAACAAGGTCTCACCTAATCCGGTTGTCGTCAGTAACATTAAAATTTGGATCCAGTTCAGGAAGCAGAACGGCTTGCAAAGGGCTTCGATCCTTTAGACACAACTTGGATACAACTTTAACTTTACTACGGTTACAGTGTGGCTGGAGTTTCCAATATGTTGTAACTAATGCACACATTCATGTAATCATTTCAGTTCATACTGACAACTACATAACAGTCAGTACTTGTTATTGGCTAATCCAAGGTTTTTGGTCATCTATTCTTACCTCTTTCTCCTCCAGCTCTCTCCGCAGCCGCTCTGCTCTCCTACGACGTTCTTCAAGTTCATTGTTGGACTCCTGCAAAAGCTTCTCCTGCTCCTCAGCCTTGGCTAAGAGGTCCACCCCACCCACGATCACCTTCTTCTCTAAGGCTGACAATTTATCCAGCAGAAGGTGATGCTCCTGCCTAAGGGGTTAGAGGTGGATCAGGCTCAAATGAGAGATTACCACAGCCACTAACAATTAAAGACATATTAAAGACAATTATTTGATCTGGATCATCATGAATACCACATTTAAAAAGTTACACAAATATTTTTCTTTTCATGGACTCACTGAGCTTTAAGCAGGTCCTTCTCCCTCTTCTCCAGCTCTGCTCTTGCCTTGTTCCTCTCCTCCTCCTCCATGTCCAGCTTGGCCTCCAAGGCCTTTCTTTCCTCTTCGATCTTAGCCTGCATCTCTACCATCTTGTCTGGTGAAACCTTCTTCCTCCCTTAAGAGAGACACAGTGAACCATAGTGTCTTTAATTGACAGGTTGTATTAGATGTATCTTCCAAGTTACTCGTCAATGCAGAACATTCTATACTGTGGTTTTTAATCAGCATTAGTATAATTTAATATGTGCTATTTTAGATCATAAATTTGCACTTCAGAAGCCAAATTTATGTTTTTTTAAGGAATCTCAGCGTGACCTCCTACGCGTGAATGCCAGTGAGATACAGTTGCACAAAGTTCTGACTTGCTAATGCACAGTCTTAAATAATTGTTAGTGTAAGCAAAATTGAAAATAAGGGAAACTAAAAAGTGCAAGATTCTCTAAATGACATGGGGGCTATGACGATGGAGAGCATGAGACACGAGTGAGTGATAGTCAGTGAACAGACAGAAAAAATGTTAACAGCAATTAAACAATAAACCTCTGTTATCAGATTAGTCAGAGTTAGTGAAATATCTACTGAAACACACGGTGGCCATCTGGATCATCTGTGTAAGAAGAGATACCAGTGCTACAGGACAGAAGGACTACTGTATTTAGATTCTTACACCAACCTCTTTCTTCTTCAATTAAGAGGTGTTTAGCAAGTCAGACAGGCAGCATTTGCACCAGGAGGTGGGGAGAGAGAGACAAAGAGCAGCACATTACAGAGTGATCTCTGACTCTAAAGAGTTGAACACCACATATTGGGGCAGGAGTGGGGACATCAAACAAAAGAAAGTTTCTGTAATAATAACTAACTATCATATGGGAATCGACAGTGGATAGATATGATGCAAAAAAATAAATAAATATCACTTATAAAATGAAACAGGATGTGGGTGATTTATGTCTTTGACGGTCAGGGGTTACAGGTAACACAATAAAGCCTGGCAGAGGTGTAAGCTGACACTGAGGATTTTAAAATCGTCATGCAGAACCAGTCCAACATGTCGAAACTGTGTTGATTTAGGTCATTGATGGAAAAAAAAGTAGGAGTAATTTGACTTCAGATTTTGCCATTTTTTTTGGAAGGATCAGTATAACAGTGCAACAGTTCATTTAAATGTATGGATCTGCCCCAAGACATTCTTATCAACACTTGCACACCACCAGGAACCTTTGCAATCATTTTCATGTAAAAATCTTTGGGGGGGGGGAGGGGGGCTGGGATGCGAGCCTACAGGAGTGGCACAGACAAGGAAAGTATAAAGCCCCTTTCACACATGTACTGTAATCCAAAAAACCTCTGAGAAAATGAATTCTGGCAATTTGCCTACACAGTACCCAAACAGCTCAGGTGTCAATCAAATTAACAACAGTAACAAATAAGGTTACCTTAAAATGTATTTACTGCGGTTCAATAAAAAAAAAAACCTGCCTCCTTCTACTTACTGCTGCACAGCCCTTGCACAGCCCAGCATTTGTATCTGTATTAAAACACATAGTGGCGGATAGCAATTGACAATTATGACATGCTTGCGATAAACAGAAAAGCTGTTGAAAAAATCCCTGAAGCCCCGGGGAGGGTGACCGAGCAGTAAAGGCGCCTGTCCCCAATTCATGTCCGACCGGTCAACCTTTGTTGCATTCCTGTCTTGCCTCACTTTCTGTCATCTCTCTATTATTCTCTATCAGACCAAGGCATAAAAACTAAATAATTCCTTAAAAATGCATACATACAGATTCCACACCTAAGCTGCTCAGTTAAATCAAATTTATATGCAGACCTGTTGCATTTTATTGTTAATCATGCGCACCCATCTACAGACGGTTATGCAGTTACAAACACAGTTCACGCCGACCACTTTAAAGAGGAAATACTAGGAATGACTCAATCTGTGTATGAGACATCAAGTTATCAGGAAATACCCTAAGAAAACCACCTAGGTACACAGATAAAACTTTTTTTTTAAATGACCACACTCAAATACATCGGTCCCGATTTTCCACTTTCATTCATGCCCATTTACAAAATATTAAGAAACATTTAAAACTAACTCTTTTCCATTTTTTTGATTAAAGTATTCTGACAGACTGCAGAATCATCCATCGTATTTAATTTATGATCAAATAGATATGGCAGATTTCTTAAGGGGCGCTACAGGGTTTTATGATAAACTATTAAGGTTGCTTAAGTGGGGCAAGTCTCCTAAAGTCTCAAGTCATGGTGATAAACAGTCAATCAGCTGGAAAATCTGCTTGCTAATCATTTAGATAGCCTGTGCGGTATGAGAACTGATACACTCTTAATCCTTGGGGTCATCTTTTTGTAACTCGATATCCTCGGACAGTAAATCAACCATGGCATGAAGAAAATGGGTCTCCGTCTAAAATCTGTATTTAAAACCAACAATTTACTGGTTCCATGTGTGAAAAGGGCTTAAGTTTGTGGGCAGGTGGGTTGGTAGAGCAGAGTGCTGCTCCAACTCACTATTCTGAGGTTTATCCTCAGTGGTCGGTGGCACTGAGGAGGACCAGGCAAATTCTGAGCTATTGCTGCTGCTGCTGTCTGGAAAATAAGCAGAGGAGGACCCCTTCCACCAGAGCACACAGTAGTTGCCTTTCCACTACAGAGCAAAACACGGGTGAAATTGAGCGTGCCAAGACCAGTCGCTTTTCTATTGTCACTTCTGGCGTTAGATGCTGCTACGGTGGGCCTATGTCGGGGCCATGTTGCAGGTGAACATGACCCACCATTCAGAGCAGGAGTGAGCTTTTGTTTTGCAGGTAAAAATATTATAAAAATATTGAAAATATAAATTGCTGTTTCGGATTAATGCCGTCAAGAGACCGCCATGGCCACAACCAGGTGACCGTAGGCAGATTTATTTGGTTAGTTTTTGGCATTCATTTTTTTGCTAGCTAAACAGCTTTTTGTCTGATGAGTCTGATGCTGCGTTTCAACAGTGGTTCAAAATGCACTCATTCACTTCCCCTCAGCACTTGCCCTCGGGGGAATCCCCACCGCCATCATAAGTGTTTCTGAAAAACTGAAGTGAACTTGGTGAGATCGACCCTCGAAGGGCTGAGTGATCGCGTGAACAACAATGGTCACTCCAGAGGTGGATATCACCCACAATGCATTGCAGTTATCCATTTGCTTTTCAGTTTTTCTATATATAATGTGTTATTATAAGTCTGTATTCTTACATGTGTAGGCTGCTCACTCACCTATTCAGCATAGTTTCTTAAGAAAATCAAATTTATAGCTTAATATTTTACTGAAACATTACTAATTACACTAAATATTTAGCCTACTTAGTATATATTTATGCACACACTTGACTTGTGTAATTTCTTCTCAACGTTATTTGTAAATGCACGGAATGTAAATTATTTTGCTATGTATCATAGCAATATTACTGATGATAATGATGATATAGATCACAAACAGAAGTTTTAGAATCAAAGACGGGTGCAGCTATTCAGAAAGCGGCGACGAATTGCAGTAGTCCATAGAAAATGCCTTCATCCCATTGTAATGATTCTACAACTGATGTCGGATCCATGATAGTTTGGGCTTAAAGTGAACAAGGGCAGGTGTGTTCCATTTCATCCCCCGCTCCTCCCCTGCTCCTTCCGGGGCCTCCGTGTGACGTATGCTGTTACGTAATACCAAGGGCTGAAGGAAAGTGAAGGAGGGCATGTTGAAACACTACTGAAATGCAGCATGAGTGACGCTTATTGGCAGGTTTGAGGGCAATACTGAGGGGCTATCGGCCCGATAACAGAAAGGCATATGTTTTTTTTGTTCTCCCGGTTTGCGACCCAGGGTCATTAACACCGACTGGCTCAAAGATAGCCCTAGCTCGCAGCGGCCTGGTTGTGGAAAGACAGCTTGTGAGAAACAGGTAGAGGCAGAGAGCTATCGGTTTGCAGAGATTAAGGCCACATGTAGGTGCTCTATGTAGGTCCAAAAATCCGACAGCTTCGATATCAACTTTCAATATCCTAACCTAATACTACAGTATTGGAAAGTAGAATTATGACACCACCAATACCAATATAAAATCATTGTGGAACATGCCCTCACAGGAACATTAGTGTCAGCATTACAATGTAATTTTGTGACCTCATTATGTTTTTTCATCTGTACATAACACTTTCCACTTACAAACAATGAGGGTGAAGGTGAGAACACATGGGAACGTTCCAGATGAGAAAAGTGTTGTTTATAGAAGCCTTTTAAAGAAGTGTAGAGCCAAACTTGTGAACTTGATAAATATCTGAAGAATTGAATGCTGACTCGTATTACAATTAGCATACTGACAAGATATTGAACGGATGTATAGCCAACCATTTATGAAAACCACATACTTAACCACCGTATAAAAAAAAACGATCCCCACAGGCTTATGAAGATTGCATCAACATATTTTCAGTCATTTGCTGAAATACACACTTGCATCTCCATATTCTCTATATTCTTACCTCTTCGTCTCCTGCGGCCTTCTCCTGCCACCCCTCCTTCATCATCACCTTCATCCATCTCGTCTGATCCACTGCCCTCTGAGCCAGAGATCTCTTCACCTAGAACAGCACAACATTTTGAAAAGACATAGTCAGTGTTTAAAAAAACACTTGTTCAATTCTTTTTTTTACTGTCAGGCTCATTACCTTCCACCAGTTTCTTCTTTAGCTCCTCAATCTCCTTCTGAAACTGGCGCAATAGGGCATCCTTAGGATCCTCATTGATCCTTGCTTTGTTCTTGATGTTTTTAGCCCTATTAGCATAGCGCAAGGTACTGATGGTCTCGTCATAGTTATAGTCCGCAGGGCCTATATTTGCACACTGGGGAGAAGTATGTCATTTAAAAAACATGAGCCAAAAAATGTAATGTCAAAGTTGAGTTTGGCAAAATTTGAAATTGTTGAGAAAATGTCAATTTGTAGATCGCTGAAATTAAGCAAGTTTTGATTAAAACAATTCAGTTTAAAAAGAGTCTGTTGTGCAACTCGAGCACATATGTTTCTAGAACAGTTTTCAAACTTCCGCATTACCATCATGGTCTTGGAGTTTCCTCCTAGTGAATCCTGCAGTAGACGGGTAAGTTTAGAGTTCCTGTAGGGCACGTGTGTGCTCTTGCCATCCACCAGAGCAGAGATGACGTTACCCAGAGTGGAGAGAGAGAGATTGATCTTTGTCGCTTCCTTTAAACGCTGACCTGTGGCTCCTGTCTTGCCCTGTCTTTCTGAGCCCTGTAGGTGTAGGGTGGCAGATTAATGCAGGTGGTTGTTAGATGGATTGTGGAAGATAATAAAATGTCCTATTTATATCTATATTATCTAATTTTCTTGGAAGCAATGTTACTGAGAAATTTCTGGGCGCAGATACATACTGCAAGGTCAACCAGATGAAGCTTTCCCATGCGCACATGCTGGTTTCCATCCACACCTTTCTCACTGCACTCGATGGTGATGGTGAAGATCGCATGAGAACGGGAGCTGTGTTCATTCATGTTTGTGGCACCGACAGACCCTAAACAGTGAGATACCATTTGATCAGAAAACATTAGTCCATATGAGAATGGATGATAACATATCAATGTGCATATGAACCTAAAAAAAAGAAGAAAGAAATGAGTTTGTTTTTTTATGATTTTCTATATTTCAATCATTTTCTACTAAGAAGAGGAATAAAATATGGCACAAGTAGTCCTTGCACATAGCCCATTGCAGCATAGCTTACATGCATTGAATTTTTAATGAAGAAAAATGCCTCTTTAATGTTCAGCTATATTTCCATTTCTTGCTAAATGCTTCTTATTGTCTGAAATGTGATTTTACTATGCATCACACAGACACATGCCAGTGAAAAAAGATCAAAGTGTGATTTTTATGGGTATTTAATTCCATCTTCATGCTGTCAGTTGTTCTGCTTACGGTTTTTGTGGCCCAGCGTCATAATCCTGTCCATGTCGTCAGCATTGTTCACAACGTAACCCGAGAGGTCTTTGATATACACGCCAACATCTGGTCTT
Organism: Echiichthys vipera; assembly: GCF_963691815.1. Taxonomy (NCBI): domain Eukaryota; kingdom Metazoa; phylum Chordata; class Actinopteri; order Perciformes; family Trachinidae; genus Echiichthys; species Echiichthys vipera. The sequence goes on along the minus strand of NC_139831.1, from coordinate 18,716,125 downwards.
TCTTTCACCTTTGATAAAAAAAATCAGCATCAATCAATCAGCATCAGTCAGCATTAAACAGTTAATAAAGGCAAATGTATTCAGACATCTTCTGCAAGTTTTCCTGTTTAGAAAAAATACTGTAGTTTCCGTCATGACAGTTCCTCCATGACAGTTTTGATATGAATCACTGAACTTTTAGAGCTGGTTTTGACTATGCTTTTACCTCTAGCCTCTGCATCTGGTCCTTGCCCAACAAGTCTCGCACTTCCTCATTGTAGATCTCCAGGTACGAAACACGAACCAAAAACCTGTGGAAGAATGTTTATTCAAAGTCCAATAAATGCTGAAATGTAAAGCTGCAAATGGCAAAATAGGCCATGTAAATACATATTTCATTCATAACGCTTGGACGCAGTTCAATCTTAATAAACATCTGAAATAAATTTAGGTTCCTTTTTAAAAGGGTTGGACCTAAACTGTCATAGTCCGTTAAACAAATGATTTCTTTAAATGCTTTGCCTGTATGCTTTGTAGTTCTCTGAATATGTGCATGCATGAGCATGTTAAATCCTCTCCACCATTATTTGTTATTACAAGTTTGTCTTTCTCAAAGAAACCATCTTTGAATAGGTGATTTTTTTATTTGTAAGATACTCTTGCTTCAGTACAAATCCAAGGCAGTTTACTAATAATAGTATCAAGCTTTGTCCAGAGATTACTTTATTTCTAAAGATTGTGTGTGGTAGAGTGTGCATATTGGAAAATTAAACAAGACACCAAAGTTCTGACTTTATTTGGTACTGATGTACACACCGGGAATCGTCAGCTGGACTGATTATGTGTATAGACAAAATATTTCTGTTTATTTTACTGAATGCTTAGAGATTGATTACTTTCCTACCTTGTGTCACCCTCTGCCTTTGCAATGTGACCAAAAATATGCGCAAAGGAGTTTGGGATTATCCCTCTGAGTTCTGGCACTGCTCTCACACCCTCCATGGTGAATGTCTTTCCCGTGCCAGTTTGTCCATATGCAAAAATGGTGCCTGAAATCAACAGCAGAGCATAAAATCACAGTGTCTGTGCCAGTATTAAATATGAAAAAAGGTAAAATTAATAACAGTCCTTATTATATCACAGTAAACACAAATTTGAGGGATAGATATATAAGATGCTACAAAGTACATTATGAATGTCTGTGTTAAAATATCTCCAACAATTGATGCAGTCGTTACAATGAAGATGAATATTTTACAGCAATGGTTTCTTAATAAAAAAAATAAGGTTATGTCACATTGATTTTACCATTGTATCCCTCTAATACTGAGTCGACGATGGGGCGGGCAGTGAGATTGTAGACATCCAGCTGTTTGCTGTCTGGCCCAAACACGGTGTCAAATGTGAAGGTCTTTGGAGGCTCATGGGGAGTCTCCAGTTTGTTGACAGTTATGGTCCCACGGTTCTCGTCCACACTGACGGCCTGTTTGTGGCTCATCATCTTCTCTTTCTGGTTGAAGGGACGGCATCTAACCACCACCTTGACATTATCATTGACCTCCGGCTTGTCATGTTTCTCAAGTTTATTGCTCTGGGGAAAAAAAAAAGGACCCTTATCAGAGATAGTTATGCCATGGCATGTAACGTTACGTTATATTATACAGTGACAATTTACTATGGCTTCAATTTCAATTAACCATCATGGACACAACTGCATAGCTGTCAAGGTGTTTGATGTAAATAAAACCAAGCAGAAAGCTTAAGTTTAGTCAGAGATGCTGCCTGCCAGCAGGCAAGAGTGGCAGCTGCTTGGGGCTTCAGGCCAGTAGGGGGGGCCCCCGAGGGTTGACAAACTTTACAGCAGTAAAAATGCGCAAAGTTTGCAATGACAGCAGAAGACCTGACCTCCCTAAGGGGGCCCCACCTAGTGGCATAATGCTCGAGCCTGCTTGCTAATAAAGTGGGAACATTGCAAGACACTGTTCGGTCCCTGCTTTTACCACGGCCACAATCACGACCACTGCGAACAAGCTCTCATTACGTCACACAGCTGGTTTTTCAGGTCTTTCTTTCTGATGCCGTTCTGACAAACAGCCAGCAGATGTCACTGTTGTGGCTGTATGACATGCTTCGAGGCAGTGTGTCATTCATGACGCAGCTGTATCAATTTAGTTCACTGGTTCACGAAGCACCACCTGCCCCACCTTACATCACCCTTATATTTTTTCCTTCTGTTTTGTATTGTTCTTAATATTAATATGTTAGAATAACAATTTTTTTAATGTTCATATTTTGAAAATAATTTAAATGTGCACTTTTGCACAATATTTCTTTTACATGTCGCTATTTTGTTGTTGTTCGTGTCAGATTGTTTATAATATAATGTTGATGAACGCTGGTTCGAGGGCCCCCCTGTGCATTTTTGCCTGGGCCCCAACAAACTCAAGAATCGCCTCTGACTGAAGTGACTTGGTCGAAGCGAAGCTAGCTGGCGGTAACTGCTTTGCCGTTGATGGGTTGCTAGGCAGGCCTTTGCTGGGTTGCTAAGCAGGCGAACGCTAACGTAACGTTACTAACGTTGGAGATAACGTTAGCTGTTTAGCACAATAAACTGACAACGGCAAATTTTGAAAATAATCTGACAAACCCCCACACTGTTACTACTTCGTGCTAACTGATGTGTGGTGAAAATCCAACGTTGGGAACAATGTACCGTTTCCTTGCGTCGTAAACGAACTGGGGGAAATGGTATGCTAACGACGCTAACCGGTTAGCATCACATCAGTGAGGAAGGAAGGGAGGAACCCCTTTGCAAAGAAAACAAAAAATGCCAACAGGCGTGTCGACTTACCGGCATAGTGAGAATGCAGAAGGACGATTATAGTATGTATAATGACAATGGAAATGTTTGTAAAGCGTGGCTCATGTGACTCTAGGTTATCCGAAGGATTTAAATGCCAGCGCAGAGCCCATATCATCAAAGGCTCACATCCGATAGCTTGTTGTCAGGTCTGTGTCAGACTGCGCATGCGTTGCAGGGTAAGTGGAAGGAGGGTGTCTTTAGTTGGTCCTAATAGGTCTTCAACATGTTTTAGGCCAAGGACCCCTTAGTTGAAGGAGAGATGAAGCAGGGACCCCCTATTACAACTTGTAACTCAAGTTTAATTGAGTTGCATATTAAATTTGGTCACACAGCTAGGTTGGCCTTAAGCCTATACGCATCTTTTTAAGGTGCATACAACACTAAAATATTACAATGATCATTGTCAACATATTCATATATTTATACATCAGATTTTAATGTTAAACATACATTTGGAGGGCACATTGAAGCCTTCAGCTCAATTGTATCTGTGCATGGCTACCTTGCCTGTAAGCCAGTAAGCCTATCGTCGAGGTTATGGAAATTTATTTTTTTAAACAAATTTATCTTTGATAATAATGTGTTGCATTCATTTAATGTATATTTTCAGACATTTAAAAAAAAAAACATTGGCTAGATAATCAAACACTTTGGTGGACCCCCTGCAGTAACTCTGAGGACCCCCCCCCCTGGGTTACAATAAACTGCTGTAGTGTACTAAATGGCATTGTTGTGCTCATATATTTAATATGTGGTGGTAGTATCAAAATGCATTTACTGCAGCACTTACTGTAGGTGATTCAGTGCAGTGCTTTGGAATAAAGGCACAAAACTCAGTTGCAGCAAAGAACAGTTGGTGGCTCCCATTTCCCCCACTCTGTGCATGGTGTATTATTATTGTAAGTGTGCTGCGTTAACTTGGTTATACGTACATTCATTCGGCAAATATTCTATGTGCAGAAATATTAAAGGTGGTGAAAAATTGTTTGGAAATGATCTTGTGCTGGGCATGAGCAACACACACAGCCGGACATCCTAGGGTTGTACATAACCCAGCCTTGCTGATGATGGCTTTAGGTTTGTTCTAAAGGTTATTTCCCAAAACATAACATGGAGCGGTTAACTCAGCTGTTTATTTTAACATGCTGCAAGACAAGGTTCACCTAATTTTTCTCATTTGCAGTTGAAGTTACAAATGCAGGACTTTTGCATTTAATTTTACTATTATGATGTTGTTAGTTTCAGGAAACTGCTTTTAGTTTAAACCTGAAGTAAGACAAAAAACTAAATATGTTCTGGATAGTTTATTACCACAAAAGCAGTACATATATTTTACCTCATAATTTCTCTAAATATATTAAATATAGTTTGTTTCTTTGTGGGTTTTGACAAAGGCACTCACCAATGCGCGTAACATGGGTACAACAAGGAACAGTCATTTGGTGGGATTTAGTGCAAATCTTAAAATAGTACATGTGTAACAAACATGCACATACATTGAAGAACACACAATATATCTCTGGACAATTTAACCACAATCTCATATGCACTCAGGACAAAAATAAACCCCTTCTTCAAAGGATTGGCAGTATTAACCTTTCAACCTCAATACGCATCTTGTTGTGCGACACGTCAGTCAAGTCATTTTAGCAGTTTAAACACATGGAATATAGAAATATACATAACTACAGCTGTACTACACAGTCAGCTGAGCCTCTCGAGGGCTTGAAGAACAATGCTGTGGAATAATCCTGTCTGCCCGCTGCTCTCCTGAGTAACCAGAACTCGTCCATCAGGTCGAGGTCTGTGGACGAGGACGAGCTCTCCTTGAAGCAGACTGAGCTCTGAGTCCGTCTGGGCTAAATGCGTTGTGGTCACTCTGTGTCTGGAAACAAATGGCAAAAAATACCAGAGGTTTTTGTCTAGTTCAATGAAATACTTCCAAGTCTACCTTGCCTGTCTGATAATCAATGTGCTTTTCATTTTCAAGGACAAACATTAAAAATCCCACGTACCTGCTGGGACTGAACTGAGCTGAAACAGCTGAAAGTGACGGCTGTGACAATGTCAGATTCTGCGGGTTCGAATTTAGATCTGAGAGGGCAGTTTCAATACCTCTCCTGAGAATAGGAGCTTTTCCTTCTTTGAGAATGATCCCAGGTCCGTCTCTTCCCAGTGTGAGCGATGGGGCCCACACTTCTAAAGGAGGGGGGCCAGGGTGGCTGTTGGAGTGAACGTCATTTCCTGATGACCAGGATGAGGTCCGAGGTCTTGGAGGAGGGGAGTCTTCATCTGTGAAGAACCGCACTGACTTTGCCGGCTAGAGGGGTAAAATATTTACTGTAAGGCACATGCAGAGCAGTGATCATAGTTGAAGAACAATGCAGACAGAGTACTTCAGACAAGAAATCATCATTAACACATTACCTTGTCTGTGTTATTCTTGTGGGAGTTGGGTCTGACTAGAATTGAGTGAGGCAAATTGGGAGCCTGTCTGTCGTGCTCAAATGTTGCCTCATGTGAAGTTGTGAAGTCCTTTAGGACTGCGGCAGCAGAGGGCGCTGTTGGCTCAGTCATCCAGCCCCAATGTCTGCCAGAGTTGGACAGGAAGCTGCTGTTTTTCTTCCTCTGCAGGGCAGGTGAGTATCCGGTCGCCTGAACTTGTGCAAAGTGCTGTGAGTTGGACGGGACGTTCAGATTGGATGTTCGGGGCAAATGGCTTGAGCCTGGAAAAACATTTAATTGGCATTCATTGACAGCCTGGTGAAATCTTTAATTCAATCAAGTAATTAGAAGCTAGATGTGACTGACCTCTATGAGGGTTAAAGATGCGCCTCACAGTGTCCCAACCTTGTGAACCCCCATAGAGGGACGGTTTTCCAGCGCCAGTGAATGACTTTGCATGCTGTGCTCCATTTGGCACAGATGGGACCTGTCCTGTTGAGTATACCGCTCCATCAGAATTTACCCTATCAAGAGCAAGGACCACAGCAGGATTCTTGGCAGCTGTGGGTTTCTTTCCAGCTACTGTGTTGTACTGTGAGGACGCATTAGCTGCTTTTGTCTCCAGGAGTCGGGCCGAGGTTCTGCAGTGAGGCAATGAGACACTTTAGTACATACTCATACTACTTACTGAATATCACTTGTTGTACTGTAGTTTCTTTGAACCAAGTACCAGCCTCAGTGTTTTATTTCTTTTTAATGATTCATTGAAATATGTGCATGATGACATGTCGTCCTGCCCGCACTAAATTACTGTCTGGATCCAAATGTCATTCAGCTCCCACTTTCTGCTGTCAGGGATCACAGCCCCTCACCTCAGCACAGGCGTGATGTAGTTGCTCGGCAAAATGCCCACTTTTCCTGTTCTTAGCGATAACCCACGCAGCCAGCCTTCTTTGAACTTTCCGTACACTCCCACCATCTCTCCTTTCCTCAGCTCCAGTTCCTCAGGCCGGCGTGGTTTGTAGGAGTACAGGACGGCACACCTGCAGTAACACAGGTGTATGTAACTATCACACTTTCTACAAAATACTGTATCGTCAGATTATGCTGTCTTTTTAATGGGTATTTGCGTGTTTCTTGTTTCTTTTTCTATTCATATGTTGCACTTCATCACATCACTAATATAATGTTTAGAACAGTGACTCACACACTGATGGAGAGCTGCTGCGTGGAGGAGTTTTTGCTATCTGCAGAGGCAGAGGACATTTGGGGATTCACCAGAGCCATAGAGATGGTGGGTGGAGTCTCGCTGGACATCTTCTTCTCACTCTGTAATGGAAATGGTTGAAAATTTATAGTCATATACCGTAGAATGAAAATGGAGATGCATGGCACATTATTTAAGATTTTCTTGTATATATGTTTGCAAACTCGCTTACCTGAAATTCCCCTTTAGGGACAATAAAGTATTTTGAATTGAACTGAATGATTTGAATGCTATCATCAGCAGGCTAACATGTTGATGTTTACCAGTATAATTATTGCCACTTTCACCGTCTTAGTTTTACTTTTATTTTACATTATTGTGTGGGGCATTAATGCACGCACCAAGATGTATGGCAACACACCCAATAGCTGTCAAGATACTTCACTCAAAGCCCAAATTGTGAAACTGCTGGGGCCACAAGAGAAAAATCAGGGGATAAGCAAAGCCATTAGCATTCAGCATTCATAGCTGTTGAGATATTTCAGGATGGACCAAAGTGGTGGAGGTAATTCTGTACTAAAAAGAAGGTAACTTGATTTATCTAACTCAGACTGCTGAAGCCTCAAGCTAAATTCAGATAAATGCTGGAAAGTTTTAGATTGTGGCGTTTTCCCTTCAATTGGATGATTGTTGAATTGTTTTCAGACAGACAAAGTGAACCTATCCTTTAATTTAAGTCTTCTTATAATGTCAAATAAGCTGAACTAAACCAAAATGTTAGTGTTTTAATGATGGTGGTGGAGTCACTGTCTTCAACGTGTGCAGCAAGATGTTGGAGATCTTTTATCAGTCTGTGGTGGCCAGTGTACTTTTCTTTGCTGTGGTTTGTTGGGGAAGCAGCATCGGAGCCAGCGACACCTACAGACTCAACAAACTGATCAGGAAGGCTGGCTCTGTGATTGGCTGCAAACAGGACACTCTGGAGGCTGTGGTGGAGAGGAGGACACTGAAAAAACTGCCTTCTCCAGAAGGCTGCTTCAGCTTCGCTGTCGTAGCAACAGATTCAGGAAATCTTTCCTGCCACAATCCATCACTTCTTACAATAACTCTCTCACCTCTGCCTGACAGAGAACTCTGCTCTCTCTACTGTTTGTTTTTGTATATATTATTATTGTTATAGTATATTTTGCATATTTTGTTGTATATATCATTATTGTTTATTGTTTATAGCACACTGTGCACTGTATATATACACTATGTATATATTGGATTCTATTTATGTTATGTACAAAGTTTTTATTTGCTGACCCACTACTGCTGTTACAAAATAATTTCCCAGTCTGGGATCATTAAAGTAATTCTATTCTATTCTATTCTATACTAACATGTCCCTCCAAAGTCTCCTTTAGACCCTGAATTGGGTTGAGATAATGTGACAGTCAAGACCATATCATAAGATTCATCAACTATTCAGCGACCTGTTGTGTTCTCTGGTGTTTCCTTTAATTTGTCACACGTCCGTATATTAGATATGATTTGTTTGATCTTCTATTTAAATAACAATTTTTACCTCCAACTTTATCAATAGAGAAATTATGATGTATACATTTGAAGTCATTTAAAATATAGTTATAGTAAAAAATATATGGCCTTGCATTTTATATTCATAGATCCAGGCTGCTTTTTTATTTTTAAAGCTGAGAAACCCTGGCAGGTTTGAAGTCAGCAGGCTGTGACTCAGGCCTGACACAGCCAGTGACTAGCAGGGAGTGACACTGGGGTGTGTCCTACAGCCGTTTACAAACAGTATGAAACTTAATTACTTAATTGCCAAACTGAAATTTTATCATTCTTTATGTTCTCCTTCAACCAAGCAAACCCCAAATACATGATGTTTTTCTTATGGACATCATTACAGAGAGGCAGAGGTAACTTTCTCAGCGCCTATTATCTCAACAGCAACATCTACAGAGGGTTGCTGCTATTTACAGCACGACCACTCAACTGCTGCTTAAAGCATTGATGCTGGCCTGTGAGCCTGAGGTTCTCTCTATACAGCATGTGCCTGGATTCTGCAGCTCTGCCACCATAAAGCTGCAATTCATTCTCACTGTACCTCAAAGAAGCACAAAAGAAGTCCTTATGAAGAGGCGGCCGTTTCTATAAGCACAGCCTCACTTGTCAAAGGCAGAGCTCTGAGGCAGAAGTAAAGTGAGATGTATAATGACCCGAAGACACACCAGCCATCACTCTCATCTAAAGTTGTTTTGCCAATGTGTCATTTCACATTCACATGACATTTACACTAAATGCAACTTCATGAAAAAAGAAATGAAAACTTCCTCTCCTTGATGTAATTTTATATGTCCATTTTTTGTTGAGGGAAAGGCAAGAAAAGTTATTTTTGTATGCAAAAAAAAAAAATCCCTTTTCATCTTTAACAGCAAAGCATTGCTATCTTTTTAAATTGTGGTGTAATAGGGGGGAAAAAGCCCAAAACTACTTTGTGTAAAGCATTCAATTATTTACTTCTTTTCATGACTCAGTGTCCTTTTTCTATTCTTGGTTTGTGTTTTGTCAGACACTGCTTCAGTTATGCTGCAGTCACGCAATGTGGGTCAACTATTTAAGATAGCCTCTCCTTTTGTCTTGTAAAATGACCTGATGAACGTCTGTGTACCAAAACATTGTTATAAAATATGAAATAGTTTCGACTGTAAGTAAAGAAGACAGTGTGCAGGAGTCTGTTCAGTATTGTCCACCCATGGTCTTCTCCTACGGACCTGTTGATCTACAGATGTGCAAAAGTCCTGCTCTTTGTGTGATATTCTGCAATATAATCTGGGCAGCCTGATGGAAATGTTCTAATTTAAATAAATAAATAAATGACTCAATAAATAAATGAATGTGCCATTAAACCTACCACAAAATATTTCAAATAAACGTTTCAAATGTGACATAAAGTGATATTTCTGTTTTAATTTGCTTCTTTATTCATTTACATTTGTAATTATCATTATTAATTACCATAATATATTTATTGTCAGGTTCAGTCCTCCATAGAAACAAAGCATCATTTGTATCATTGATTCATTTGCCTGTTTTTCTTAATTAATCCAATAATCATTTTGTCAATTTCCCAAAGCCTGAGGTGACACCCCTTTAATATGCGGAACAATGTCGTCATCATCATTCAGTTTACTATATTAGAAGAAAAAAAGCTATGAATCCTCAAATGTGGGAAGCATATAAGAGAGAATAAGAGAATAATAAAATAATAATAAAAACGAATAATTCATGTTTTATTTCATTCCATCTCAAATATTTTTGCCTAAGTCCCTCTTCACCTGCCTCAGCAAAACATCCTGCTGAGCTTTTGAACGGGTCCTCTGAAATGTCTCGTGTGACACCAATTTCTATTTCTCTGCACGGGCTACCCATCAAATTCAGCACTCGATCTAAGATTATTGTGATCTTTGTGATTATAAGAGCAGTGCACGGTCAGACAGGAACCTAACTATATTAGTCAGTAGGTCTTCGGATCGGTCAGGCGTTCCACACTGCAGGCAATAACTAAAGGAGTGTTTGGGACACCTTACATGTTTAGATGTGCTTTTGTGTAATTCGTATTTATGCTGTTATTACTCTTCTTCAGTGTTTTTATATTTGCTACCTTATTTTTGTATTGTGAACCACCACCATGGTGTTCGGCAGTTGAGAAAAGCTATACAAATTAACCTATTTACTTACAAATCAAGTACCAAGATAACAGCTGATTAATTTCCTCTTGATCAACTAATAATAATGTAGTGAACTCATATTTCAGGTCAATTGACGGGCTTCAAAGGAACTAATTACAACTAAGCTTTTTGTAATATGATCCCAGGTGTTGTGGTGTACCTGTGCACCATGATGTGGTATTGAACCTGTTGCATTTAAACATGTCGTATTTGAAGATTTTTTTTTACTTATGGCTCATTTCCATCCAACTTTTTGCTCTTGCATAACCATGCCAATATTTGTGGGAAGAAACATCTCTCTGTGTAACAGTGCAGCCAGAGGTGAGAGCCAAGGGAATGCAGCACTAAGAATAGCACATGTGCTGGCTTGGTCAGTGGGGAGCTGAGCCCCGCCTTCAGGGACAGAGCCCTCTACTCTTTAAAAAGGGTGCGTGGCTTGTCCGCTATTACCGGCCCACTGATGTGAGAGTGAGTGTTACCTGCTTAGTGAAGAGGAAGGAGTTTGAAGGCAGCGGAGAGAGGGGTCTGTTATGTAACCACCAGTGACTCATCATCGTCAGCATGAGAGAGATAAGCAGACACACTGAGGGACTCTCCAAGCCTCCCACTCTCCACATATATCTCCTTCTCCTTCTTTCTTGTGTTTTGCCTTTTTTCAGTTTGTTTTCCATTTCTCTCCTGCTCTACAGCATCTTTTTTTTCAGTATTTCCTCTCCCTCTTCTTCTCTTATATATCCCATGTCCTGCTTTTTTATCTTGTTCTCAAGTCTTGTTCACCTTCCTTCCTGTCTTGATATTTCTCTGACCTACGTGAGATTTAGCAATTTTTTTTAGCCTCTGACATGAATAATTGCAGGGTAGAGCTGTGCAATTTGAACTGAATCAAAGGAAATTATTATCTCACGGGGCAGCAGGTTACATTATTAAACCTTTCAGGAGCTTTTATGTTGGCACTGCACTCAGACACCGACTGCTTCAGTCTTCACAGTATCTCATTACATCAGAAATAATGTCATATGGCAATGTGCCCGGCTGCATACATAAAATTGTTGATATGAAATGTATCCATCAAAACTTTTAAGCTAAGGTGATGAGCACTAATATTATTTTAGCATTTTCATAGCAGGCTATTTTACAGTGTTTCAAGGTTCAGATTGCAAAACATAACTTAATAAATAAAATGCCCACAAACTCTGTGTTTCCTTGAATTCTTAAACAAGAATTTCTTTTCTGATGTGCCTCCACACTGAACGAAGAATTAAAGTAATAATATTTCTTCAATTTATCAAGAAGAAGAATATACAAAGGATCATTTTGAGGGTGTAGTATTCCTCTAATTCATAGATGCCAAAGGCGGCCCTGAAAGAGCTTCATTAAACATCAACAAAATCTGTAAAAATAAAATGGTCTGTTTGATAACAGTAAGGCAAGCTCAGATTTTTAGTAACACTGTGCTCCCTAAAAGTTAATAGAAGTACTTAAATGGGACCTCTATGTGTTAAACACTTAAACACTCATCTTTATATCAAACAAAGTCAAAGGAGCTATTCACCAATGAGGGAAACCCCAGCTTATGTCCCTGGACTCTTGATTACAGACCTTTCAAAGTTTCAGGCCACTCACCTCCAGTCCTCACTCCTTTCATATCTCGCCCTTTTCCACATCTGTGTTGTCTTAATGAGAGCCATTTAATCACGTAGCGGCCAACAAAAGGGCGATGCCGCTCTCTCATTCATTCCTTAAGATTAGTGTCATGGTTCCCTCCCTTCATCCCTAAAGACAACTTGATCTCTCAGTGACTCAAATAAAAATATCTATTATCTCACAGAAAACTGTTGCCTCTTGCCAACCACATGTTTTCTGTTTGAACAAAATCACTGCAAAGCCAAACACAGTTTAGCTCAACAATTATGGGAAAGAGGAATCTGATAAAACTAAGAAACTTCATCACATCACTACAGTATGCAGAAAGGGCAGATATGTTGACACATGACTCACCTGCAGCAGGTGTCTGTGTGTCGTGTCAGAGTGGCGTCTAATTCGCTGAGAATTCACTCTTGAGGGATGATGGTGGCCCCGAGCAGGAAAAGACACAGAGAGGTGGTGCGGCTGACCCTGATGGTTGAAGCCGTTTAAGTTGCTGATGTTGGTCGTCTCTCCTTTGTTAGTCGGATAAAAGTTGAGGCTTCCAGCTGTGAGTTGTTTCCGCTGGTTGGAGAGGGGTAAAGCATTGGTGATGGATGTCTTTCCGGGGACTTGAGGGACTCTGTGATGGGTGGTCCTATTGGATACGTCAGTGGCCTTGTCTTTGCCCCCACTCCCAGTCCGACGGTGAGCTTCTGCTGAGTCACTCCACCTCCGATTCTTTCCCTCTAGCAGTTTGGCGGCCGCTGAGTTTGGCTGAAAGAGATGAACAAGTAAAGACAAACCACTGTGAAAATCGGGATAAATTCTGACACAAGATAATTCTCTCCAACTCGCTCCTACCTGCTACTAGCGCCTGCCAACCTCTGCTTCTGCTGATCAGGGAAACGGCTGTCTAAATACACCCACTTATCTCTACTCCACTCACCCCTACAACTTGTTGGACAGGCAAGCAGGAGCATAAGTACCAGCCAATAAGCCAGGAAGTGTTGACTGGTGCTGAGAGAGAAGCTGCACAGACAGACAGGCATGGCAGGGTTAATGCTTTCAGTCCCCACAGAGATGTGCTGTTATGCCACCCAAGCAGAGAAAGCATTACTGTGTCTTCACGCCTGAGTGCACGACACGAGGAGAGGCAGGCTCAGAAAGGAGAGGGGAGAGGAGAAAATGGGAGGATGCAAGAATAGAGTGCAGAGGTAGAAAAAGATGAAGAGCGCCGCTGAGGCAGGGCTTTATAGGAGAAGACATGAGTGGTCTGGAGACGAAAGGAGGTGACGAGGAGGAGAGGACTAATAAGAGGAGGGGGAGAGAACCAAAATATAAGGAAAAACTAGCAAAAGAGTTGACAAGTGAGGAAAGTAAACAAGAACTGAATGAGGCACCACATTAACCCTACTGCAGCAGCATATGCAATTTTCCCCGGCATGCGTGAAGTTAATTCCTGGAGGCAGAAAGTACAGAGGAAAACAAATGACAGCCAGGTAGCTAAGCAAGCACTGCCTACATGAGTAAGCCACATAGTCACACTAATGAGCAGCTGCAGACACAGCAAGGCTTCACAGATTAGCTTTCCACCTCAACACAGCAGTGACATGTATGGGTGAATCGAAAATTTGAATGAAAATCAAGGTAGCGCCCTGGCAGTGACCTGGAATTAATGACATCTATGGTTCAATTCATTACAAAAGCTACACCATCAGACCAGAGTGCTAAAATACTGGTGTCAACCTTGATCACACTGAAAAGGCCTTGACCCACATTTAAACATTAAGGAAGGAAGGACTAAGAAGAACTCACCTCTGTAAACTGCAGTGGGCAAATTCCAACTTTCTCTCCAAGCTTGGCTTCAATCCAGTGTTCATCCACCCGTCTGATGACAGTAAGAATGTCTCCCTGCAAACCAGAAATTAGTTACAGACTCACAATTGAACTTTAAAAGTGGCGAAAAGGTGAGAGGCAGAGAAAACGCTGGAAAAACAAACAAAAGAAGACAGGATGCCAGGTGCTTATAACAGAGTGTGCTCGCCCCCGGAGACTGAGCACTCAGAAACTCTCACAGCTCTACATTTCTCCTGCAGCATGTGACATCAACAGCCTTTGTGTCTGCCGGCCCAGTGCTTTCTGTGGCCAGCCTCGCTCTAAAAACCATTTGACCATCTGCATTAAAACTGTAAAAAAAAAAAAAGTGTGCTTAATGGAGAGCATGCTAGTGCTGAGGTCCTTATATAACTACCTCAGAAATCCTTCAGGGTAAGTAAGAACCACTGCAGCAGAGGTCTGAGCCTCCAGCTCCACGTCTCTCAAAGCAGTGAAAAGTAAAAAAAGCAATGACACTAACCCGGGGGAATCAAGCTAATTTTAGAATTCATTCATCAAGTCGACCGATAGAAAATCAATCAGCAACAATGTGGATAATTGAGTAATTGTTATGTGTTTTTAAGTGAAAATGGCTTAACTTAGCTGGTTCCAGTTTGGGTTTTGGACTGTTCATCAGACAAAACAAGACCTCTGAAGACATCACATTTGCTTACTTATAAACCCACTGATTGCTTAAAGAACAATTAATCAAGAAAATAACTGGTAGACTATCGCCGAACAAGTATTCATCATTTATCAAAATTGCAATATGGAATAGGGCAATATGCAATTGCAAGGGCTGCAATATATGTTAAAGGCAATATATTTCTCAGAATACAATTCTGGATGAAGTATTGTGGTGCTGCAGAGATGTCCCGGCAGACAAATCGTATTCTAACTTCAGAAAAAAATCTTTGTTTGGTACAGATCCTTACAAAAACCACACCATGATCATTTTAATATATTTTAATGAAAACGAGAATGATGCAAAAATGATTAATGCCTCCAATGTTGTGAGGGCTCACTTGACATTTTAGCACAAGGGTTACCCCAGGTGATTGTTTAGCTTCCTGATTTTACTGCAGCCATTCAAGCTTTAAACTTTAAAAACTTCCTCTTAAGTTACAAGAAAACCAGTCTGTGGTGTGTGTGGAGTAATAATTCAACTCTTTGTCTCGTTTTTTTGCCCTGCGATAGACTGCCGTCTTGTCCAGGATGTACCCCGCCTTATGCCCGATGTCAGCTAGGATCGGGTAGAATACAGCCCCTGTACCCAGATTGAGCCGTAATCATATATTACTTGTCCAGATGTACAAAAACGCTTCATGGAGCGATGTCCTAAACTTAAAAGGAAGTCGGCCATTTTGAATTTTTTTTCGACTTTGGAGAAGTTTCTGGAAAAGTTATAGGGGGACACAAAGTCTTTCAGGCTGTATTTTCTATGATTTTAGGTCTGCTACAAAATGTATTCCTTCTCTAAAACACACAGATGATGTCCTTCCATCAAGTGTATCATACAGCACATATTGAGAAGTTTCTTTTTCCCAAGCAAAAGTTATATGGGACACAGATCTTTTTAGACTTTGACCAGGTGTAAGGGCCCGTTCATCGCTGCTTGCAGCTTTAATTCTGTATGTTATCCATCCAACTATCTATCTAAAGACACTAGTAGGATTTTCCTAAAAACATAGTATAGACTCAAAAGTAAGTAAGTGTTCCAGCTGTGCTACGTTAGTAGTTTGAGAGTCAAACCTTGAGGAAGCTGAGACAATATTTACTGTCTTCCAGACGCTTCTCATCAGGGTTAAAGTCTTGCAGCGCCCTGCAGAGAGCCGGAGGCATCTGGCTCACAGCCTGCAGCGTGCTGGCTTTGACAGACGTGTCGCTACTGTCACCGGCGTTTCCGTGGTGCCAGCTCTCATCCACCTTGTATTTCGGGGTGATACTGTTACCAGGCGCGAGGACCAGCTCTCCTGACGAATCACCTCGATGGTTACGGATCAAACCTCTGAGAGCAACCTGAAGCACAGAAACAAAAAACATCACATATCAGCTGCAGTACGTTCAAATGAAGCGGTGAACTTATTTAACATAATGACTATCATTTCTGAAGCTGGTGACATCAGTCTCTTCAAAGATTTTGGGGTTGTAAAGACCCTCTAGGATGCAAGATTCAAAAATACTGTGTCGTGCCAAAACATGTGGTGAAACCCAACTGGGGCAAACAGTGACCAGGGACGGTCACGGTTCAACACACTTGGGTTTCAGTTTCCAGGACATTGATCTACCGTGCGAGGTGACAAACCTCTGCATGTACAGATTTTGTGCTGATCAGACAGATGTGAGATGTTCTTAACTGCATATGCAAATATGTCTAATATGACACAGCCTTTTTTCTTTTATGCTGATAATTTCTTGTTTCAGTGATGTTGAGGGGGAGGCAGCACAACAACGCCCAGAGATATCTTTCTGCGAATGTAATAAAGAATATTGCATAACTTGACAATGACTTTTCACAAAATGAATTGTAACTCTATTACTCCGTAGTCAGTCTTGCATGTTACCTGAAGATGAGGAGAAGCCTTTTCAGAGAATTATTCACAATGCTTTATATTATTAGTTTGACATTTTCAGGAACTTAAAGGAATCTGTAAATAATAACACAACTGCCTACATTGATCTACTTTCCCTTCTTTTACCTCTTTCACAACAATGACCAGGGTTGGACCTGAGTTATCGGACCCACGGTCAAAGCTTCTTTTGAAAAATCAAACTAAGACGGGTTAATCCCTGGTTATGACAGTTTAGATATGACCTGGGTCACAACTCGGGAGCAATGCATCCCAGTTACCCGGTTCAACCCCTGACCAACCTACCTCTCAACCTGTTTCGCGAAGACGAATTTGCCAATGCAAATGAACCCCTTCCAACAGCAAATGAACCCTGTTTGAGACCTCGATGTGAAAGGAGTGTTAGTCTCAGATCGATTTTTGTCAGGTTCTTCCTCGTCAATCTATCTACGTCTGCGGAGGACATGTTGTTTCTTTTTAGATAAGGACACTGAAATTAATTGTTGTGTTATGGTGGAGGATATCACAATATATTACATTTTTGCACCGGAGGTTTCTGCGTTTAAATGGCAGAATGATAACAAACTCACCCACATGAACTTGGCTGCGCTTTTTTAAACTCTGGCTGAATTTAAGCTACAGATTAGAAGACAACTCTTAGACGCTCTGAGCAGTTTGTGCAGAGGACTATGGAGAAGTCAGTGAGCT
This sequence comes from Echiichthys vipera, assembly GCF_963691815.1. Lineage (NCBI taxonomy): Eukaryota > Metazoa > Chordata > Actinopteri > Perciformes > Trachinidae > Echiichthys > Echiichthys vipera. Next base: position 18,699,112 of record NC_139831.1, on the reverse strand, counting down.
GTGCTTCTCATCACCTTAGAGAATAAAACATCAGCATCAACTGAAAACTTGGTAATGATGAACTGACTGTGATGGGTACAATTTAGGTGTGAAATGTGTTGCACTGACCTGCTTTATACAGATACATTTTTCTGACAATAATATACACCTGTAAACCAGTAATACTGAACGTTAATGAGTTTTAGACATGGTATGATTCAGCTGAAGATATCAAACCAGGACTCCAGTAAAGTTCAAATCTATGGGTCTTTTTTTTTTTTAATAGATCTTTTTTTTTTCAAGCCTTCAATACACAGGACAGACAGGAAATGGGGTGAGAGAGGGGGGGGGCAAGGGGCGCAGGTCAGAGATTAACCCGCAGCCGCTGCATTGAGGACCATCAGCCTCTTTACATGGGGTGACTACTCTAACCACTGTGCCACCGGCCGTCCCAAAATCGACAAGTCTTTGAGCTATGAGCTATATGATTCCCTTATGTTATAGAAGTGAAAATTTGGTTTCGCTTGGTCGTTTGTTTTAGTACTGTCCACTAGTTATCTTTGAATCCTTGTATCTAACACATTCACTTCTCCCATTTCTGTTTCTTATATTTAGACAATTCCTACCGTAGGGTCTACATATTGCCCCATACATACACATACATTTATAGTTAAAATAGATCTCATCACATCGGTCATATCTGAAGCCAAGTAAATGCTCAGGACCATTATTGTGGTTCCTTATGTTCTATAATTTGAGGAGGAAACTGTCGCCTGTCTTAAATGCACCTGCAGTGTAATGACAGACACCATTCGTACAAGTTTGAGGGGGATCTCATCACTTTAGGCCCGAAGGAAGAGCTACTCACACTCAGGCGGGGGAAAACATTTTGGTAGGTCAGATCACACTCCAGCTCTTATACACCACATAATCTCATAGAGTGAGACAGCACATTTAAGATTAAGTTTCCTGTTGAACAGAAGTGAGTGATCCAATACGTCAGAGATGAGACACGAAGACCTACACCACAAAGTGCAAAGGAATAAATCAATAAAAAAAAGATGGGCGAGAAGACAATAAATACCATAAGGAAATATACATTTATCAACCCTCAGAGATGATGTCATATTGTTTATACTGAGCTAGATGTGTGGGCGTGTTAAGACATTGTGGTCAATGTTGCAAATCCCTGAGCAGGAATGCTTTATGGCAAAATAGATTCTTTTTTAATGATTCCTGCATAAAATACTTTAATTTTTCTGGTATTTAATTTACTGGATTAACCAAAAACAGACATTCATGTCTGGTGATTTCATCCATTAAAAGTTTTTCAATCGATTCTCCAGAAAGGTTCTGCAATATTGTGATAGAAAAGGACTGTACATTCATATAAATTCAGAGGGAGACCTGGGGCCAGTGCTACTCAACTTGAGTTTTCCAATTCACAATGAAAAAAATTGATTCACACTGAGATTTTGTTTTTGTTTTTTAAATGTAAATAAGTGTGAGTGCATAAAAAAGCTTAAAAAGAAGCTTGTTTATTACATTTCTGAAATGCCAGGTGAGGAGGGAGCCTTTTAATGTTTCTTACTTTTATCTGATAAATATCATCAGTGTTTGTTTATTAACTGGCCCCTGGCAAAAGGAGCCTCCAGGCAAAGCAAGGTGGGTACCCCTGCTCTAGGAGGTCATGTTTAAAATCCAAAGTAAGGAGGAACAAATGCATTTTTAATCTAAATAGAGTCTAATATGGGCGTTGGAAAATGGTCCACGTTGATGGAATGTTTGAATAACAAATATGTTTTATATTTGTAGTAAATAGGCCGTTGACAAAGACTGGCATTTTGGGAAGCACTTAGGCAGCAAATTCGTCTTTGTGGGGGTTGTAGCGTGTAGGCCAATTACAGTCATCAAAAGATTCTGTAAATTACTGTAATGGAAGCAAAAACTCACAATCAAATAATTTGTGAGACTCAAACTGTCACCCAAAGTAGAGACAACGTTGCTCTCGCTTATATTTCTTGTGGCTGTGCAGAGGATCGGGCCGGGGTCGGGCACTGACCTCATGGTGCCCTTGCTTCTCTCTATGTTGACTCTCCTGCTGCTGCTGACCCTCCCTGACTGCCAAGCCTCCCCTGCCCGAGGGCATTGCGTAGCAGGCGGTCTGTCGGTCCCCCGCTGGGCCCTGGAGCCCCTCCAAGAGCCTCACTAGCAGGTGGTTTGCGGGAAGCTCCTCCACTGTCCTGGCCGACACAGGAGCACGGCACTCCGGGCAGCGCAGCTGGGACTGGACTGCCTCCTGCCTCTGCAGGCAGGACACACAGAAAATGTGCTGGCAGGGCAGGACCTTGGCTGACACATCCAGGGGCTCAAAACACAGAGGACATTCCAGCAAGGCACTTAGAGCCAGCCCCTCCATTTTAATTGTATCTTTGATCAAAGAGCTGCTGCTGCATCTGAAACACTGTACTCCTGAGAGAAAAGACCGAGAAACTAATTCAATGGCAGAAGTTAGAACGTGAGAAATTATACAATGAATGAGTTACCACATTAAACCGAATTCATTTTCTATAACAGGCAATAATACACGAATATAATACGTTATCCTCAAACAGTTTGATACGGTGGAATGACGCAGGTGAGACGCTTTGTAGTAAACACTGCACGCTGCTTGCTTACAGGTGTTAGCTCACCTGGACGCACAGGTAAACAGGAAATATAAACAGAATAATAATGTCCCCATATTAACACCGATAACACAAAGTACAGAGACACAACGTACTTACACATGTATCTGCCGACTGACACAGGGATATTCCTCACACTCCGGTTAGGAAATGCGTAACTTTTTCACCGCTGTCGCCATGACGCAGTGCGCCGAGCACGGGACAGTACGACGCAGGACAGGCGCGCGAGCTTTACATTCACCGACCGACAACTCGTGCCCACATTTATGACGACACGACACCCACCTGTGAAAATGAGACGTAACAGTAAAACAAACTGGTAACGAGGTCTCAACCGCAGCCAGGCTAATTCATCAGGAACTGTGTGTGTGTGTGTGTGTGTGTGTGTGTGTGTGTGTGTGTGTCAGATTCCAGTGTCATGTCCGACTCAGTTTAACCCTTAACAGCTGATCAGCTCTTAAATTTACTAACCCATTGACAGGAACATTTGATGACGTGATTAAAAAAAAATCTTACAAAAAGGTAAAATAATGATAGAAATCGTATTTATGTCCAGACAGCACTTTAAGAATAAGTACCACTCGTTTTTAAATTAAGAGTAATTAAAATAAAAGTTTGAAGGGCTATTTTACTAAGTAGCGAATTCCTTAATTCAGTCTGATAAGAGTTTGGCGATACTTATATCTCCTTATTTCTATAGTTGTTCTGTGAGTACCACTTTAATTGATTCAAATGTGTAGAAAAGGGCGAAACAATAGCAGAGTGTTAACAGCACTGTCATGTGGCATGGTCTCCCTCTGCTGGTGCATTCACTGACCAGCTCTGCAGCTCCACCTGCAACAGCGAGCACAGTCCACATCGGCCCTCCTGGAAACAACTAAGACAATCAGATGAACCTACCAGATGGCCATCATCTTTGCTGACCATGCAAAGCAGTCACGCTTATTGATGGAGATGATACTGTTGGTGCACACAAGTCATAATTGCTGGTGTTTATCAATTTGCTTTATTGTTGTTTGGATTCCATTTGCAGTACACACCCTACATTCCCTTTCGGGCATCCCAGGACTTTAATAATTTATCCATATTGGCTACGTAGAGAAAGTTCAGGACATCTGTTTGAATTTTTTAAACTAGCATGAATCTTTCATTTCTTTCTCCACGTCAGCATAACTCGGGGAATTCTAAAAATGTGCATATAGCTTTTACAGGAAGAGATTAGCCATGACTTATTTACATGTTCATATCAATGTTGGTATGGCTCTTGCAAAGAAAAGGGATCCTAAACAGGACTTGGTTTTAGTTATGTAATGTTTCTTCTTCTGGATTGAAAGTTAACTTATTGATGGCTGTAATGCTCCCATCTGTGAGTGAAAGACACAGAGGAAGTCAGTGCATCAGTGCCCATCAGCTCCTTACAGCCTGACGGTCAGTCTGGCCTCCCCTGAGGAGCCTCGATGGACGTTGAGGGATGATGGCCCGTGTTTGATGATTCTGATACATAGTCTTTCTGATGAGAGGGAAGGGCCTCCCCAGGGATGACTCTTAGCTTGGTGTGCTGTCTCTCAGAATATCATGGCTTGTCACAAGTTTCTGTATAAGTAGGAGTGCCTTCTTCTCCAGCTTTCATGTTTTATTTAGTCTCACTCAGAGAGTGCTGCTAACTCATTGGATGTGATCCGTCTCAGCATTGCCTTCTCCTCTTTTTTTTGGTTGGGGTGTTCTTTCTCCCCTTCTGTCTGCGGCTGTGTTTGATCATTTGACTGTGGTGTACATGCGCCTCTAAGTGTATGAGAATGTGTCTCAGCAGTTTAATTTCAACAAGGTGACAGTCAAAATTGTGTAATCCTTGTGCAGCAATTTGATGAGGATTAACGACAAACGGAACAGCACTTTGGGCGCATAAAAGCCACGTAATTAACTTCTCTCTTTCAGTGGGAAATAATCTTCCACAAAAAACTTAGTCACTGTCATAGTTGCAGCAGTTCCTAGGTGCTGATTAGGTGACTCATTACTGTTGTTTCTCTTTTTCTGAGGGATGTAATGACTAGCTTCAATAAATGCCAGCTTTCTCTCACAAAGTAAACACGTGAGGTGGGGCTGTGTTTGGAGGAAAAACACAGCACTCCAGTCAAACTGGCTCAACCGGAACATCTGCAGTTTTTAGGATAAACGTATATGTGTGTGTGCACTGTGAAGACACCTGCACCTTTTATGCAGGTGAGGTGTCCATTCCCATTGTCTGACAGACAAAGTCCAGCTGACAAAAGAGTGGTATGTTAATGGTCCACAGTGGGGTGTCACTCCCGGTCAGCTGAGTCAGTCATGACAGCCTGAAAGTCTGGTAATGTAATTTAGGATGAATATGTATGTAGAGCAGCAGCAAGCATCCACCAGATGCTGTCATTAACATCCATCCGTAAGGCAACTTTGTGATTCTTCCATCCACAGTTTGCTCTGCCTGGGCCTCCTCTGCCGGCAGATTGAAACCTATAAATATTTCATATTTGATAAATAAATGAAACAACCTCTTTTCTTACTTCTGGGTAGAGCACTAAGTTGCTCCCCTACCTACATATGCAGGAGCTTATTATCGCAGCTCTGACAGTTCAGTCATCGATGCCTCAATGAGATTTGGCTCAGGGACATTTTCCACTTGTTTTTCAAATATTCATCAGATGCAACCGTTCTTGCTGGTTGTTTTTTATTTATTTATTTTTATCATAGGTGTTCTGGAGCCATTATCCAGGTTTATTTTAGGATTTCCTAAAGCATTCCATGAATTAAATATTTTGTAACCATAACAGTGTCACAGTGGGAAAGAAAAGATATTCTCTCATTTCTATGCAGCCTAAAAAAGCACCTAAGTCCATTAATGCTCTTCCAGAAGACACTGGAGTTACAACTCAGCCCCTCATGTCATTAATGACCTCCTCGGACTGCTCTCTCAGCCTGTTGGCTCCCTCCATACATTACTCACATGGGACCTATGCTATTTACAGCTGTCGTACTTGTCAGACTGCAGGGGGTGTGCATCAGCAGCACACCGGCTCTTGTGACTTTACGCTAGAGCTAACCTCTGTGCTTGTGTGTAAAAGTAACTCAAGCTAACTAAAAACACAACCTGAGGGAAGCGGTGCCGAGGCCCGGGCCATCAGCTTTGAGCCGAAACACCTGAGCCAGAGTAAAGTTTAAGCTTTTCTGTCTGCAGGAACAATGCTGCTCAAGTCTTTTGGTGTGAAAATGCTCCAGCAGCTGTTTGAGTTGGAGATGTGCATGAGTGAAACTAAAAATAGGACATGCAAACCTCTGAGCCAGCTGCCTCTTCACAGCCTTTGGGACTGCTTTTGCGTCTCCCCTCTCTCCTTTTTCAGGCCTCTTGCTCTCTTCCCTTTTGCAGAGTGGCTGTTTTTACCCCCTCTCTATTTTTCTTCTTCAGTCCCTTTACCTGGTCTGGCCGGTCCTGTGCTGGCATGAAAGACCTGAAACAGGACACTGCTTCCCCTCACTATGGTCCATTATCCAACCTGATGGGAAACTAGAACACTGTGGTACAGATATTGAAAATGTGAAGTGGCTGAGTCTTGGATCCAATTATTTGAGAAGCAGCATTTGAGAAGTTTAAATCCATCTCAAATTAAGAAGATCTGGTGGATATTAATATAAAAAATGTGTGTTTGGAAAGGATCCTAGAAAAATGCCAAACATTTTTGTATTCCAAGGTTGGCTGGACATCAAGCATGCCTTTGTTCTGTGGAGCTATATCTCTGTACTCTTAATAATAATTATAATAATAATAATATAAATATTTTATTGCTTCTCAACAGACAAACTTTTCATCTGACATCTGACAATGGTAATTTTGGCATTGTTTATATACATTATAATGTTTTGGCACAACAGTGTAAAAGAAAAAAAGGCTAGATAAGCATTTCCTGAATTGGGGACAGGTGCCTTCAAACCATATCAATAATGGACAATTATGAAAACCAAAAACAACCTTTCTTTTTGCAATATATGTGAATGGAAAATACAGTGCTTAATATAGGGGAAAGATCATGGTCGTAGCAAATTAAATATGATGGTATAGGGGTTGCAACTACAGCAGTTGGTTATAGTTTGGAAAAGTTTCTGATTAAACTTCAGTCGCAGTCAAATCGTCCACACCCTTCCTTTTGCCTCGCCACATTAAGTGCACACTACTTCCTGTTGGCAAATGGATATAAACTGGGAGGTGCAGAATCACCCAATGCGGACATTAATGATACTCATCTAGGTGCTGACACCAAATGTGTATTGATCCACATATGAAAATTGTCCCAATCATATATACTATTTGTTTTAATAACGTTCACTAAAACCACCATAAGCATCTTAGCAAATTACTAAATGTTTTTTTTAAATTAAACTATTCATTGGTGACCCATTGAATGAAATGGTTTTTGAACTGAGCTCCATAGATAGGATAGAGAAGTATGAAAGTACTGAGAAAAGGCTTAATGTTGTGCTGTTTTTCTGTTGGTTTTGTCTTTTAAGTAGAGCAGCACGCCAAAAGGCTTTTGTACTTGTAATTCTACAGAGCATCAATTCAAAGGTGAAGCAGCAATGCAGACCGATATTTGGCTCTTTTCCATGAGGGACAAAAATCAAGCAGTATGCATGGCTTATGAATAAGACAGTGGCCTCTATTTATCGTCCCTGCAGACTCTGCGAACAGGAAAATTCTCTTTCACAAAGTAAATGCAGTAACATGATTATTATGGCCTGACGTTTGTGTGCGATGATGAAAGTAATTCACGTCTGAAATGACTGGCCGAGTTTCTTTCACTCATCTCCTGTGGAACAAACCTCCTCAATCACCCTTTGATGTGAGCCTGTGTATGTCTAACTCCCATTCAGTAGTCAGATACATGTGTCGCACCATTTGCTTGGTATCAATTTTTGAGAAAGACTGTGCATTCAAAATAGGCTATGCAACCTTTTTCTTTCTCTCTCTGCCTCATCGTTATTCATGCCCGTCCATTACACAAACACGTCTGAGATACAGCACTTCTACAGCAAGAAAAGGTTGATTTTTATGTGAACATTCAATTTTACAAGTGAATTTTGTAAAAAGTGAGATCTTCATCAAAGTATCACAGAGAAACAAACAGGTATTCAGAAACAGTGCCTCAAAGTGTAATTCCGGCGCAAAATCGTCCTATGGCCTTTTTCATCACTTACATACATCAAATACGCCAATGAGACAGTTTTTACGTGTTACAACTATTAACGGAGAAATCCGAGAGAGTCACTAACAGTCGCTAACAGCCAGACGTGGCTAACACTGATTAGCTCGGGCAGTACGGTGAAGGGATTAAAACAGCTTTTTTAACCACTAATACTGCTCAAAATAACACCAAACCTCTGCAGTAGCATGATAAGACTCCCTGCACATAAAACAAAGAACCAACAACGTAGTTAGTGAACACACAGAGTGTTTTAAAGACTTACCTATTGGCCCTGGTACCAGCTCCTCTCATAGTAAAGTCTACTCAAGTCGATAACCAAATGCAATCCAAAAGGAAGGAGCCCATTGATGCTTCGTTTTTATGTGTAGGGATAGATCACGGGAAAAGACCATGGGATGATTTTGCGCCGGTATTACACTTTTTTTTTTAAAGATTTTTTTTGGCAGTTTTTCAAGCCTTTATTATATAGCACAGACAGGAAATGGGATCAGAAAGAGGGGAAGACATGCAGCAAAAAAGGTGGCAGGTCAGAGTTCTACCTATGGCCGCTGCCTCGAGGACCTTCAGGCACTTTACATGGGGCAACTGCTCTAACCACTCAGACACCAGAATGACACTTTAAAGGAGCCGTCAGGACTTCTGTACGGTTGTGATGTCACCACTATGCTTTAGAAAGTGCTGCTACAGTGCCATTTGCAGGCATTTAGACGAGATCAGGCGGTCCAGCGAGAAGGCAAATCTGCCCATTCATTTTGAATATGGGAAATGCGTTTAGGCATCTGCGGTAGACGCCGCAGGGAGGTGAAAAAGTGAGTGGAATATTCAACATCGCTGCCGAAAAAAAACATTTTTTAAAAACTACGAGGGTGAAAAAAAGCCGAAACACAAGCACTTAACTGCCCAGGAGTTTGTGTGACAACTGATTGTTTCCTGCGACAAGCTCCAGAAGAAATCTCAGTCCCAGAGCTGCAGCGACAATAGGTGCATTTCCACTATGGTCAAGTACCCTGAGTGAGGCGGGTCTATCTTGCAAAAAACGCCCCTAATTTACATGTGAGTAGCTCAGGAGGCCATTTGACCGGGTAGAAAATGGCCTCTTTTGTTCCCATTTACCTGGTTGCTGATTGGATAGCTCTCAGCGGGATGGGACGTGTGGAAGTATAGACGCCACAACAACCCGGTGAAGTAGAGTATAGACACTTTTATCCAGTGGTGTAGAAGAACACGGCACTAGATTTCCGACCTGTGGGCTTTTGCTGCATGCTCCATACCTCTCTCTCTCTCTCTCTCTCTCTCTCTCTCTCTCTCTCTCTCTCTCTCTCTCTCTCTCTCGCTCTTTCTCTCTCGCTCCCATTTACACACACACGCACACACACACACACACACACACACACACACACACACACACACACACACACACACACACACACACACACACACACACCGTACTGCAGCGGGGTGACTGCCTGTTACAGTGCCTCGAATATTTAAGGTGGAGTGTTTTCTTTCATGTTACTTGTACATAAGTTGATGTTGTGAATCACACGGGCCACCTTAAATCAAACTACAACTATTCTGTATTTCTCATTTAGAGGAAGAGCGGTGCGCCGCTGTATCACTTATCAGCTATCACCGGCAATCCAAACCCATTCAGAGTGATACGTCACCCCCGGAGTCTCGTAAATCCCTCTCTGGCCTTTTTTTGTAATGGAAACATGGCAAGTGAAAGGCCATTTGCCCTGAAACTTTCCAGGAGGCCACTCTGTAGTAGTAGTAGTAATGGAAACATGCCTAAAGTGTGCAGATGCGAAAGACCCTGAAAAACACTGACCTACACTGAGTGTTTTAACATAGAGTGAATACAGGTATATTTCAGTATGTGCGTCTTGAACATTAAAGCATGCAAGAATGTTCTAGTAGAAGCCCAAAATGCAAGTATATACTTGAAAATGAACATTATATTAGACCTTGGACCTGGACTAATGAGAACATGCACAGGATATTAGACCTTTAAAATACTAGTTAAGTTCTTCAGTCAGTCAAGCCTCTCTATCATGTGACATTCGCTGACGGCGGGTCATGGCAGTGATGAAAAGTGTGTCAGAAGTTATTAAGGTGAATTCCATCTATAGGCCAGATCATGACTCCTGTTGAACCGTGGTTATAATCTGTATAGTGTACAAAACCGAGAAATGTCACCAGTCCCTTGGAGGGGTTTACATGTATGCTCCAGGCTCGCTCTCGCTCTCGCTCTCGCTCTCGCTCTCTCTCTCACACACACACGCATGCATGCACACACGCACACACACACACACACACACACACACACACACACACACACACACACAGCAGCAGTAATTAGATGTTTAAATGAATACTCACTTTCTATCACGGTTAAGAGTATTTTAGCAACAGTTCCACTGACTGAAATTTGTTTGTTTTTTTATTTTCCTAAAGCATGTCCCATGGAGAGTGAAGCGTTCTTCATCCTGTATGTAAGTCTCGTCTCTATTTCCTTGAGGATCTCTGATCCTGGTTGGCCAGGCCTGCAGTCTCCTTTATCTAAAGTTAATCACTCAGCAGACCTGCCCCTGACTCATGGCTGGCACCCAAACTGTGGATTTATCTCTCACACACACACGCACACAATCGCGCACACACACGCGCACACACATGCGCACACACACACACGCTCACACACATACACACACACACACACACACACACACACACACACACACACACACACACACACACACACACACACACACACACACACACTGGCAGGGCAGCTCAGTATCACCGGCACCTGCCTTTAGCACATTTGACCTTCCTCCTCTCTCACCTTCACTTCACTATCTTGAACCTCTTGTAACTTTAAAAAAAAAGATGTTGATATTCACTCAGCACAATGAGACTTGAGGCATTTGAACAGATGATAGACGAAGACAGAGCTACAGATTTAATCAGTGTTACCTTTGTGGCTTTGGTTCAGTTGTGTAAGAAGCTTGTAGGTTAAAATCACAGGAGTAAGCTCTTTGATTGTCTGATAGACTGTGATAGACTGCGTCTCTGTGAGGGTGACTAATTAGCAGTGCCCTAATTTGGAAATCAGTCATTCTTTGGCGGAGAAAGCAGGCCGTGATTTAATACCACAATCAAAATCAAACCCAATCACCAGGGCTTTCAGGGTCTGCAGGATTATTTTTTGAGTTTGTTGCCATGGCAATCAAATCCATCCCATCGTGGCGTTTCCAGCGTGCAGTGAAGGATTAGATGGTGATGTCAGACATCTGTGTCAAATCCTTCTCCAGCTCATTTCAGCCATTTGTCATGTTGTCAGATGACAGCCAGACACAGGCAGAGGAAGTAAGTGTACTGCAGCTCCATGATGAGTTTCTAACTCTTGTTTATACCCTACTTCCTTCTTCCGCCTGTTGGCTTCCTAGTTTCCTATCCCTCCCTCCCCCTGAGGTAATATGCCCTTTGAGGTAAATACCATTTGTTTTGTGGCTTTCCTATGATGGCTGAATAATGGCTGGAAGTATGTGGCTAAATGAGAGTCTGAGGCCGGGGATGGGAGTAATCTCGCCTTCCTTTCTGAGCGGTGACATAGGCCAATAGAGATTAATGAGAGTGCAGGGGTCTTAACACTTTCACTGCTACAAGAGAAACAGCATCTGCTCGGCTCTGTGTTGTTTACACTCACAAACAGCCATTTACTCGCCCTACGCTGATACACTATATTAGTATCAACGCTACACAAGTCTTGATGAAAAAGAACCAGGAGTTTAGAAGTCTTTTAGGGTCATAAATCCAAGTCATTTAAGTCTTAAATAAGTCCCAAGTCATTTTTATTCTTGGGCAAATTACGTCCCAGGTTATTGTTTCTTTGTGTGCCTAAACCTAACTAGACCCCAGCGTTACACAACAACATAAGACAAAATTATACAACTGATAAAGGCCATTTAAATAACCTGAGAGCTAACATACTGAAATCAGTCTGTAAATGACCCACCAAGTGTGAGTGCCGAGAGCGCAACCTCTAAAAAGCAATTGTTGTCGTCATTACCGGACCTGAGAAGGTTAATGCTTTATTTTAACTCACCACAGCAAACACTACAATACTCATGTTTTATTTCCTGATTTCATGTTTCCATGCTTTTAAGTAATCTGTGCGGATATATTTAGTGCACTGTTGATAATCACAGAGCAATGGTAGCAGGTCAACTGATGTGGATGCAACATGCCCACCATCTGTGTGTGCTACATTTTAATCTCTGGGAGGATTAATGTGGTAGTCCATATGAGGGGTTTCTTACATGTATAATGCCCTCAGTTTTGTAGAAAAGTGAGTGTTACCCCTTAAAAATACATCCTGCAGTCCTGCACTGGAAGGTGACAATGAGATAATTACTTCTCCAGAGAAAAGAATGCTGTTTAATGAGTGGAGCTGGGAAATAAATGTATTTGGCTTTAAAATGCAGCTTCTGTTGTGTAGTGCTGTACCCCCCATCCTTTAAAAACAACAGATTAACACTCAAAATAGATTGGATTACATTCAAAGAATTGTGACAGAGAGAATCGTCCTCACTGTGCGCCGCATGATAGTCGCTTCCAACTGAGATGACTTATTCACTCCGATATGAAACTGACTTCAGCTGCAGAAAATACAGTGATTTTTGTTAGTTTAAGCTCCAATTTGTTTTATGAAAACCCGAAGCCCATCTATCGTTTGTATACTCAAAGTTAATACTGAGATTATTTGCTTATACAGTAATAGCTCTGTAATGCAACCAGAGCAGAATTTCTCCCTAGGCTCTAGTTAATAGCCATGGAATAAATTAACAGCGAACAGAGTCTTTATCTCGCTTATATGCTAAAAAGGGTTACACATACACGGAAAAGTGCTCTGAAGCTATTTGAGGATTTTTAAAAAAAGCAACAACACCTCAAGGTATGGTCCGGGCATGCAAGTCTAATTGCACAGCGCTGGAAAAAGTGTTGGGAGGAATTGAGACAATGTTCCCCAACTGATTATTTAATAGGCCGACACATTAGCTGAGCGCAGCACATTTTGACTGAACAAAATCTGGCTCTGGATCCCCCATTTTCTCTGCTGTATTACAAACTCCATCATAAAATTCAAAGCATAAAAGGTTCTTATCATAATTTCATCTTCTGAACAGGCCGACAGTAAGAAGGTAAGTAAGTCCTTGTCCATTGTCCCATCACTGTTTACCTGTCCTGCTGTATTCATTGTTTGATATCACAGCTCACTGACGATCCGTGATTGTTTCCCAGATTTACGATATAGTGTCCTACGGTATTTTATCCTGTGCGATATACTCTGTACTCTTACTTTGATTTATAATAGCTGCTGCCATGCTCAGCAGCACACACTGCTGTGTGCACCGTTACGCTGTAGCGTAGCAGTGCTGATCAGTAGCCCTTGGAGGTGATTTATGAGCAATGGGATTTCCGGTCAGAACAACTTAATTGAGCCTGTATATTCTCCAGAGCAGTCCTTGAGAACGGGATAAGGTAATGAGGGGGGAAATGACAAGTAGAAGACACTTTGGCTGTAAATCAGCTTCCCTGCAGCTGCCAAGATAAAACGTTTGAAAAAAAACCCACAAAAAAGTACACCTGCACAGACGCTGTGGAGCTTCAAAATCACTTGACTGACCTCAAGTCAGTCAAGTGGCCTCTCCATTGTGACCTCATTCTTCTCTCTCTCTTCACCCACCGGTGGACTCTTTGTCCCAGGGGGAGCCCGGGTTAGCATGGGTTACCCAGCTCGCTCTCCCTTACTCGTTGCTCAGGAACCCTGAATATTTAACGTAATTGGAAGCCTTGCACCTGGATCCAGAACCTTGTTTTTGTGCGTTGTACAAGGCTGGATGGATCCCAGAGGATCCAAGAATGTGAAGGGCTGCAGATAATACATCTAACTTACTGTAATGCTGACAGCAGTTGTGTAAGGAAATTAATGATTGTTGTACCTCAGTGCTGGCGCCAGAGCAGTGAGCTGATGGGTGCTCTAGGGCGCCAAAGGAGAGCAAAAGTGGACTCAATGCCTGCTGAAGTCAGCACTATTGAATGACACCTGTCACTGCAATATATATATATATATATATATATATGTATGTATATATATATGTGTGTGTGTGTGTGTGTGTGTGTGTGTGTGTGTGTGTGTGTTTGTGTGTGTGTGTGTGTGTGTGTGTGCGTGTGTGTGTTTGTACTTGTATCCCCAAGTGTTGTCAGGGCTGCAATGACGCCTACCTAATTCCATTTAATTTCAATTTTACTGTTTGGGGTTGAACAATATTTTTGGTTACCTCACTGATATAAATAGGTGCTATATAAATACTGGGAACATGTAAGAACGTTCAATCCACAGAGAAATGCACACAGTCTGTATTCAGAAACTATGTTTTTAAATGAGCCGTCAGGACTTCTGCATGGTTGTGATGTTACAACTATAGAAAGTCACACTACAGTGCTGTTACAGTCCTTTCTGCGGTGCAAAGACGGTGCATAGATTGTGCAAAGAAGGTGCAAAGACGGCCAAAGACCCACAAAAGCTGACCAATCAGAGCACACTGGGCTTTTTCAGGAGGGAGTCTTATAAAGAGAAAGACGCAAAAACGAAGTGTTTCAGACAGAGGGTGAATACAATTACATTCAGACAGACGGTATGAGAAAAATAATGTGTTTTTTTTTTCAGTAAAGCATGTAAACATGTTCTCACTGTAAGCCTGTGTTGTGTCTCCGTTAGGGAAGTCCCTCCATGCAGGATATCGCTCCCAATTTCCTGCAGGGGATGATGGTGATGACATTCACCAGGATTGTGTCATTTATTCGCCTGAACTCATTTGTAATATGTTCCATTGGTATTTCCACACATTGGACTTGACAGAATCAGGACGGAGTGAGACCCCAAATGTACTTTAAGGCTGTAAATTGGCTCCTATTTCTCAAACTACGTCCCAGCAGGCTCCTTATGAAAGAGCACAGTATGTAGGTTCAGTATAGGCACAGCTCTGAGCACAACGTGGCATCAAGATAGAGATTAACAGTGTTAACAGTGAAATATGATTTTTAACACCGTGAGAAAACTAGGTCCCTGTGTTGATGCAAGAATGTAAATGTTTTGTTGTGAATAGCTATCTTCACATTTAGAAAAATAATAATTTGAGTACCTTCTGGGGAAACCAGCTTAAGTCACTGTAAAATTTGAAGTGAGCCAAAAGTGTTTGCACATGTTTTGTACAGCATTTGTCCTTTTTCTTGAATATAATCATAGGAATACCCTTTGTTTTGCCGCCATGATGAACAAATATGCAAATAACAAGAACCTCATGAGAAAGATCTGAGTCTCCCAGTTAGTCAACCACATTTCCATTCACTTCCTGAGATGTCAGTCATCTAAAATTAGATGAGTGAGCAAAAAAACATGTTCGTGTTGGATATTTATGGAGACGTGCTGAAGGCAACAAGACCTCTCCCGGTAACGGTATTTTTCAGAAGAAAGAGATAAATTGCATGTTTCATCTTTCTAGTCCCGATGTCAAGCTTAGCAGAAATTATCCTGTGCCTCGCTTGATGTAAAGCTCCAGACATCTTCCACATTGCTACAATAACACCAGTTATCACCTCGGATTTATACCATTACAACAAAAGAGAATTGTATAATACAGAGTCTAATCCTTATATTCAATGTATGAAAAATGAAATCCTGTTTGCTCGGTTTTACATCATGCCTCTATTATTCCATGTGTGAATATTTTTCTGGTCGCCTAATATCTGATAAGCAGCGTAATTCTCCCACTCTCAGGCTTTGCAGTCATTTTCTAATACAAGGGCTATAATCATGCTGTCAGACCTGTCTCATGCTAAAGAAAGCTGTGGTGGGAAATGCAAGGCCTGCAGGCAACCCTGCTGGATAATTGAGGGCAGTTAGCGGTGGAAGTGATGTTTTCTGATTGAAGATTTAATGTTACTTTGCATCCTAGAGGAGGATGTTGGTTATTGACCGCCTATAAAGACCGTTAGTACTGGGCCAGGATCTGAGGCTATTGATCTGTAAGGAAAGCAGAGAGCAAACGTTCAGGTGGTTCTGTGGGATAGGCCAGCAAGGTCACCGGGGCAGGGGCAAGCCAGGCCAGGCCAGGCCAGGCAATGCTGTTATACTGCATATTTTATATGCAAAAACAGATTCATTGATTTTTTTCACGGGGGTATTAGGATTGAAGTGAAGATTGAGAAGTGTGAGCCATCCAGAGCGGATCCGGTTTTCAAAGACGGGGAAGGGGGCATTGGATTTCAAACTGTGAGATTTCATGCTGTGTTCCTATTGAATGGAGGCTGAGAGGAAGAGATATGGGCCCGGGTGCAGAGTGAAGGAAAGGCCACTATATCCCTGACAAATTCATTACGTTACAGTCCCCTTCTAGGTTTTTGCTATTTTATTCTCTGCTGAATCTAATACCCTTTCTATGAGTTTCTGGAAGTCCATTCAGAGCGTAACCCATATCTCTTCTTAGCTAAATAGCAGCTAAACGGAGACTTAAAAATGTCTTTTTTTTCTTTCCTTTTTCTAACATTTGGGTGCAGGCTGCTGTCTTATTTGACCAGGATTATAGGTTTCAGTTTGCATTTCTGCCTTAGCTGAAAAAAAGTATAAGGGCTTTGGGGGTATATGTCTTATAATCTGTTTTTTGTCATATGCATTTCCGCACGTGGAGCAAAAATGTATCACAGAGCCTTAACAAAGCTTTTCCCTGTGAACTTGTGTTGGAGGACACCCACTGTCCCAAGAGAGAAGCAGTTCTTCATCTATCATCACACAGGCTGTTTTGGGGGGTTGCAACGATATGGTCCCCAAGCCTCGCTCCTTTATGGATGCACTGTGGTAACACTGCAGAAATCTGTTCTCTAAAAATAGCGCTCTCTATAAATGGTGCTCATGATGCACAGCTATGGATCTCTTCCTGTTTCCTTGAGATCCTCCCAAGAGGATGAGGCACACACTGAAATGTCAACAAGGAAGGATCTATTTCACTTCTTCAATCAAGCCAGTTTTGTGTGGGGTAGGTTGGTTGTCTGGCTGCTGATTGTGACGGCATGTGCAACGCAATTTACTTTTGTTTTCAGCCCAGCACAGTATCTGGTAAATATAAAAAATCTCAACCAAATGATTGTGCAAATATGCAATTTCCTGTCACCTCTTGGAAACATGGAGCTTTACTCCTGTCACTTGAAGAAAACAGAAGAAAGTCTATCCAAATAAGCTTAGATTTTTACAGAAATAATGTCAAACCATAATCTCACAATCCAAGTGAAAATAAACCCTGTATTAGCTCTTTTGCTAACTGCATGGAAAAGGGTAACTAGCTGGTTAACCAAGCTAGCTGTTTGGTTGTTGTTTAATTAGCCTCAGAAGTTTATAGAGTTACTAGTGGTTAGTTTTGTGTGTGTGTGTGTGTGTGTGCGTGTGTGTGTGTGTGTGTGCGTGTGTGTGTGTGTGTGTGTGTGTGTGTGTGTGTGTGTGTGTGTGTGTGTGTGTGTGTGTGTGTGTGTGTGTGTGTATGTCCTTGTGTCAAAATGTGGTTCTATTTCATTTAGGCTTCGCCAGGCTGTTGCTGCACTCATTGGAGTTACGACGCATTAGAAACAAGCCACAGTCTCCTGGGTGAAAGTCCTGCGCTTATTTGACCCATCCACAACCCCGACCTCCTCCCCTTTGCTGCTGGGAATGAGAACGGGCTAGACAATCGTGTTTGGAATGAAAAGGTTTACTTCTTGACCAATTATGACATTAAGACCTGTGTTGAAAACAATTGGAATTTCCATGTGAATCTAAATTTACTGAAGATCACAAGAAAGTTCAATAACAATAGATACAATTCAATCCATTTATTAGCTTTTTTTGCACACTTACAATCAAGGATTAGTCAAATATCCACTGGCATTATATACTCTACCGACACAACATCATCTATCCAACACGTAATGACAACATTGGACAAAAAGTTTTACAATTGCAAACGAGGCAGTGCTTTCCTTGTGTAAGTTAGCCCCAGTCATAACACACCATTTTTGCCCATCACACAAAACAGTGAATTTAAAGTTTGTTTGATATTGCATATTTATGCTTAGGGTGAAATGACATGCAGTGCCGATATCAAAGCCTACTATAAGTATATGTGTTATCAGTGGAGTATTAGTGATATTCCAATGCTAACTCACAGCACCATATGGGTACATCCATTTTTTTTAAATCAGCTGTTGTGGGCAATTGCACATATAGTATGTGATATCTTGATGGATTGAAATGTTGCCCCTGAGGTTGCTTTGTTGCTTCAGCTAGTGATATAGTGGCTGTTAGTACACTCCCGGCTCTCTGAAGTGAGAACAGGGTTAGTAATGTAAGCCCCAACAGGAGTAACCTGATTTACACATGTGCATATCATACACAACACTGTGCATACTTTACAAATCAATGACTCCCACTGCCTTGTACTGTGTGTGCTCAGCTAGTCATGCTGGCGGGAAAGTGGCCGTAGTTTTTATTTTCTAATACAGTATGTGCCTTAGAGGGTGCAGTCTATTGCCTATGCAAGTTAATACTCTTCATCGATGGTGACATGATACTACCACCTCCTCCTTCTTCTTCACACATATTTAGAGACGGTACTTTCTCAGGAGCTCTGATTGCCACATGTACTTCCTCTCCGGAAAGCGATCAGGAATCCTGATGCGCCGGAAGTCCTGAATGCATTTCTCCAGCTCCTGCTCTGGAGTCATCTTCTCCTTGTTGGCTTTCCTCTTTGCTGCCTCTCGTTCTCGGACCCCGAAGGTTCTCACACGGAGCATTTCAGTCTTGCGCCGCATCTCTGCCTGCTGCAGCATGTGAACTGGTCCTTTGGGCATGGGACGGTCCAGCGTCTGGATGTTGTGGCGCCGACTCACAGGTCCACAGATCACCGTTCCCTGAGGGGAACTGGCCTCCGACTGGGTCTCAGAACAGGAAGTGGAGAGCTCGTTGAAGGAAGTGCCACTCTCTCCTTCACGCTCGCCTTTGTGGCTCTTGCAGCAGCAGTCACAGTGAGAGGATAACCACCTTGAGGGTCCACCTAGAAAACACACACAATCACGTTTGTCACTTTTTTTTGACCACATCCAGTACATTACGTACAGTACACGGCAAGACCCTCTTTCGCGCAGAAATGCACTGTAAACTAATGTCCCAGCTGTCCGTATACTGACATATTCTAGCCGTAATCAAAAGAAACAGTTGTACTGATCAAGCAAATGCTGACAAATGCCTTCACAGCAGTTTCAATGTCATACAAATATCTTTAACTGAATATCAGCTGAGTGTGTGTGGGTATTTAAGAGAGTACAGATGTAAGAACATGCAAGTTATTGGCTTTGACATTTAATTGCTGAATTTCAAAGAGCTTGTGGGCTGTGCATATTGCTTCTTCTGATAAGGAGAAGTCCCAGAGCTTAGGGTGGTTCAGTACGGCTCCCTAAAAGACCTTTCCCATTTCCAGAGGCAAAGCTTGTCTCAGAGCCAAAACAATCAGGTTTGCCATTGCAGTTTCTTATTAAAACTGTAACCTGACTGCCTTGTATTAAGAAGGGGGTGTATTATTTAGCTATAGTTTTCAGATCACTCAGTCAAATAACTCGACAAGGTGCTTTCTGCCTTTAGGGAGGCAACAGAAAAAGGTAAACACAAAGAATAATTCATCTTGGGTGATAACTGAACTGGATCAGTGAACAGTGGAGTATATAGATGAACCTGCAGGTGTTCCGGCCTCCTGTCATGACGTGTGGACACTGAACCACGAAGATTTAAGTCTTCATTCTTGTACCTACTTCTTGGATATCGTCTCGCATCCTCCTACACTGCTAATTATAAACCAGAAATACTGTGCTGTGCTCGCCTGCTGAAAGTAAACACTGTAGCTGTGTTTCATTTCCTAAAATATCCCTGAACTATGCTCTCTTTTAGTTGTAGAAATGCAGTGCAGTGTTGAAAGCTGTGGTGCTCTATGTAATATAAACAACACAGACTCTAAAAACCTCTTAATGGCTTTTTCCACTGTGATGATACAGACTCAATAGCAGTGATATCTCAGAGGGAGTAATAATTTGTCCATTAGCTCCTGCCAGTGCATGCACCAAATTATACTGAACAGAGTTCAAGGGGGATTTTAACCTCTCTGCGCACACTGCAATAATGACCTTATCTCTAGTGCGATGATTGCATTGAACTGATAGTGAGAGAGTCACTAACAGCTTTTTAATGGCTAATCCATGAGTAAAGGGGCCAATCAGCGCACCAATTTCCCCCCGCAGAAAATGAATCTAGCTGAATCCAGCAGACAAGCAGCACCCGCCAAATGGATGCAGGCGCTTTAGCGAGGAGGATCAAGAGGCTGAGCATTGTTTCTAAATGGATGGATGCTGTAGTCCAGAGGGGCAACCCGTTTAGGAACCTAGCCAACACCCAATAATAGCATCATAAAATTTGCAGGCCATGCAGTAGAATGAATTGCATTAAAGACGCTCACAGGACGAGAAGCACCTTGCATTTTGTTTTATACAATAATTTGCCTAAATGGAGCATGGACCAGCAGCCACAAACTAAGTTTCGGATAAAGTGGTGTAGTGTCAAGCTTTGATGTCCCACCTTCAGCGCTGAGGCAGGAAGCGACTAAGAGTCATTCTCGGGTACATTTAAACAAGTGGATGTGTGTAATAACCTTTGGTATCTTTTCAGGGAAGTCATTGATTGTATTGTGTTTTCTCAGATCTATATAGCCTTTCTAAGAGGTCAGATTCCAACCACATTAAAAGACGGGGGCTGGTTCTCAGACCAGACTCAGGCTGCGTCTGCACTTCTCATAAATAACACAGAGAGAGGGAGTTGGGATCGGCACAGAGGCGTGTCACACAGGGTATCGTCAAACTCCTCTCCATCTCTAATGAAAAGGAGGGATGTTTGTCCTCGCGTCTGAGAGAGGTCAGAGTTTTATGGAAATTCAACTGCCTGGATACTGATTTCGAAAAAAGTACATGTTTTTTCCCATTTAGATGTTTTAAATGTCAGAAAAGTGGGACGTGACGGGAGCTGAAGGCAGGGGGCTCTGACCAACTCAAATTAAAATGTCAGTGGCTCTCTTGCCAGACAGTATTTTTTAATTTTTTTATCTGTCCCTCTAAACTGACTCATCAACGGTGTGTGATGATTATTTCTTCTTCTAGCAGAGCAGCTCTGTGCTTCAGTCTTGTAATCTGAGAGGCATAAAATAAATAAAGAGAAACAACATAGACTCATCGCTCAGCAATTTCACATTGTCATTGCACATAACCAGGAGACTGTAATGCAGTTTATTTCTGATTTGCACTTGAGTGACCCAAAACTGTCTACTTTTCAAATGTGAATCGCAGCAGTGATGTGAACTGTGCCCTCAATCTGAATAAATAAAAATAAGAGGAGGTGTGAAGTAACTTCAAATTCTTCCGTTGCTGCTTGGTTTTGGTGTAATAATATTCTATGGCTGAGACTTAGTAGACACAATAGGGAGGAAAAAGGGAGTCCTGATTAGTTTGGTGAAAAAAAAAGCTATATGTATTAGCGGTAATATTCTCTGACAGGTTAAATATGCATATTCATGCAGCCAGTCAGGGAGTTAAGCTCATATGAGTTGAGACGCTCTGATCTTAATATTCTCCAGCTCCCATATCCAGTCACACAAATATTTTTTACCCTGCCGCTGCCTCAGGAGGAGTGTAGTTTACATGCTTGTTAGCTCACAAATTAGGCCAGCGTGTCCTTGCAGCAGGAAAAAGGCCTGTCTTGCAAAGGCAGTGACCGTCTGTCCTTTCAGGGTGAGAGCAAATCCATTTCACCAAGATAGTCCTATACGCTGCAAAAGTATCACTTCAGCAGTTTGTGTCAAGCCTAACCTTTTTCTGTACGTCGGGTGGAATAATGTCTGTGATATCTGCATACAATTGAATTTGTCAATATTAATTACCACCACCAGCCAGCTGCTGAAAGAACCATCAGCAGCAGCAGTGATGAGAAGGAGCTGGAGAGGAAAAGTCGGGGTGACCCAACAAGCTTTACGTGATAGTTCAAGGACACTCGTACTCTCATAGACCCATTACTGCCCTGGTCCAGATGATCTGCTTTCCATCAAGAGAATGACAGTTTCATTTGCAGATTGTTAATGACAAGGGGGTACGGTCCCCTCCCAGTGTCAGAGGGTGGCTGCCCCGCTGCGTGTCTCCCTGACAGAGAAATGAACAAGCAACTCAAACAGATTGAAATGTCTGTATTGGCCTCTCCTTGTGGACCTGTCCCCTGACCCAGAGCCCCACTCTTCCTCAACACAAGCACTGATGTAGCAAGACAAAAGCAAAAGAATGTGTCCTGAGCTCTTCTCATCACCTAAATGAGGCCTCAAGAGGCTGGAGGAAAGACGAGGGGCAATTCAGGCCCCTCGCTCTGTCAAGTACAAAATATTCAAAGAGGACGTCTAAGGAATGTGAGTTGTAAGCTTAAGCATTAGATCCTCTCAAAATTGCCATTTCCATGTCTTTTTAATGTATTAATTATAAAGCAGGTCGAGGTGCAACATACTGTGATTCTTGCAGCAGCGGAGTGCGAGCAGATAGGACAGGATAGAGGCGTAGTAATGCATATACATATGTCTGTGTACATTAAAATAGCCATGCACTTGTTTTGGGGTGTTTTATGTGTTGAGTTCTGAGGACTTTTACCCTCTCACAGTGCGTTTTCACGTCATCAGAGTTAATTGTAAACTTGAGGTCGCCTTAAAATGTCAAATGTAAATTGATCAGCATTCGTGTGCACCTTGCTAACAAGCTGACGTTACCTAGGTAGCGCTAGCATTAGCTGGTAATTTAAGGAAAACTGGCGATTTTCAGCCAACTGTGTCACTGCAGCGAACGACACCAGCGACCATGAGGTCCCAGCTCACCCACAGTTTTCCTCTTTAGTTTTTAGCTTAGCAAAGCATCATTGAAATGACAGCAGTATCATCATGTCATGTAGCTAGGTCCTAAATTATATAGTCTATGTACAGTTTATATGCAATGACGGTGCAGAGACACCCAAACTGCAGATGTGGAAGCTCCGGAAACACTGACCAATCAGAGCAGACTAGGCTTTTTCAGGAGGGGGTCTTAAAGAGACATGTACTATACATGTAACTATACTACAGCAGACCCCAAACCTTCATTTGTGCTTTATACAGCCTACTTGCCAAAACAATCACTACCCTGCAAAGCCCCTGTCTTCAGGAAACTCTCAGCCCTGTCCACAGTGTGAGCTCCACCATCCAAGTAGCCATTAAGTGTCTCTGGAGGCATCATTAAGGTGTTGGATGTCAGATGGTAAGAGCTGTTATACCTGTTCTCCAACAACCACATAGAGCAGAAGTAGCAGAACCAGGGATAAAAAAAAGACTATATTCAAATTATAGCTGAACAATTCAAATTGAGGTTCCAACTGTATTTGTCCTTTTAAAGGAACGTACTGGAGTGTTTTATGGTTAGATTGATGGTTTACCTTTAATGCAGCCATGGCTTCCACTCTTTTCAATATGGAAACTGTAAATTGCTTAATGTGGGTGATCCATCAAAGTCTATATTTAGTCTCTTTATTTGTCCAAACTGCTTTATCTTCACTCAGTAATGAAGTTACTAGCCGGGACTATTTTGAAAACTCTCCTTGTTGGTGCGTTCAAGGACACTCCCAACATCTGTGATTTGTGAGTCAGCAGTCAACAGTGTATTGTTGAAAAATCCAACCCAGAAGGTAATCAGTAAGGAAGAATGACAGTGTGAGAGGGTTAGCGTGTGTTTGTAACTTTGACCAAGAAAAAGATAATTAAAAGTTCATTGTAACTTCAAAGTATGATGATTTAAAAAAATATACATTCTTCCCTTTTGCATCTGCAGCCTTTCAATAAGCTTATATTTACTTCCGAGGTGAGCCAGATTGTCTACTTGAACTGATATAGTGCAGAAATGCTGCAACCATTGTGAGAAATAATGGCACAAGCACACACCCACGCCTTACTTCTGACCATCTTTCTGCCCAGGTGCTCTTTAAGACGTATATGAGTTATTCATGGGAGCACCATCCATCTCTTGTAGGCACTGCCAATCCATCCAGACTCTAAACAGGCTCCCGGGGACGGTCCAATCTTTGCCTCCATTACACCCAAGCAATTGATTACCCCAACAACCCCCCCCCCCCCCCCCCATCCCCCCGCCCGGACTCTCTCTGCTGCCTCACAGCCATTGTTCAGGAGCTACTGTGGCCACACATCATCTCATTCACAGCCCAAATGAAGACTGCACAGTTATTAACAAAACACACCTGGCAAGTATAATCAGTCTCCATCTTTCTCCATCTCTACTGTTCTCTACTGTACGTGTCTCCCATTTTGACAAGGCGCTTCTACCAGTCCAACACAGTCTCACATCAATGATGATTTGCTCTGACACTGTGATGTGGTAGCAGTAATGCCAAAGCATCTGTTATTGTGTCCGTGGCGACAGCTAATTGTCATCTAAGGAACTGACTCTTATTTTTGGAATATGACTTATATTTCAAATTGCCTTTAAAATAGGTTAGCATTTATCTTTCTAAATTGCATTTCCACCCTGCATGTGTGGAGACGCTGGAAACATTTTGGGATCACAGATTGCTTTTTAATTAGCAGACACTCTCGTCTTTCCCCGGAGATGATAAGCAATAAGGAGACTGGTCCCAAACGCCAACTGGGTTGTTAATCACTGCAGCAATAATGTTGTCACGGCCAATCAAAAAAAAAAAATGTCCCTATATGCTAATCAACCTACATGTCTGCTTAAAAAAATAGCACAGGATCACCAGCTATAAAAGCCCATTTCTGCCAGTAGAAGAAAAAAAGATGAAAAGTTAGATGATAAGTTTAAACGTAAGGCATAACTTTAAATTCTTAAATTCAGTCGTCATTTTTTTATTTACTCAATCAGAATTTTGACTTTTTATTTTATAATTTTGATCATTTTACACCACGCACAGAAATTTATTTTGAAAAAATATTTTATTGGGGCTCATGAATGCTTGCACACCCCAGTACATTTGTGCAGGGGAAAAATCTGACCAATGACTCAAGCAGTCAACCACAATGTGGAGATGTACTTAACCTTCCTTCAGGTAACCGGTCATCTTCATTCATTTTGAGAAACTTCGAACACATAACAGGAACATGTTTACATTTATTTAGAGTTCTCATGTTAATTCAAGAGGTGAACAAGTCATACCCGGTCAAATGTGAATTGTGCATCATGGCCATATGGAGCAAAAACAATCATGAGGAACACTTGGACACCTGAGGACAGTGCCGTTTCCTCAAACAATTGTTTGTTTTAATCTGTGAAGAAAACAACAGCATAGCCTACTGAGCAGAAGCAGATGCCAATAACTGAAAGGAGAGTGTCTTAACTTTTTGAGGGAACGAGTCCCCTGAATGTTGTATGCAATATAAAGACGAATATCTACTTCTGGCATTTTGGAGACGTAAGTCCACAGTCTTACTGAGAGTCAGTGGAGCCTGTAGAAAACAACTGATGCATTTAACAAGAAGAGCAACATGGATGATGCTAAGGAACTGACAGGCTGGAAGAAAGTCTCTCAATTTATTTACGGCACCGGATTGCTCATTTTACACTCTGAACAAAATCCAGCCTTTCCGTCTCACTCCATATGAGCCAGTGATTGGATTGGAAGGGTGGGGGGTAAAAAGAAAAGCAGGGAAATGTTCTGCTGGAAACAACAAACAACAATAAAGCACAGCTGTTCCAGCCCTCCCCAAAGGTGCACTTGTCTACATGCATTCTTAGTTTAGGTCTACCTGCCCTAGGCCAGCCAGTGTCCCACATTCAGAATCAGGTTACAGTATTAGTTCTGAAAGTGCATGCAGGCCACTGTGCTGCTGTGAAGCACGGCTCTCACGCATGTCTGCCTCTGATGTGTCTATCCATCATCCTGACTAGGCCCCTGTCTCCAAACACTCACTATATATGTGTGTTTCCTTTCCCTCTCACCTTGTCTTGTCTCTTTTAATGAAAACTCAGTCCCTCCCTCTTCTTTTTCTGTGTCTCACCACCACACATGTTTTCTCCTCTCCTCAGTCCCGTTGAACTTTCCTTTTCTGATACTTACTTTAATCTATTTTTGCACCTCGCTTCCTCGCTCTTCTTTCTGCCTCAGTTCTTTCTCCCCATGGTCAGGTCTCATGCAACTTTAACTCCCTCATGCCTCCTGCTCAGCCACTCTCCCCTCCATCTGCTTGCCTCTCTTTTTCACTTCCCTTCAGCTTGCTTCCTTTAATTCCCTCTCTTCCCTTTGTGCTTCTCTTACTCTACATCTTCTTCCTGTCGGTGCTGTATTGCTGTGTGTGTGTTAATGGGGAAGAAGGTGAACATCTACACCATATGCCGTGCTCTAGAAAGTTGAATGACTCAGGAAAATCCTAGCCTAAATGGCTTGATGTTCATGCCGGTCAGGGCAGACCCCTCTCTTGTAATTAGCCTGTATTAACAACCATATTGGTTAATCATTAGCAAACCATATGTCATGTCTCTCCAGCCCACCCGCCTGCACCCCCAACCTTGACCCACCAACTGGGCTGTCTTCATTCAGAATAATGAACAAAGTGCTTTTTAACTGGCCATATGGTCTGACTCCTCCCTCTGCACAGAGTGGAATGGATTTGCAGCTAGTTAAGGCATTTTCTGATGAGCAAATTTTGTCTTTGAGTGAAAAGGAGAGCTGATTCAAGAGAATCCGGCAGCATGCATGTGAATTGCGGGCTGCCCACTGGTGCTTTATTATTCATAACCCATCAGAATCAGAGTTTACCATGACGCATGTGCACTTGAAGTGTAGCAGCATTGTGACTCAACACCCCTGAGGGCAGTGGGCAAGTTTGCCTCCTGTCTCAGCCCCTAAAACAGAAGTTTAAAGTCAGCTATTGCAAGGCATGCAAAGATTCAAAAGGATGTGCTGTAACCCGACCATGCCTCCTTGTGGTTTGAGCTAACACCTGCCAGTTCCTGCAGATCACCTCTAAATCGAGACCATTACAAATTACAAGGGTTTTCTAATTGGAAGCTGTGTGGGTAAACCTTTTACATCGTTTGATGAGAAAAACGTCCTTTCTGGGCATGATGCAATACCATACTGACATAGCCTGCCATAGGACTTGGATGTAGTTATACAGGGGAGGGAGAGGCACTTGTGTTTAACTTGCATTAAACATTTTAATTTTTTCTTCTTATTTCTATTTAATTATTATTTTATTATTTAGAGGTCGAGGAGTAGGAATAAATCTTCACTCACGGTAGAAGATGTACTGTGCGTAATTGGACCAGACCCTGTCATCCGCGTAATGACCGATGGAGGACGCAGTCAGGGACGAATTGCAGGCCACAATGTGAAAGCCGCTCTCTGACAGCATGTCAAACGCTCTCTCCAGATGCTTGAACTTGAGGTAAAACCTGCAGGTGTAACGGTCTGGAAGTCTGTCCGCGTCCCTGTTCTCATTTAGGGCGTCTCCAAACACCTCTTTCGCTAGGCCAATCCTACTGCTGACGAAGATCCTCGGTAACTTTTTGGCCTTGACATCAGTTTGACTTTCCCTGCCTCCCCCAGCGCAAGCGCCTTTGAAGGCGACCGTGATGTAGCCGTACCTCCTGTCCAAGGAGTAAGAGGGGTAAAACCTCTGGTCGCTGCCCTGCGACGCGTCATCGAAATCACTGTAGCACAAGTCGTCTGGAAATTGTTTTGAATCCTCGGAAGACAAAAGTTTGGCCAGATCTGTCAGCTGGAAGTATTCCGCCTCTCTTTTCAACCTTCCTCTCTCGGGGAAGTGGTCAGGGAGCACAACTTGCTTGTCTCTAAGGTAATCCAACACATACCGAAACAGAAAGCCATCTCTGTCAATAAAATAACGTCCTCTGAGGTCCCGGGACAAGTCATTTGAAGACCCCTTCTTGTTAGAGAACAGCTTCCCTAGTAATGAATTTGGAAAGCTCGTCAAGGTGGCATGGCGAGTGTAATACACCTGTCCGCCTACGTTTAGCTCGATAACGTCCGATGGAGGGTTTTGCACAGAACCTTGCTCCTTTGCAGGTTGCGTTTTGCAGTTTTCGCTCAGTGCCATTATATATATATATTTTTTTCAGATCTGAGTCTCGATCACGGAGCGCAAACGTCCCAGAAGTTCAGGGTGTGGGGTATAGCTGCATGGTGCTGATGCCCTCAGACCCAAAGCATAGTTTCGATTCAAGCTGCAGCCCTTTGCATCCAGTGTCTCATGACAAACAATTCCAAGGTGTGCCTACAGTATATCCTTTACCCCCATGCGTAAATGTGCCTGCCCACGGTGCATCCTTTTTGAACAGGATCGATTATCATAACCACTGAGCGCATCATGTTACACACATCCACTGACGGGTCATTACTGTGACTTCAAAGAAAAACAATCCTCACTTCACTCGGAAATGTTCCACCATCAGAAAAGTAAAAATAAACCTTTTTCTTTTAAGTTTTCTGTGGAAATGGTCACCTTCTTGCGTCTGGTTTAAGGTTCAATCACTTCAGTCCAAGATCAATTGAAGAATACATCACATCATTCAGCTACCAAGCGTCGCTCCGGACAACTGGGATGCTAAAACAAGCTCCGAGGTTGCCCACAGAGAGGAGGATGGAAGTGGGGACCTATCTCTCCAAACTGCTGAGTGCGGAAACGTTTGGTCCGGCAGAAGCTTTGAGATAATGTTGCTCCAAGCTGTGCAAGAGAGAGAGAGAGAGAGAGAGAGAGAGAGAGAGAGAGAGAGAGAGAGAGAGAGAGAGAGAGAGAGAGAGAGAGAGAGAGAGAGAGAGAGAGAGAGAGAGAGAAAGAGAAATCGTCCCATGAAGTAATGTCTTACATCATCTTAAAGGAAAATGGCATTTGCAGACGATCGACCGAAAGCGGACGATGTTGATGTGGGTGCATCTGTGCAGCTTTTCATGAAATTCTGATGTAGCCATGGGCGGCGTGCAGCTGGCGGAGAGGATTCAGGTCTAATGCAGTTTAACATCCAGCGTTGCGGATTTTAATCCCTTCTTCTGAGTCTTCACAGAGGCTTTCGCTTTTACATTTAACGCTTTTAGCTGACGCGCTTATCCCGAGAGACGGGTAAGGGGTTAGGTCCCGTGCAGTGTCTTGCTCAGAGACTCATCGGCAGTGACAGCCATAAAGCCGGTGATCTGCAGTATACTACTATTCCCTTTATACTTTTTGTTATTAAGAGTAATAGATCAAACATTAAGTACAATAAACTAAATAAAAAATGACATTCTTCTGCATTGGATTGAGCCTGCAAGCAGCAGCATCACTTCTTGCAGCCAGAACACTGTGACTGAATATGAAAATTGATCCCTTCCTCATCGATTTGACCAAGTGAATTCCTATTTCAGGACCACGGACAGATCTCAGCCTGCTCCAAGTCCCAGCTGCTTGATGCTCCATATGCTCTCATATAAACTGATATAAGAGTAAAACCATGCATTGATTAATATATCTTATAGTCTTACATGTATTTTGATTTTAAATTAGAATAATGCATCAGTTTGATGCCCAATTCCCCCATAAAGTGCATGTTCCTTGTAATTTTCCGAACGATGTTTGAGGGTGGAAGAAACACTCATTACTGAGTCATTTTTTCTGGATCATAGCAGGAAGACAGGGGTTTGGGATGTGGTTATTATTTGCTCAGGGCCTGGAATCTGTCATAGAGCCAACGGTATACTCCACGCTGATGCCAAATAATGTAAGGCGGAAAATCCAGTTTGGAAAAAGTTGGATGCAAAGCTTTATTTAAGGCTGGAAAATGCATGCCATCATCTACATAAGTAGTTCTACAGGTCATAAGCTAGTGTTGTATATAAGGTATTTAGCAAAGAATAATGTAGACGTCCACCTGAAAATATGATGTATGATCATCTGAACCTGGGAGACTTATGGACCTGTTTGTTTTATATATGAAGCAGAAGGTCCCTTATGTCCAGTGCATCACATGCAGCAGTAGCACGGATGTGTTTCACACTGTTTTGTTTCTTATGTTTGATTTCCAGCTTGTTTGTTTGGTTTTGTGTGTGTTTTTAAGCCATGTTGTATTAAGTCGGAGACTTTTATTGCTGCAGTGCTGAGAGAAGGCGTTGGTGATGGGAGCGCACCCTTGACTCGTGGTTTTGAGGAGGCAGCGGTCACGCTTTGCCCTCTTAATTCAGACTATATTGTGCTGGAGAGGGGTTGCTAAGCAGCCACAGGGGACTGAGTGGGATTCAAACAGTGGGGATTGAGAGCTACAGTGAACATACCACTGATCTCTTTTTCTGTGATGTGAGGTTGCGCTGCTGACATTATAGGCTTCATAATATTGTAATGTTTTGTGGATTATATGACCTTAACAGTGGAGAGGAAATCATATTTATAGATATAGATGGTTCTAACGTTGGTTTAATACATTCATATCTGAGTATATCTGGTGCTGGACTTGTATGACAGAAGACTTGGAGATAATTCCCTGTCCCTTGCTTGGGGATGGTTCTCTTCCCAGATGTGCTATAAACCCTATTTCATATTCATCTCACTCATCCTCCCATTAGAGCCAATTTTCCAGCCGCCTGTCTTCACTTTATTTCCCGTTCGTGAGCTACTCCCAGGTTAGATTCTATCTCTTTTGGAAAGGGATGAATTTCGTGCAACATCAGCATGAATAATGCAAGACAATATGGGTCCCAGCTGAGCATGAAGTGATAAAATATGTGCTAAAAACATTAAATTGACAATTGTGTATTTTGCAAGCTCTCAAATTATAATTAGTAGTGTGGCCTGCGCTGAAATACTCACAAATTAAGACATTTTGAGGGCAGGTCAGGCTGTGTAGCTTGTACAAAATCCATCTGGCAGGTAAGAAATGGTTTGAAAATGAATTTCTAAATCTCAACAAACCTACATGATTAATGATGAAATGTTCATTGATGTATTTACACTTCTGGTGTTCAAACATTGTTTCTGAGATGTGTGCAAACAAGCCACTGAATTTGCTGTCTTAGAAAATCTTACAATGCAGTGTTGTGCAGCCTTGAAAGCAAACATCTCTGCAGAGTTATTATCCCTATGCAGGCAGTCTATTTCCTCTTCAGCCAGACACTTTCGAACCACTCATATTTCCGGATGAAAGAGGCAGAAGTGTGAACTGGCATGTCTTGAGAAACAAAACTGTGTTTTTCTTTTTCGGGCCAAAATCAAAATTAACAAGAAAAAAAGCTCCCCTCTCTTCTAATAAAGACATTATTTGCTTCATGCTATCTTAACAAATGCACATACAGATTGTTTCCTTGCTATAACAGTAAGGTAAGAACGAAGGTCACCCATTAGAGCGCACTGATTAATCATCATCCGGTAGTGGTTTATCGTTTACTGCTGAAGCCATTTCACTCACATCAAGTGTCCTCTAGAGACAGTGCAATAAGAACACCAACAGGCAGGGCAATTGTAGTGTCATGATATTAGTTATCCAGAAGCAAATTTTACAAAAATGTCTTAAGTCAAAAGTAGGTTTAAATATTGCACCGCAGTCTAGAAGGCAATGCAACGTCATATTATTGCATGCTATTACACCAATACACCAACCGCCATTGTGTTGCATCCTGACTGAGACATGGTTTTAGCTTACTGTTGGATAAAAAAGGTTCCAACATGCAAATAAACCCTAGATAGAGGTGTGAGCTAAACTGTTCTTGCATGCACATGTAGAGCCATCAATCAAGAGTGTCAGATATGAACAATAATGCTGGGACCTAAAATTCTAATAATCTTATAGACATATAGTGGTAGGATACCCAGCTGTGCACAGAGACCTCGTCATTTTCTCTCACTGTATCTTTATATTTTATAGCTGTCCATTAAATGTCGTTTAGACCTAGAATAAGGAATTACACTAAATTAAATCTATTGTGTTTAGGGATCTATAGTCTCCAAATAACCACCAGTTCATCGTTGGATCATCATCACTGCATTGTGGATGATTACAATGTCCATTCATAGTTTATCTCACTGTCCACTGCCTCAGATGTCTGTCTGTCTGTCTGTCTGTCTGTCAAAGGCTCCTTTAGCTGCAATGGAGCGCCCACAGTGGGCAGCTGTATGGACAGGCATGAACACCATTTGTTCCCTTCCAAGGCACATTTTAACTTAAATGCCTTTGCACTTTAAGTTGCTGGGGTTATCTTGGCACCTCTGTGTAAGATAGCATAATTAAATTGCACCGGAATTCATTTATAAACTCACTTGTTTAAAATTTAAAAAATGTCTCATGTTTGTAATTTTGTGTTTTCAAGACTTTTTAATTTTATTGCCATCGGTATTTATTTTCTGCTTGCTCATTTTACTGTTTGGGTCTTATTTTAACAATTGTATCATGTGAAGCACTTTGTGACGTTGTCTGTAAAATATGCTATATCAAATAAAGTTATCATTATCATTTTGACAATGTGAAGTAGTAGCGTGACTATTGCTTTGGAGTTGGTTAATTAGTTCATCCATGAATTATTATTTTATTTTTAAGTCCTCAAAGTGAGAGTTTGAGCTTAAAACCCGGCGCGGCCAGCAGGCGGCGCCGCCTGTTGTAAACAGCTCTGACACGGGGCTGGCTCGCTCAGTTCTCCATTTTGTATGTTTTTCCTGGAGGTTAGCGCCTACTTTCCCTAATGGCTAGCTGCGACTCTCCACAGCTCAGCCACTTTAACGCAGTTTGCATGGCATTTCACAGCTAGATCAAAGTTGAAGATTGGAAACTCATAAAACACACTCACCTCGGTGTGTTTTTGTCGCTAGGAGACGACGCGTAACGTGAACCAATAGTGAGTCAGTGTTGCGTGTTGTGGACTGCCACTTTCAACCAAAACAATGTTGACAGACGACCTGTGGACACACACCAACAGTCAGTCATTTCAAGGGTAAATATGATCTTTTAAGTCACATTTGAGTCGATATACATGTTCGCTAAAGATAAACACGGTAACGTAGCAATGTGTAACGCTAAATCTAGCAGGCTCACGTCACTGTCAACGGGCCAATTGAAGGCTAGAGCTACTTTAACTGTTAGCCACATTGCTACCTAGCACGCCAACAGTTAGCAGTGAGCTAATGTTAGCAAACCCTTAGACTTGGGTTAACTTTGCGGCTGTGTGGTTTTGCTTCGTGGTCGAGCCAGTGCTATGTGTGTTTACTCCAGGGACACTGTAAATAAAGGGGACACTGCTGTCTCGTGTTTACGTTGTGCTAATGGGAATAGTCAGTTAGCTATCTTTAGCTTCGTTTGCTATCAAGGGCGCGCTGCAAGGGGGCATGCTTGGCAACTTTCCCCAGTCTCATATCGCCCTAACCTCGGTTACTTGATCTTTGCACGTGCACAACCTGAAACAATTTTAGATTACATAACAGTGTAGCGTTACATTAATAATCCCCCTTTGCTGTGTTTTTTTTTAATGCGGCTGCTGCGCACTTCACTTAGACCTGTCTGTTAACGCTCTCTGTCTGTTCTTTCCTTCCAATAAAAAGATGGATAAAGGTGGAGTGAAGAAGATAACATACAGAAGAGATGATCATTTAAGTAAACTGGTCTACACTGAAAGCTCCGAGGAGAGAGGTCTGTTGAAAGTGGCTCCTCACAGTGCCATGTCCATCACCTCTGCCACCTCAGTCGTTCTTTCATCCAGCCAGTTGATGCAACCAGGACAGGTGCCTAACGGCCGTAGCAACAGCCCACTTTCAGAGGAGCTCACCTCCACCTCCTTCACTGCCACCGTAGGTTCCTTTTTGGAAAACCCAGAGGCCAGGGGCCTGACCAAAGATCAGAAGTTTCAGTCACAGACTTCCACCACGTTTGGGCGTCAAACCTTGAGGGAAAACTTGCCCCAGTTGGAGGCCAGTATAGCGGATATTACCCAATCCTGCATGGATTCACTTATTGGGGGATCAGATCCCAATTTCTTCCACATGAAAACAGAGGATTTCTCCATGGATAAAGGAGACCAGGATCCCATTGACCTTGATCATGCCTTTGATCACATTGGAAAAGATGTGGACGTAAACCAGAAACTTTTCAGTGACAACACTCTGGACTTGCTCCAAGACTTTGAGCTCACTGGGTCCCCCTCTGATTTTTATGTTGGGGATGATGCCTTCCTTTCCGGTCTGGCAGACGACTCACTGCTTGGGGATGTTGGTTCGGAGAGGGATGTAAAGCCTGCTGTAGCCGAGAGCATTAACGGCAGTGGGGCAGTTTCTGTTGCTCTCAATGGCAGCAGTATGACAAGTCCGGATCAGTCCATCTCCAGCATATCCACAACTGCCTCCTTAGCCCCTACAATCACCTTGTCTGCGCTGGTGAAGAAAGAAAAAGATACTGGCTTCATTCAGCTCTGCACCCAAGGTGTGATAAAACAAGAGAAGACTTCTGCAGGACAGAGTTATTGCCAAATGAGCGGCACATCCTCAACAAAAATGCCCAGCTCTAACCCCATCTCCATCTGTGGAGTCAGCACTTCAGGAGGACCGAGCTACCACTTTGGAGTCAACCCCAGCAGCAATGAAGCTCAGCAGCAGCAGAAGGATCAGAAGCCAGTGTCCAGCCTGTATCTCCCAGTGGCAACCCTTGGTGGGGCCTGGAACAGAATCCAGGCTGTCGGGGACAACTCTGCAATGCTCAGGGCCAGTGAGGCTTTCTCAAGCTCTCCCTCTTACCCCACCACTTTCGCCAGGTAAGAAATGTAGGCAGTGTGTGGTCTCACCCGACCTTTCATTTTAGTCCTACTAACTTCAGCTTATACCTGTATGTGGTTATCCCGGTTTCGTCTTATTTTAAAGGGAATAAGCATTTCCTTTATTAGTTCCACAAGGGGAACGTCAATTTTTTCACTCTGTTGTCATATTACACACACAGGTCCTAAATACACACATGCACCTATATACATGCATTAAATGGAGAGATGCCCTCCCCTGCATCACCTGATATTCTTTGCTGAAAGACCAGAGGTGTTAGTCCTCATCAGATCTGTGGCCTCCGCAGTATCTGAAATAAGCCTGAGCATGGTCATCATGCCCCCAACTTCACACATCGTTGTGCTGACATGATTAGTCATTTTATCAATTAGTTGATCAGCAGAATATGAAGTCATGACAATTTAGGTAACACATTGTTAATCTTAATTATTGTCAAAGCAAATAGTTGCTGGTTACAGCTACTGCAATGTGAGTATCTGCTCATTTATCATATTGCAAACTAATATTGAATATCTGTATATTCTGATATTTTCTGTTTTATATTGTTATATTAGTGGGTTTTTTTAGTGTCTTATAGGGTCTTGTGTCGTATTCATAGATAAAGAGTGTCATTGTGCTACTGTACTACCGGAAAGTTTGGACAGCCTCACTATGAACACAATATTGATGTTCAAATGCAGTTTTTGAGCCACCAGGCTGCCTTTATAGGTACTGTTCACCTGAGAAATGTCAGAGTCGCTGACTGGATATCTCTTAATTAAAAGTATTCGTTTATGGTGCCTTAGTTTTCACCTGTTTGTAACCCTGTCTGTTATAACATGATCACAGTGTTATCATTGGGGTGTCTTCGACAGGGCATGTAACCTGGTGCAGTAAACAAAGGATCAGGAAGCAATGGGGCTTACTATCTATTTCTCTATAGCTCTCACAAAGGTGATTATCAGCTAGTGGCGTTCGTCCAGGATTTTCCAGTTTATGAGTTTATAGACATGAATGATTTATGATTTGTATCAAATAGCCAGTCACGTGCAGCATCATCAGATAAAACAGTGTATTTAACACGTGCAAGAAATATTGATCCCTGCAGACAAATGGGGACATTTAAGTTTCAAAAGCTAAACAAAGTAAAATATATTTGATTAGAATAGAATAGAAGAGAATGTGATAGCAATAGTGGAAAATACTACAGTCAAGTCATGCTTGAAATACTGGATGTATACATTTGTGTTACTTACAGGGCTCATCATTTTTCCCATGCTCAGTCTGCATTACCCAAACAAATGCACTTAAATTAGCTACTTGTCAGTGTGAACATTCACTTCCTTATTTTTATTAAAAAGCAGATTGTTGCATTTTGTGAGAGCACAGGGGGAAGCTTATTATTTCTTGCAGTGTCATCAGTGTCAGTTGTAGTTATAAATTTGATCAAGGCCATCTGATCTGTACTGTCAATTAAATTATACAATAATTTCATCATAATTCACATGTAACAATAGCAGCATATTTAATAAATTAGTGATAGATTTCATAGTTTATAGTCACAGTGAAACACTTGGACGTGGAAACACACATCTGTCATTCTGACTCCATTTTTCCTTCACAGTTGACAGATGAGGAGGTGGACATTTTATGTGTTTTGATAAGCCTAAACAAAAACTGTTCCTTTCACGTTTAGTTTGCGGTCTTGGTTACCATAGCAACAGAGCTTTAAAATCAAGCCATCGTACTGAGACAAAAATGCCTGTGTTAACCCCTAAGTTTGTTATTTAACCCACTAATCCTGCTTTGTGAGACGGGTTCATGGGCTCTACAGGACGTGGTTGCAGCAATAAACACCAAGATCTGGAGAAAGGATGTGTAAAAAAAAGTCAGGGGAATTCCACTTTTATCCAAGTCAGACATTTCATCTTTTTTCTCTCAAGCCTGCTCATCACTGTGTGTTTATGGCATGTTCCAATTGCTACGTGTAATCAACAGTTTGCCTTCTAACCAGATAGCCTCTCACAGACGTATCCACTCAATGAGGATTCATGGAGGTGGTTTCGGTCAAATGTCGTTGATCCTCGAGTTGCATTATGTCAAATTAAAAATAAGCCTGAGGTCTCCATTTGAAGCAGATCTGTCCCCAAGGAGCAGCACAGAGTAGACAGTTCATTCAAAAAAGGGATGCATGAATCGTGGCATTTCGAGAATGGTCAGCCCTGTACTGAAAGAAGGAAATTCTGTGAAAAAGTCTGCATGTTCCACTGACTTACTCATGTGATTTTGATCTTAATTTCAGCTGTTTTTTCTTTCCTTTCAGAGAAATGTATAGAGTCCCAGTATTAAGACTCCACATGGCCCCACAAAGTGTCTTTTGTGCAGTTATTGCTCTGCTGCTCTGTAGAGTTTTATGGGTTCAGCTGTTCACGTGGCTTTGGGATCCAGTCGTGAAGTGGCTGAATAGAAATACTTCACCAACAGTGGTGTGGCAGAGTCACGTGTCTTAAAGGCTTGTCTCTTCTACATTCACGCCTGTCTGATTCATAGCATCTGACAGGGAGTGATTAGCTCAAACACTGGCACGCAGAAGTGCGTCGTGTCAACAAGAGCACAGATGTGGTTGTTGTAGTGTTTTTATTCTTTGTGGAAATGATGTTGACATTTGCATGACTGTCTGACAGTAGTCCTAATGCCCGGTCACCGGGAACAGATGGGGAGAGAAACAAGATACACCTCATCTTCATTTCACATGTGGCTTTGATTGCCCTGTTTTCGTGTTCTGTCGAGGTCTGTGTGTATTTAAGCACAGGATTATCTCTGTGCATGTGAGTGTGAGCCCAGATCATTTTGTGCGGCTGTTTGTGTATTGGCTTATCCATGTGTTAGCTTAGCATTTCTGTGTGTGTGTCTCTAGTGAGTTTGTTTTTGTGCGGTGCCTGGTCGTGACATTTAGCGGGTTGAAATTAGTCGAATGCGGGGCTGTGGTGGCTCTGTGGTTGTCAGGCGGTTGGTATCAGGTCATCATCTCCTCTAAGGTCTTATGCAATGGTGCTGTTGCTTCCTGCTGAGGCTCAGAGCACCTGACCTGCAGTAGTCCCACAGTTTGCTGCTTTGCACTTTACGGGTCCTCTTACATTAGTCCAACTTGCTGGGATCTGACTCCAATTCACACCCTGCCTCACAAACAACAGGTCCTCACACAATGAAGAATGCTTCCACTTGACTAATTGTTCTTATTTGGGCAAATCCACACCCTCATCATATGATAACTGGTTTTTGTTGAGCTTAACATTGAGTTGAATTCAAAAGAAATACCTGCAGTAAGTGGAGAAACAAATGTACAGGCATAATTCCTCTGACAGATAATCACACAGCTCATTAGGTAGGCTTGTATTATGTAAGTTTTGTTTTTTTGCGTGGCATTTCCTCCTTCAGCAGTATTTTGGCCCAGCTCAGACTTAGACATATATCCTGCTTCTGACTTTAGTCTGTTCCACACTTTGTTCCTCATTGCTCTGATCAAATAAGAAATGTTTTGGATCCTATCATTTATAAAAACATTATTTATAATGCACACTGTAAGTTGCTGGAATTTCTTAGAGGCGTTTGACTTGGAGTGGAGAAAGAATGTTTGCAGGAGTAATAAAAGTGGCTCTTAAAATAGAGCTGTTCGCACATCTCGCATTTAGACAAAGCAGGGTAGTGTAGCTTCTGCATCCAGTGTTCTCGTTATGTGCAAGTATGAGTATTGTATGGTTGAGGTTCTTTACACGAATAAAAGGTCATTCATTCAGACTTTCACTGAAGTCACTCATGGAGATGGACACAGATGGACTGTTGTTTTTTTAGTCATTATCAGATGTCACCGTCTGTGTGCGGAATATTAACTAGGGCTGAAAAAACTCATTGATCCACAGAAAGTGAATCTGCAACTACTTTTATAATATACTGTATATGGATCAAAAGGCTAAACACTCTAGTTTTAGCTTTGTAAAGAGAGGTGAGGTTTCAAAGTAATTTTTTCTTTCTTATGTAATAGTAAACTTAGTATCTGTTTTTTATTGTTGGGTCATAATTAGCAATTTCAAGATGTCACATTTTTCACTGTTTTCTGTCATTTTTGTACCAATTGTTAGTTGCAGCCCATTATATTAACTGACTGATAATAATGCATAGGTCAGATTGAGCAGTTAACCAGTCTAAGTTGAATGCAGCAGTGCCTGGACAAGTTGGAGAGCACAACCGGCTTGCTAAGGTGATGAATCTCCAGAGAATTTCACATGTGGGAATATTGAGTCAACTTTGGAAAATGAATGACTCGCTGCTAAATAAGCCTCAGGAAGAAAACCACTTGAAAATAGACTTCTTCTTTGTCACAGCAAACACTGCTATTTTACTGTTTTCCCACGTTGTTTTCCTTGCATCCTGCATAAGATGCACAACCAACAAAAATAAGATGCAAAACTACATAACTGTAGAGTGATGCCCGAAAGAGTCATTAAGGATCGGCATGAGCGATCAATTCCTCGAGTAGTCCTCTGAATAGTCCACCCACGCGTGCACATAATCTCTTACTTCTGCACTTGACCCAAGATACAAACACCTTCCACTTTTGGAACCTGCTCTTTGCCCCACCGTCTGAGAGTAGTTATCTGATCTACATGACAGGGTTACTGTGCAAGGCCCAGACGACATGGAGGGGGGAGGCAGTGATGCTCTAGGCCGCAGCATTGCCAGCACAGAGGCAGTGGACATCCTGTTAGTCTAGTTCAGCTAGGTCTAGTGTCAACGAGCTAGAAGCTTGTTTCAGTGAGCTGTGCATTCGTCTTCAGCAAAATCCACTGGAGTGGTGGAAGTCAGGAGTGGCGAAAAAACTGAGAGTTCTGGCAAAGCAGCACCTGCTGATATGTGCCACCTTTGTGCAAGCAGAGCGCCTGTTCTCCACAGCAGGACTGATCATTAACAGAATTCAAACGCAAAGTTTAATCATGTTTTTGTAAGGAAATAATGTTTTGAAGCTGTGGTTGGGAAAAATAAATCCTTAAAGGGTAACTGTGGCTGTTTTGATTGAGAATATGCATTAGGTGTTGGTAGGCTGTATTGCTGTACATCACTATTCCTGCAGGAAGATGCATTGCGTTCTAAAAGTAAATTTAGAAAAACAAGTACTCGATTGGCCCGCAAGGTATTGATGTGATCCCTTGGTCTTGGAATGAACTACTCGTGTTGCCATATTTGCATGGTTCCCTCATCTCCAAGTCTAAAAAATAAAAATAAAAGTGGTGGTCATTTGTGAAGATTATCTTACTGTACAAAGCGTATAAATAGAAACTTTTCATAAAAGTTTGCCACAGAGTTGGTTTTCTGCATAATCCAAAATCCAACAGAAAATCCATTTGACTTTTTGTCCAGGGAACCAGGCTTCCTGGTCGGTCTACAAAAGAAACGTCATCCATGCGGCACTCTATAGTTCTGCAATTTCGCAGTTTGGGATCAATAAAGTATTTCTATACTTTATATGTAAACATAGTTGTCTGTACTATCTTTAATGCCTCCTATTGATGAAATGTAGGTATGGATAATATATAACTGTATCAAACCACTGACTCAGAGTGATAGGTCATGATTGGGCTAAAGTCAGACCATAGATTCAACTGATGAAGTGAACAGCTGCCAGATGTATCAGCTGTGGCTTGGTGTCTAGTTTGATACACAAGTAGTTTATGTTCTCCATACATACACATGTACATGTATTTAAATAAACCTTGGTAGTCTCTCAGTCTCGGCTT
Organism: Echiichthys vipera; assembly: GCF_963691815.1. NCBI lineage: Eukaryota > Metazoa > Chordata > Actinopteri > Perciformes > Trachinidae > Echiichthys > Echiichthys vipera. The sequence goes on along the minus strand of NC_139831.1, from coordinate 18,658,496 downwards.
GGTGTTTTGAGAGTACTCTTTGAGAGAGTTACTATTTAGTGAACAGTGTTGATCTGGCACACCTCTCTGCCCCCCCTCACTCTCTCACTCTCTTGCTCGCTCACTCGCTCTCTTCGTCCTCTGTCTTTGCTTCCTGCAACCAAGGGCAGGGACCTTGACTGTCAGCAGAAGCTTTCAGCTGCTGTAAATCACCTTTTATGATTTTGCTTGTGTGTGTGAGTGAGAGACATACGTGCCTGTTGGCTTTGTGTATTATGCATGATTGTGTAGATGTGTGTGTAGATGTGTGTGCATGTGGGTGTGTCCTTAACACTGTGGCGGGCAGGCGGACCACAGAGAGCTGCCGTGTAGCTCTCACTCTCCTGACCTACTTTCCCTCCCGCCTGCCCACAGCTGGCGCCGAGTTAACGCACCAGATCAAATGCCAACCATTCCAGTGCCTCTTCAGTTATTACCGCATTCTCCTGTAACCACAGTTTTCTGTATTTAGTTTCTGTTGTGTTTTGACACTGAATAGGTTTATAGAAATTCCCCATATTGAGGTTAAGAGGAGGCAGCTAAGACTGCAAGTTGTTTGTTCCTTTCGTCTTACTTTAGTTTGCAGCTGTCGAGTCAGCAAAGCCAAACTTTGGGAGTGGGTTCCTCCCACATCCAACTAAAGGTATTATGGTTATGCAAACAGGAGCAGCAGCAAGCCTCCAATTCATTTTACAGGCCAGGGAGCCACCTCCCACCTACACACAGTCACTAACTGCTCTTATTATGGAAACTAATATGGAAACTCAAATCCTTCAGGGTTCTTTTTTTTTTTTTTTTTTTTGCTCAGCTAGTGTAAGCCTGTAGCCTAGTGCAACAGTAGTAGCTGCACTAGGCTAGAAAAGGTTAAGTTATTAAGTGGGTTTGTCAATACAGCATGGAGGAGGAGACAATGGCTCCTTGCAGGCAGTGACACTGACGTGTCACATGTAAGTATAATAGTCATGGCTTGTTTCATGAACCAAAACAATGGCCATAAAAACACTTGATGTTGGTGTAAAACATCCATATCCATTTTATAAATGTTCTGTGTCAGAATGGCTTCTGTTTAGTTGCACTAATGTTACTTAAAAAGACATACTGTCTATATTTATTGGAGGGCTCATGGGGCAGATATTTAAGAGAAGTCCAGCCCAGTCTTTGGCCGAACAAACCCGGTCTCTCCACTCCCTCATAGAAGCTGCGTTGTTGTTCTGCATGCAAGAATGATTTAGAGCGTGCAGACCAGTTCCCCTTTCTATTTTGGTGGCCCTTACCTCAGGGAAGGAGCACTTCCTTCAGCTCTCCTCACGCTCAGAGTTTTGATGAAAATGAGGTGTTCGTGCAATGTTAATTTATATCAGTAACACTGATCATCTTTACAATAACACAAAAGTATGTTTTTTATGTGTGCAGCCACCCGGACAGATTATTATATTTTTTTCGGTTTATGTAGGAGATTTGCCTCATCACATGTGAGCCAGGGACAACCGGTTAAACAAAATTATTATTCATATCTTCTCTGAGATAATTCGGGGCAAAGAAATAGTTGGCCATTGCGGTGATATAGCTCTAACGCCTTCTTGACTGAACTGACAAAGAGGCTGGGCTATATAGAGCAGGGCCTTGTGACACCCATGGCTAAAGGGGGATTATGAATTGTTAAGCGGGGCACTGGGCCACCGGCATTATCGTAAGTGCATGAAGTGGCTTGTCTTATTAAAACCCAGGGTGATTGATCGCACTTCTAGCGACGTAAGCGGTTAACTTCCCCAGCACTGCTGTTGTTGAAGTCGAGGCCCATCTCTGTGTGTCTCTGCCTTCGTGCCGTGGCTGCGCTCTGACTGATAGTAAACTCTGAGGGAATGTGAGAACTTCCTGTCGACGGCAAGCACTCACTTCAACAGATGGTTTCAGAAAGAGGAAATTCGGTCTTCCCACACCGCTATGCAGCTCTGATTGGTTTGTGTCTGACAATCCACAAAAACAGATTTGCAACTCGTTTCATGGCTTAGTTGAATGCTGTTGAAAGCAATTCCAAGAGGAAACACTGAAATGCAGTGACATCACTTCAGGCTTACTTTGTTACTGGAAACATATAGCGGCTGCAGTAATTGGATTTGAACCAGTAGCCTGCAGACATCTTGTAAAGCTGTCCCTCTGACACCATCCCAGTGGACCAACAAAGGACAAACTGGTTACCCCTCCACACCCTCTGACATCATCGTCATCCTCACTCTGGACTCATTAGCCTCCACCGCCCACCGTGTTGATTACAGTGGCCTCCTTTTGGAGCTTGAAGGGCTTTTGTTTGCGTGTATGCTCATATGCTGTATGTATGCGTGCGCTCTCATAGTGTGTAGAGGAAACCCCGCATAAATCTTTGTGAGACAGTTGGCGTGCTGGTTACATCATTGCAGTGGCACAGTTTTTGTATGAATTGTATATATCATATGACCCTTCGCCCAGACGGGGTATTCAGACATGCTGGTTGAAGGCAGTGTTTGTAGGGAATAAATGTAATCTACAAAGAAGCATTTTCTTCATCTGTATTCCTATAACTGATGTTAAATTGCATTAAGGCCATTATTGGGAACTCCAGGGCAGTGGATCAAACTGTAAACACAACAGTGACATTATTACCTATAAAGTCGTTATGACAAACTTATCTTGAGTCATGTTTCTGATCTGTGAAGTTTGCAGGTTCTCCCCGTCACCCTTTTCTCCTGACAGTCCAAAGACGTGCAGGTCCTGTTAAATTGGCGAGTTTTTACAAATATTCAACTTTTTTCCACCTACAATTATGATTTTATTATGTTATTATAACTGATGAAGGTTTGAAAGACTGAAACGTGTGAATTAATAAATGTGTCAGCATTAAGGTGTGTTTACACGGACCCTTATATTAAAAAAGGCTTCATGTAAACATGTAATCAGAAGAGACTGGCCCAACCCTAACCCAAATTGAGAGGGGTGGTGTAAACCTTTGATAATCCGTTCAATCAGAATATATAGCGCCTAATAACCATGTAAACACGGTCATTATTTCTCTCTCATTGTAATAAATAAATATTCTTCCCGCACATGTTTGTAACATTAGGTGACATTGCTTCCTGTTCGATAAACAGGGTCACCTCTGAACAGCTGTTGTGTCATTAGTAAATTGTGCTTCCATTCCTGATCGGTAAACTCAATAAAAATGACTCTCATCCACTCCTGGCTCCTGGTCTTTGGTGGAGGAAGGTGTATTCAAGTTTGACGTTCTTGAGCAGTAAATGTCCTCTCTCACTGCCCCAATTTAACGATCGCACGAACAATATGTGCTGCTGAGATGGATGCTTAATATTAAAGAACAATATAGGACATGATCTGGATCCATCTTGAAAGTCATACAGTATTAAAAGGCTGAACCTGTTATTTAAGTAATTGATTTTTAATAAAGTTGGCGGGAAAAAAACTAAAACAACTTCTTCTGTTATATTTGAGGTAGATTAGTTGCTTCAAAGCAGGCGGAGCATTTTTATTCTGATAAAATTCTTTGGGGTATGTAAGCGCACAACTCATCGGATCACTTTATTTAGCGTTCATGTAAACGGTTAAGTAGGAAACCCTAATCAGAATGATTTCATTCAGGTTAAAGAAGTATTGTCCCTGTTACCACACAGTTTGGGGTTTTAGAGCTTTTTTGCAGAAAACAGCTGCTGGCTGCTGCTGAATCAAATTATAAATTTAAGGGCTGTAAAATTTAAACAATGTGCTGAAAAATGCTAAAATAGAGTTGGGTGATAATACTCTGTTGGATTATCACTGTTAGCATCCTCTTTCACATTACACAGTCATGATAGCCACACATCTTATAGCTGTAAGTCAGTAGGCTGGTGACTGTCGGTAGTTCTGTCCAGAACAAATTGTTTTAATTGTTGTCAATAGTGCATATAATAACATTTTATCAATTTTAAATTTCATCCTGCAAATGTTCACATTTTTGACCAAAGATGACGCTATGTTGGGAAACACGGATATGTTCTGGTTATGACAAGGCAACTTAAAAAGGATGATCAGAAGTTCACTTATGGTGTACTGTATTTGTTGGATTTGGATACGGGATTGATTGATTACTTTTATGTTTTCTTTTTCCACTATTACAAATAAATGATGAATGTGATTTCTGTGTTTACTGGTGTAGATTGGACTTTTTTCTTTTTTTTTGGAGTTTGAGTGATGAATCCGATTCTAAGGGCGCACTTACACTGTCCGTCCGTGCCGTGCCCCGGGCTTTAGGGTACTTGTCACCCCCTCCCTCTACCCCCGTCCGCCAGGCCCGTTTGTACTCACACTGCCTGGGCCTCGGCGAATGCTTCTTGCCTGTCCATACGTCATCACGCCGTAACACGTCACACGCATAGATTGCCGTCATCGCGATGCGTTGCTTTGAAAAGCCCACCTCTCCCAAACGCTCCGTGGCCGTCAAGTCATGGATGAACAGTGTGAGTGCGCCCTAAGTCTAAAAACAGCTCTTTGGTTTCCTCAACAGCTATAAATATTTCTAGTAATGTTCCTTATGCTCAGGTTGTTCACTTCAAACTATGGTAAAGTGTTTACAATATAGAGTGTGATTTGTTTGGTCTGTGATACATTACCTGTAACTACTACTGAAAGTAAAACATTTTGGTAAAGTTTCTTTGCAGAATGTGATTATAAAAGAAAAAGCAAGCAACAGGGTGCATTTTGAAAATGCTTTTTGCTGGATTTCCATGGATTCAGTCGCTGTGAGTTCTCAATTGAATCTGGCCCGTGTTTCACCTCTCACAGCTGGGCCAGGAGGGAACTGTTGCGTGAGCCCCCCACTGTGTGGTATTATCGCCTCCTCAACCCAAAGAATTGGGAGTTTAAATTTCAGCTGCATGGAACAATGCAGAGTGCAGTCAAAGACACTCAGGAAACAAAAGCTCACTAACTATCAGCACACAGTAGTGAATATAAGACGTAAATGGACAGACTTATTGACCACAATGTGTTTTCAGTGGTGCTCAGAAAGCTCTTAGCCCTGTCATGCTAGACAGTTTTCTCAGAGGTCTTTTTTAAAAATTCAAGCTGCTGAATGCTTCTGGATTTGATACTTTGATGTTTCACTTTTCCCTTATCCTGCTACACCCACAGACTGCTGGGGCATGGCCTGCTTTCTTGCTAATGCTCTAATGTTGTATAACTAAGATGAATTCGACTCTCCGGTTCAAATCTGTGTGTTAGTGTGCAGAGACAGTTCGGAGCATCGAATAAAACCGTTGTTGTCTCTGCAGTGGCAGACTTGTGGACACACGGACAGACAGACACAGTTGTTGCGTCTCAGGCCCATTATCCTCTGTGTGGGCGTTGTTGTTGCTGTGGCCACTGGGTTAGAAAGGGGGTGTGGACCTCTGGCACATGAATGGTGCAAAGCCTGACGTCCTCTAGTGGTCAATTTGAAAAAGTGCACCTCTAAGCACTGTTTACTGTGTCTGGAAACGTTTGTGGTTAAATCAAAGGAAGAAGGGCTGTTTTATGATCACCACTGGATTTAGGATGTGACCACAGATGGTCCGATAATTTTGGCTTTAAAGGCCCAAATGGGCACAATGGAACTCACTTTTCTTCACTCAAGATGTTGGGAACGAAGGCAAGGTTGAGGAAAAACAAGCACAAGGAACACATTTAGTCTGGTGGTAGTATGTGTAGTGTATCTGTGTAGTTTATTTATTTAAAGTTTTGGTGCCGAGTTGTAAATATGAACTACAGCTGAACTCTTACAACTGAGAGGATGCTTTCAGGAGTAGGAATAGGCAGTTTAGTTTATACAGCGTTTGTCAGATATTGATTCGACTAGAATGTCTGCAGCTATTTTGATGATTTCAATGCAATACTTGCTCACGGACAGTGGAACTCAAGATTATAGTCAATGTTTTGTCTGTGTGGATAAAATGTACAGTATGTTTTAACAGTTAAAGGTACCTTGTTGAAACATGATGAATGCATTCCCCTCTTCATAAAACACGTATTAGGCAGATTTTTCCTAAAAGTTTGAAAGCTTCATTTTTTACGTCCATGTTTACTAGTGAGCAGTGTCTGTTTCCTGTGTTTGCTGATGCTTATCTTGTCATTGCCGCCTCCTGTTCATCAGTAGAATAGTGTGAAACTATAGCTTCATACTAGAGGTTGAACACTCCACAGGAAACATTTGAGAAAGACTGACTATTCTTTACATTTCTCTGCTATCTCTCTCCACCCTCTCCCTCCAGTTCTACCTCCAGACAGGAAGTGGTCACCGCTCCATCACAGGGAAAGAGCGGGACTCATAAAATCTGCCTGGTGTGCTCTGACGAGGCTTCAGGCTGCCACTACGGCGTGCTCACCTGTGGCAGCTGCAAGGTCTTCTTCAAGAGAGCCGTGGAAGGTACAAAGCCACAGGACATCATTATTTTATCACTGATTTATTCATCAACTGTGTAAACTCATGCATCACTAACACGCACACAAGTTTTGCTCAAATGCTGGAGTCATTGGGCCTCATTCAGAAACAGTGCGTACAGATGTGTGTCTGTGCTTAAACCGTGTGTATGAACATTTTACGCACAAAGCCGGTATTCAGCAACATTTTATTTTCTGAATATGTACTTTGTGGACAAATCTACTACTGCCTTAGACCATGCAAAGACAAAATGTTCATAGTCTCGGTTACTGCAGCCCAAGCCTCTTTTTGACTCTTTTTTTAAACCATCGCTCTCTTTTTCTAACCATTGTCACTCTCGAGGGGACAACATACTCTCACCCCAAATTATCAAATACAGATGCTTTGTCAGGACGGTCATGACCTCTTGGTGTCAAAACACTAAAGAAAAATGTGCCTTTCCTGGCTTCTAAGACACTATTGTTTCAATTTCTTCAGACATGATTTAGCTTCTTTGCTTTAGGGGCCATGCTTCTGTCTTAAAACAACTTCACCACTTTCTCCATATATGTCTCTAGGCTAATGCATGCCCTTATATAGAGAGACTTATGCCTATTGCAGATAGCGGGAACACAACTGTCAGTTTAAAATTATTCTGATTCTCTAACATACGTGCGGTTGTTAGAACAAAATTGGTTGGTGCGCATGTGTCGTGAATCCAAAGGTAATTTTGCATGCACACTTATTTTGTGGTCAGAGTAAGAACATATGCGCACATTAGTGAATGAGGTCCATTATGATCTTAAGTTGGAGACCATGATCATTACAAAGTAAAGGACTGTGATGCAGCTAATTGGTTTTCCCCCCTGGAGTGTTTGCCGCAGCAGTGAAGGTAAATAACAGATTAATCTTCCTCTTCTGTGTGCCTTAGGGCAGCACAATTACCTGTGTGCTGGGAGGAACGACTGCATAATAGACAAAATCAGGAGGAAGAACTGCCCAGCCTGCCGCTTCAGCAAGTGTCGAATGGCAGGCATGAACCTGGAAGGTACATATTAACCGCCCTGATTGCACCAAACTGTGTACTCTTGAATTGGTTGAATTGCTCCTGTCTCCTCTTCTTTAAAATTCCATGTAACTCGTCCCTGCATGTTCGTGCCCGTTTTGTGTTCTGCAGCACGTAAAACCAAGAAGATGAACCGCTTAAGGGGCGTCCAGCAGAGCAACCCGCCCGAGCTGACTACTCCTCCACCGATTGAGGCTCGCTCCCCTTTGCTGAAGTGCATGCCTCAACTCGTTCCGACGATGCTATCCCTGCTGAAAGCCATTGAGCCAGACACCATCTACGCCGGCTACGACAGCACCCTGCCTGACACCTCCACCCGCCTCATGACCACCCTCAACAGGCTGGGCGGCCGGCAGGTCATCTCTGCTGTCAAGTGGGCCAAGGCTCTGCCAGGTCAGTAGTTTACGGCCAGGAGGAGTGTTCATTTGTCAATTGCAGTGGGTGTAGACTGTGTATATTGAGACTAAGGTAGTTTATATTGGTAAGAGATGACGTGACACACTGAGGTTAATCTGCAGTTGCAACAAGTTTCGAAAGATTCTGTTTAAATGTTTTTGTTGTAACAATGAACACATATACCTTTACATACAGCAATATTGCTGTTTTTATGTAATGTCTCGTGTCTTTTTTTGCTATCTTTTTTTAATTGAGTCTTAGTCTTGTGTCCTTTTTAGTTTTTATCATATTAAGTGAACTTCATCCTGTTTTTTGTCTTAGTCGACTAAAAGTCTGTGTATTTTATTTTTTTCTTATTCAAAGAAACCCATAACTATTTTAGTGTAGTTAATGAACATTTTAGTCTTTTTTAGTCGTCAGATCGGAGATATTATAATTCAGTCAATCTAGTCTAGCCAAGTTTCTTAAGTGGTGACGAGGTCTCAAATGTAGGGAAAGGGTCTAATAGGATATCAAATTTAACTTCAGGATATCTGCATATACACTGACTCGACTGTCCTTCCCATCAGGTTTCAGAAACCTGCACCTGGACGACCAAATGACTCTGCTGCAGTGCTCCTGGCTCTTCCTCATGTCCTTCGGTCTGGGCTGGAGATCTTACCAGCAGTGCAACGGCAACATGCTCTGCTTCGCACCAGACCTCGTCATCAACGAGTGAGTACCAAAACATTTTCATTGTTGTTTTCTTTGATACAAAAAGTAATACCACAGTAACAAGTTTCAAGTCACCCAGTTTGAATATGTCAGTTTTGCCAGTGTTTAGTATTTTATGATTATAAATATTGGAAGTTAGTTAGCCTGGTAAATTAAGTATTTATTTGCACCTTGCATAGATCAAGTACTGTGTACTTCATTCATAGATACACATAAATTATGTGATGTTTTCCAGCCTATGATTTTTTCTTGTTCCATCAGCCAGCCAATGCATATATCTGTTTCTGTATATCAGTGTAGCAGCTCTGTGCATTGATGACTTTGTTTGTACACAGTGCTCGGAGTGTTGTGAGCAGTCGTCACAGCCGTGCTTAGGGCTGTAATAGGCCTTTTGATCCGTTCCCATTTTTATCCGTAATCACAAGCTGAAAGTTAATATGATCATAATTAATATCTGATGATGTTTTGTTCTCTATTTGTCAGTCAGCCTCCAAACAAAATTCAACTACTGCCTTTTTTTTGTTGTTTTTTTCATAGATATTTGCCTTTTGATTATGAAATCGTTGAAACAATCTTTTCTCAGTTTGGTAAAAGCCTTTTGCCAATTACATTTTTTTGTGTTTCTGGCCTCGGTGTTTGGTGATGTCCATTTGTTATGAACTTTCTGTTCACTGTGACTCACATTAAGGAAGGAAAATGCAACCCCTAAGCATAAAGTTTGTCCCCAGTTTCACCCACAATATTACTTCATCACTGAGACGACACTCTCTCAACCCTCTGGAAGAATGATTTTAAATAGGATCCACAAATTGTTTGCAGCGAGACCTTGAACATTTAATCTACAGAGATATTACAGGGAGCTGCTTCATCTCCCCGAGTGAGACTGTGCAAGCAGCCCTTATAAATCAACTACTTAAGGAGCCGTGCTGTTTAACTGTTTCTGTGTGATTCCACCAGGGAGCGGATGAAGCTGCCCTACATGGCCGACCAGTGCGAGCAGATGCTTAAGATTTCCAGCGAGTTCGTCCGGCTGCAGGTTTCCCACGACGAGTATTTGTGTATGAAGGTCCTGCTGCTGCTCAGCACAGGTCAGACTGAGCCACCTTCTTTACATACTGCTGGGTTAATGCAATCATTACAAAAGCTATTACTTCAATCAAATACTGTCTGCAGTGGCTAAAAGATAATGTCGATGTATGCGCAGGACACAATTTCCCAGCAGAGCACTTTACCAACTCATTAGCTGACATGCAATTATCGTAAAAAAGTGACTCATAGAAACAGAGAAATACATACACAACTCCACTTCATGTTATCTCAAAGGTAACAAAGTACTGGAGAGTTAAAGATGTAAACAAAGATTAAAAAAAACTATTTTAAATGATAATTGCAGGTAGCTTTAACAAAATTGACTCCCCCTCAGGGCATGTTGCTGTTGTTCTTACACCCCTAAATGCTCTGTGCTGCAAATATTACTGGGACAGCACCCTGAAAATCACCTGATGTATATTAATCATTCACCTTTTTTCGCCCTTCACTGTCTGGACATAATCATTTAAAATGTAAAGAATGTTCGTCCTCTTTGCAAATTACTGTACAATTATCCCTATCTCTGTCCCAGATGTTGACCTTCAGTCTCTCTCTCTCTCCCTCCCTCCCTTTCTCTCTCTCTCCCTCCCTCCCTCCCTCTCTCTTTCTCTCTCTATCTCACTCACTCTCTCTCTTGCAGTGCCAAAGGACGGCCTGAAGAGCCAGGCGGTGTTTGACGATATCCGGATGTCGTACATTAAGGAGCTGGGGAAAGCCATTGTGAAGCGCGAGGAGAACTCCAGCCAGAACTGGCAGCGTTTCTATCAGCTCACCAAACTGCTCGACTCCATGCATGAGGTACAGAGACACCCGCACACACGCATCCTCCGACATCAGCAGCATGTGTAATCAGCAGCTGCCTTCTGCAGCTTTCTTAACTTTTAAACAGTGATTCAACGTATGTGATCGAGCTGATTGTGTTGTTGTTTAAAGAGTTTACAAGGTGCGAAGAAAAGTTTTTCTAGAATGCAAAGTTTACTTGTTTTTCAGTACTTGATTTGAGTATTCAAACGTTACCACGAATGGGATTGTAATCACTCGGCCTTGTGCTCATTTTGTGAAAACAGGCCTTTGTTAATTCATAGTGTTCGAATGAAGAATTGTTTCTCTCAATCTGGTGTCCTTTGCATGTCTAATGTGCACGGTCCCTTCTAAAATAAATAAACACACACAAGGAAGTACTCTAGTATCGATTGGTGGTTACCGCTGCAACCACCAGCAGTGAAGTTGCTTTTTCCCACATCAGCAGAATAATTTGCCTAATCAACACAGGTCTTTAGTGGAAACGCAGTTAACAATGTGCCGAAGAGAAGTGATTCATTGGACTAAAAACTTTTGCGTATGTTGGATGCATTAAAGGCTCTAAATGATGGTTGCAGTTGAAAAGGATGTACCATCTCGCTGGCAATAGATATACTGAATGCCAAAATAGAGATTTTTTTTTTTTCTCAAATCACCAAATTCTGAATAAGTGTTTTTGCGTAATAATTTTCAACTAATACGTTGTCCTCTGGTTGTCTGCAGATGGTCGGTGGACTGCTCAACTTCTGTTTCTACACTTTTGTGAATAAATCCCTGAGTGTGGAGTTCCCAGAGATGCTAGCGGAGATCATCAGCAACCAGTTACCAAAATTCAAGGCCGGGAGCGTCAAACCTCTGCTCTTCCACCAGAGATGACTGTGCCCCGTAACAGACACAATGCCTTAAAAACCCACCGCATCACCTCACTAAATACCCACCCCCACCACCCCACCCTGAAGAGCGACAACGAAAGGAGCGAGGAGGCGAGAATGATGTTCATGGGAGCGAGTATGCAACTTTGTGTAACGGCTTATAGGTCTGGAGGGCGAGAGTGAAGAGACTGCAGACGGAGCACAGAGGTTTTTGAGCGGTCTAAGATGCGTATAACGAGTAGGAAATGTTTGTAAGATAAAAGATAATCACAAACAGATATAGGCTAACATCCATGTCGTCTCAGGTTTCTTACCTTCAAATACAGAGCGATATCTACAATAGATTAAACAAATATCTATGTACAGGTTCTGATAGTATTTTCTACATTTTCAAATTGTAACAGTTTATACAGTTTTCCAGGTCGGTGTTACCTGGGAAGGTAACCAAGCTTAATAAATAACATGCTCTTAAGTAGGCTTTTAGACTGTATGTTCCTCTTAGTTTTTATAGGCGGTTGTAACAAAATGTTTATCAGTCATATGGAGAAAAGAAATTCCAGTCATTTAAAGCGTATTTCATTTCTTTGATACTACAGACATAAGAAACAATTCTGTTGGATTGTTAATCGACGGGCATGATTAAAAGGGTGATTCCTCCCACAAGCCGACCTCTTCCAGGTTTACACACGTCTAATACAAAAGGGAAAAAAATATGTGCCTTGTTTCGCTTCCAATATCATCTTAGCCATTTCTTCCTTCCTGTTTGAGCTGCCTGTCTTTAACTCACCGTGGTAAACCTCCATTGTGTGTTGACTGTACTTTTTACATTACATGCAGTTGCAAGTTTTCCTTTGTGTAGCAGCTGGGCCCATCTGCTGTGTGTAGAAATGATCCTCTTTAGAAAGAATATTTTGAAGCCCGCTTAATTTCACGCGCTCTTCCGAAAAACTCCTTAAGTGTGATTTTCACACTTAGTACCCTGCTAAAGGCTTTAAACGACTGAAGAAACACGGTCTGCTATACCAGTCGAGTTAGATGGAAGTTAAAAAACTTTTTCTATAGAAAATAGCTGACTTTGTTTATTTCAGCCCCCACTCCTGCCCTAATAGTCCAATAATAGAATGTGTTAGATACCTGCGTCTACCAATCAGAGAAGTAAGGGCGTATAATATAGTGTTTCCAAGATGTGCTTATTTTTAATTCATCAGAAAAAATACATTTCTGTGGTTCTAACAAGGCTCAAACTGTTTAGGAAAGTAACCGTCCTTCATTTTTACACATGCAGTCGTGATTCTGTCACTGATGATCCTTCTTCGACAGTATTTCCATTCTCGCGTTAAGCATCGGACTTTGGATATTTAATTATTGAAAGCCTTTGCTTTGTTGCTGTGCGATATTTGTTTAACATTATGGGAAATTCATTCATGTGCTTTCTAGATAGTTTTGATTACTGAATGTATAAGTGTAATGGGTATAAGACATTCTCCTCCCCTATCTATTTTGTGAGGCAGTCAGGGGCGTGGACAGGAAATGCGGAAACAGCTAGCCTGGCTTCTTCCTTGGCTTCCCAGCAGCTCTAAAGCTCACCAATACACACGTTATATCTTGTCTGTTTTTTATCTGTGCAGAAAAAACAAACAGAGACTTTACGGAGCCTCCACTGGTTGCCTGGCAACTGGTCAAGAAAAAGTCAGACCCCAGTAATATGCCGAATTTTAGTTTTTTTTCTGTCCATGATTGATAATCAATGATGAAAGCTTGTTGATTTTGAACCCCCAACGTAACGTATCGCTGAGCTGTAGAGCATTTAGTAAACAGAATTTGTTACCTTAAGCCTGAGTTAGACTAGCGGTTCTCCCTCTCGTACGCAGTTCTTTATGGCTCCTGGCTGTAGCTTCATATTTACCGCACACACGAGAGTGGCATCATCAGAAAGCAAGCATGTGAATTTCCCAAGATGTCTTAACTATTCCTTGAATAAGATCGGTTTATATGCTAGGCCGCTGTTTGGATCAGGCATTGGCAGAATTAGTAAAACTCCCACAGCTGCTGATAACCTTTGACCCCTCCTATTTAAGCCTTCCGCACCTTTAACGGCCTGTAGGCACCTTGTCTTAATGTCTGTGTATCTTTTGGGCATTCACACGTTTGTTAGTCTGTCATGTAGTCCGTCTCAGTAGAGCCCCACTGTTTGAAAGCACTTAGCATCAGTCACCTCGTGTAGTCATGTCACAGTGAACGTGTAGCGTCACTGACTGAGGAGGCAGGAAAAATGGATCCCTTATTCTCTGGGAACTATTTCATGTCCAAACTCCTGTATTGACTGTTTTTTAGTGATGCAGAAAGTTGGTCAGTGTTTGCATCAGAAGAAAGAAACTAGCCCCAGTAAATGTCGACAAATAGATTTTTTAAAAGTCCTAAATTATCTGGGTTTCTGTCCACTGGATTGAGGTCATTATTAATGAGTGATAACTGAGCTGTATTTGTAACACTCACACGTGCGTACTCACACGGAATAACGTCTGTCCGTATATCTTTCTTTGTGTAAGCGGGAATATGGAACGTGCTGCAACATTTACATCAGATGTCAGCTCAGTTTTTCATGTTGTGTGTGTTAAAGCACAAAATAATCCAGGTTTTCACATAAAGAGGAATTAATTTAATTAATAACAGAGATGCTCTTAACAGATTAAAGATGATGCCCTGTCAGTTTAAAGAAATTGGATAAATGTGTCAAATGTACGACTACAAAGAGCTTATTTTAAAAATGGAAAATTGTTTTGCTCACTATACATTTTGAACCACTTCCCATGCTCAGGTTGTTGAAATCTATTGTGTGACGCACACAGTACAGCACGTGGTTGTCCATGTCCGGTTGTTTCATGTCCTGACTTTAAGAACCAAAAACAGTCAGTTTGGTTCCCAGAATGTGTCTGCTTCTGTGATTTGTGGTGTAGTCTTTGTCAGGATTAGGAAAGTTTTTCGTAATGTGCTGCCACCGTCGTCTTTCATACCCAAGCTAAGCAAAAGGATCGTTTTACTTTCTGATGTTTATTCAAAATAGTTGAAAACCATGTTCATTAACTGCATAGGGGTTACTAATGGGTTACTTTCACATTCAGTATATCCAAACTCTGCTGCTGCTCATTTAAACATATATTTATATGTGTGTGTGCATATATATATATACAGTATATATATATATATATGCACACACACACATATATGAATGAAACCGCACACTTTGCCTCTTCTCACTCAAAAATGTATCCTTGCTTAACTGTCTTGTACATTTTTGATGAGGACAACTGAATATGCAATAGAAACGACAGTTAATCTGTCGCCATCACACACAACAAGATGTGTTTGCTTCCTTTTTTCAGTTTTTTTTTTTCCAGTATAAGCTATTTGCAAACAGGAGATTCACATTTAACCTCTCTGCAGGCCAGATTTTCAGGAAAAGATACACTTATTCAGTAATCAGTTTACACACACACACACACACACACACACACACACACACACACACACACACACACACACACACACACACACACACACACACACACACACACACACACACACACACACACACACACACACACACACACACACACACACACACACACACACACACACACACACACACACACACACACACACACACACACACACACACACACACACACACACACACACACACACACACACACACACACACACACACACACACACAGCCTATTTGATGTTTGACTACAAGGTGACCAAAGCAAGCACAGACAAATTCAACACGTGTCAGTGTAAACTAAGTAGCTCCTAGAAGACAAATGTACAGTTCTTTGTTTTGTATTTTAAAGACATTTTTTTACTCTAACATGACGGCTTTGGTCAAATTGTGAAATACTGTGAATAGGATAGGAGTCGCTCTTTTTCACACACAAACTGTTTGTGAAAGTAATCAACCAGCTTGAATCTAAAAAAAAAGATTTGCACTACCCAAATATTGTTTGAAAATCTATTTTGTATAAAGCATATGCAGACATTAACTTTTCAGAATTATCAAGGGCAGATCATGTTTCACTGGTATATGCTTTCTCTACAAAAAAAAAGGTTTTTGCGTTAAAAATGAATATGTACATATAATCCATTGTAAAGAAAATGTGGTGTATCTGTCTCCAAATAATAGTTTTTCTATCTATCTACCCGTCTGTATTATTTCTCCTCTGTAGTGTGACTCCTGTTGATCTTTTCCTTCATTGATTAAAGGTCGAACTGTATGTCTTTGTGTGGTACTTCTGGAAACAAGGAACTGTATGCTGATGTTAGCCATGATATTAACTCGCTGATACTGAACGATGGAAAACCGGTAAGACACTTTTTATCACAGCAAGCACTTGTTCATCAAATAAATGCGCTTTTCCATTCTCGCACTTGATTCATTGACTGAAGACTGTTGGAATTTACTGATACTCTCAACCTTTATGTTCATTGTGTCAAAGGACACGTGAACTGGCGACTGTTTGGATCCAAACTCCGGGCTCATCACGACTTGAGAAGTCAGCGCTGACTTTTTAATTATTCAACCACAATTGCCCTGACCTTTTCTCTTATCTTAACCTATCGCCTTCACACAGTTGGATTGGTTGGATCAGGCGTGTTCTTGCTTGGTTGGAATGAAAACCTGCAGCCACAGCCGCCCTTTACAGGATAAGTTTGAGACATCTAACCTAAACCGTGTCTTAATCACTCTGTAGTCCACCTGGGAAATTAAAAATAAACATAAAATTTGGTGGTGGAAGTAGAGATTTGAGGTACTTTATGCCACTTTACACTTCTACTCTACTACATCTTAGAGGTAAATATTGTACTTTTTACTCCATTGCATTTTTCTGACATCTTTGGTTATTAATTACTTTTCAGTTTGTTTATTTGTCCCATCCGTTTAGAAAACATGTATAGGTGAAATGAACAGTACATACATTTGTTAGATTGATCTACATGGACAACAATCAGATGCTGCTTCAATGGGATAAAATTATAAATGTCACACTTTGAATGGAGCATCATGAGTACTTTTACTCTTTGCTGCTAATACTTTATTTTTACTTAAGTATATTTGCACTTGTAAATGTATTACATATTGTATATATACAATATATAATAATGACATATATACATATGTATATATATATACATGTGTATATATATATATATATATGTATATATATATACATGTGTATATATGTCATTATGGTATTTCTACTTAGGATGAATTGCCTGAATATTTAAACAAAAGGAAAAAAACTAAATAAAAGTCCTTTGTAGTTAAAAAGTCAGGGTTGAGGTCAGTTGCACTTTTATACCATCATATAATCATTATTATTATTATTATTGTTGTTATCCCAGTCTGAGGTTGGGGCCAGGCGTCGGGGGCGCGCAACCATCTGCCTCTGTGATCTCTGCGCTCGTTCTCGCGCATGCAAACACCTGACCGCTGCAGGGGACTGAGCACGCCGGGGTTTGCTCAAAGAGAAAAAACAAACCCTGCTGCAGATTACACAGCTGTGTTTCCTCTGAGCAGGATGACGGATGAGGAAACGTTCGCATCCGAGCAGCAGACGGTGGCCGGCGGCCCGCTGCGGGACTCCCGGCGGCTGACTCGGCTGTACTGCATGAATGGCGGACATCACCTCCAGATCCTCCCTGATGGGACGGTGCAGGGCCAAAGGGATGACGGGGACGTTCACAGTAAGACTGCTGCACTTTACACCGCGCACTTTACGTCCAGCTCAGGCTTGCAGCATGGTGCGTTCACTTCCTTTACTGTCAGGTTCAAAGACACATAAGTAACTTTAATGGGAAAATGGGAAAGCTAATTACTGACATTTCAAAGAGGGGTGGTGCTCGTTTTCACTTGCTGTCCGTCCTGATCAGGCCTATTTCTTGGCAAACCACATATACAGTAAGTCCTGTGATAGTTTGTGCAGCTGTATTATGTTGTTTATGACTTCTGCGAGACATGTCAGAGACCTGCAGGGGTGTCTGTAAGAGGCTGAAATGGTTTCTAGCTTTGAGTTAGAAGTACTATCATAGCAGTATCTATAGACTCATAAGAAGTATAGTGGTGCCACTGCCAACCATAACATAATAGCCTGTTGGGAAGGACATTAAATAGTCCAGTCATTTTATGAAAAAAGGTTGAACAAATTGCAACAGAAGCAAACTCAACTGATTTTGTATCCTCAATATGTCCTGAGTAAAGGAAAAGAAGCCTGGAAAGATCCCGATATGGGAAAGTTTTTAAAAAGTCCAAAATATACCCTATGCATTCGCCTATTCGTTATTTTTCTCACGCCAATAGGTAAAAGAAATAACCTCCAGCTATCTCCATGAAAATTACTGAGTTCAAAAAAATGTATTATGTTTTTTTAAATTGTTTGTTCAGATGGGCAAACGGGCATAATCTAATTGTGATTGTGCTAATTATCATAAATACTTTAATCCAAACATTAGGTTTAGCCAGGTGAAAATGTCTTATTGAATCTTGTTGACATATAACAGTAAAAGACCTAATGTTAAGGTCTGAGTGGGACCCATGTAGTCGACCCATTAGCTTTAACAAATGGAGGCAGGAAGAAGTACTTTAAACCACGCTGGGTGTCCCCTTTACAGACACAGGCTTAAAGACTTTATGATAATCCCATGTAGTTTTTATCATGCAATACAAATGTTATTCTGGCCCATTTTAGAATGGTGCGTTTTAATATTTCTGCAGAATGGGGTCCATAAACACGCCTGAAATGCATAAATTGGGTCTGACGGAAGGCTGAGACTCTCGTGGATTCAATGAGCCTAAATATATCCGTGTGTGACAATGCAAGTCCCCATAGTGGCCATCTCATTGTAGGGAGAGCATTTTTTAAAACGTGAGCTTTCTGTTTAAAATGAGCTGTTATGACCTCTAGGCTAAAATCACCATAAACTACAGACCTTCTGCATTCAACAACCATCTTAACTCTGGATTTACAACTGAACCCACTCTGAAAGACACGTGTGTGCGTGTGTGTGTGTGTGTGTGTGTGTGTGTGTGTGTGACATGCCACCCCTGCATAAGTCAGTGCTGCACTTGGGCCACCTGGGTCAAAAAAGACAGGGGACACCACTGTTTATATTTGATCTGCTCAGAAACAGATGGGAACATTTTTAGGCTAACAGGTTCCTTTACAGTTTTTTCTGTTGC
This sequence comes from Echiichthys vipera, assembly GCF_963691815.1. Lineage (NCBI taxonomy): Eukaryota > Metazoa > Chordata > Actinopteri > Perciformes > Trachinidae > Echiichthys > Echiichthys vipera. Next base: position 18,639,879 of record NC_139831.1, on the reverse strand, counting down.
TCAATGAGCATTATCTAATAAACGAATAAAATAAATCAAATGTATGTGTCCTCTGTATTTCTTTAATAAGAAGCTCTGTATTTTACACTTGAGTGTACAAACGTATATCTGTTTAAAATGCTGTAAAGACTGACTGACATCGAAGACTTCAAGACAACAATAGTTTCTGAACTGTTCCCAAGAGACTCAGAAATATTTTTAATTGTTTAAAAGTTCTTCTTCTGTCCGTTCATCTGTCAGCTGACTGAAGACGACACAGACAACGTTTGGAAGTGACACAAAATCTCAGATTTGTCCGCAACATTTTTCTCTTGCCGGGTTTACATTTTTAAAAAACCTGTTCTCCTTTCAGCTGTGTTAAAGCTCAAAGCCGTAGACAGAGGTGTCGTGGTCATCCAAGGAACAGAAGCCGGGCGATACTTGGCCATGAGCGATGAGGGGCGATTGTACGCTTCAGTGAGTTTCTATAATAATCGTGCATTCAACTTAATGGTGCAGGTGCATGTAGATGGACGTTACATGTTACTGTTGTAAATGATTAATTAGGCTAACTTTTAATCTCAAACAACTTAAGTCCCCTGAATGTACTGCAAGGTGTCGGTGTTTATTGAGTTTATCTCTCAGCCCACAGTGACTGATGAATGTTACTTCCTGGAGAAGTTGGAGGAGAACCACTACAACACATACGAAGCCCAGAAGTATCAGGAGAGGAACTGGTACGTCGCTCTGAAAAAGAACGGTAAACCTAAACTAGGTCCAAGAACTCACATCGGACAGAAGGCCATCTTCTTTCTGCCCCGACAGCTGAGTGACTCCGGGGAATGAAGACGCTCCACTCCACACAGAAGATACCTCAACATAAGCGGATGTGAAGCTGCACCGGGATACGCTTCTGTTCAAATACACGCACGTTAGCTCACAAACTGGGCCGGAACAAGAGATTCAGAAGTGGTGTGAAAATGGTTGATGAGCTTGCAAAAACAAAATGAGTCAAGAACAAAAGGAGGCAAAGCTGCAGTCTTCTTAAGGTTAATGTGATGCAAAAATATCGGGGCGGGTTTAGATTAGACTGTGCATGCCATTGTCTTTTGTCCACCAACACATCCCATCTTAATTACTAACAGGTCTTCTCATTGCACAGAAGAAAATGTAAAGAGCAAACAAGAAAACATGTATCCTGTAACATGTACTCTATTATTCTAAAATAAAGTAGTATATTAGTAATTATAGTATATTATTAAATGGTGCACTTTTAAATACCCAAATTATTAAGGAGCCCTTCCAGACCGATAAGATATATACAATAATGTGCATCTTGTTTTTTTCCTAAAAGAGTAAAATTTTGGTATTCAAATCCTTAAAAAGACATCTACCTAATTAAAGTACCAGAATCTATGACAATGCACATTTTTTTCATTTCAGAGGTTTTCCTTCTGGACACAAGATGTCTCCTACTTCACCGTACGCCCGTTCTCTGTGCACTAGAGACCGACACGGGGGTGGGTTTTCACTCCCGCCCTGCTCCCAAAAGAAGACTCCTGTTCCCAGAAAAAAACCTCAACATTACTCCCCGTCCTGTTTTCAAAAGCAACTTTTTTTTTTTTTTAGATGTCCTCATGATGCCGTAAAGAACAGTGCAGTTAGCCTCCAGTATATTTGATCGTACCGGCATTCTTTCTAACATGATCCTAGATATCGCTGCTGTGTCCATTTTCTTGCAGTGTATCCTAGTTTTTTAAAATAGTAGGCTACTCGGCTCCTCTTTTGAAAATCTCAAGAGGTTGTGTTTCTTGTGTCCACCTATTGCAAAGTGCGTTGTCAGTATACGTCATTACACTGGTCAGTGATGGCTGCATACAAAAACTGGGATAGCTCCGACCAGAAAGAAGGACAGTCGGGAGAGAAGTAGATCAACAAAAAAAAGTGTTCCCGCCCCCGTTGACTTTTACTCCCGTTCCCTCACAATCACGGGATCAATAGTGAAAGTCCCTCCAGAATCACGGGAGTCCTGTGGGACTCCTGGAAAATTGTCTCTAATCAGCACTGGCAGCTTCAAGTTTCTACATAACACTTGTTTAAGTTGAATATTGTACCAGGATTAACTTCCAAACTAGTTGTGATGTCACAAATGCTGCTCGTAGGCCCGCCCCTTCAAATCAGATTTTCTAAATGAGACCAGTGAAACTTTCCACTGTCAGCACATAAATAGAAAAACAGTCTTCTCGTGTCAAACTCTGCACAAACATTCATTCTGCACAGTGACGCTCAAACATCCAGCTGTAGGGACAAGAAGAAAAGCATATTTTTGAGTGGAGGGGGACTTTAATTATCCTAAAATTGTGTCTGAACCTGAACAGATCAGATCAAACGTTGAAAATGGGATGTTCAAAAGAAGAAGAATAAAGATTCTTTGATAGGATTAGATCTCATAATCAGGTGGTTTCGATCAGGATCAAATCTTCAGCATGTGTTGTTCAAAACTTTCTAGTAAGCTTCCCAAAAACAGAATTACAGTGAGAAAGTAGGCTTCAGTATGGGCCCCATGAAATAATCCTGACAATATCAAACAAAAAATAATTAATTTGAACTTTCATTTATCACCTTATATTAATTACAATGACACGGTCTAAAGTAGTTTCTAACAATTGCCTCCCCCCTGCCGTTTTCTGTCTCATCAAATATAACACGCCGGCTGTTCTGCCAGTTGTTCTTTACATAGCTAGTGCCCTACTTTGTCATATGGAGGTCCAATCCAATGTTGCTTTGAAAAACCGGCACATAATTCAAATGGATTATCTGATCCTGAATAGCAAAACATGGGAGTTCAAAAACCGGATCTTTCTGATCCAAATTGAGCTTTTAGAACAACTGGGCCCAGATGTCAACAGACATCATTTACTCAAACTACTGAAAAAAAAAGACATTTTGTTCAATGTTCTTAGCTCGTTGGAAGTCGTGTTTCGAGTCTTTTCAAGTTGGACTTTCCTTTAATCTTGTAGTTTTCAAGTAGTTTACAGGTTACAAGTTGTCAACCTTGTGAGACCATCCTGATCTCAAGAGCTCCACTGTATTTTACTCTCTGGAGGCTTACAACCTTAACCTGTTTACTTTCTGAGCTTTGCCTCAACGCTCTGTTTATTACGTCATACGCTTAGTTGATCTGTTTGGTTGATTTGGCCCGATAGAGGGTTTATCCAATCAGCAACCGGTATTTCCCCTTCCCAGAAAATCTCCAAACGAGAGTTCTCAGATGGATATGCTGCTGAGCAAATGCGAATCATGTGAATCCATCCATCTGGCGGAGTCAGGTTAACAAGTAAAAAATAAAAATCATCTTTCCGACAGTTACACTTTGCTGCCACAATGTGTAAAAGGACCCTGTGCACCATAAAACAGGCATGAAAGCAATCTTGAGCCACACATTTTACTTTTCATGCCCTTTTATATAATCTTTTTCTTTTGTAATAAAATCCAGACAACTCAGAAATGACGCCTTAAAAGTGACATTTATTAAACACTAAATGTTTTCTGTACAGTTTCTTAACAACAAAACCCCAAGGTTGCAGCTCTACATCACAGAAATAAGCAGAATGGGTCTGTATCAACGCCATGGCAAACAGACTAAACTGTATATTCACTCCTTCCATTGACAACAGTGGTTAGATCGTAAAAACCTGCAGTTTCAGGACATGATGTTTCCTCCAGAATATAAAACAGAAACCACTTCAACAGTCACTTCTCCTTTATATGTCTGGGAAATAATGATGGAACATGCTCTGGGTTTTATTGGTCATGTTTCTAAAAGTGCACCTGCATACAACATTCTTAAGATATAGTTTTGATACCCACAAGACAGCTAACATCTTACACCTTATTAATCAATTTCAAAAAGCAGATTTCCCTTCCCTGTCTGTCAATTAAATCTTAAGGCAAAGAAAACCCCACCTGAAAATGGAATTTGAGTTATTTTTATGCTCTTAGATAATTTGATCCGAAATGTCTGGGCGAGATCATTACCGGCTGAGATCCACACAGCCAAGGATCTTTTCTATCATCAGGGAGCCTTACCGCTGAACAAATGAGATGCCGCCTCCGCTGACTCACAGAAGAGTCATGCCAAGGTCAGGATGTTACATCTACACAAGCTTTTCTAAGGACATGAACCAGAAAACGTGCTCGCAGGCCCATACAAATAATCATGGTTGCTGTCCAAAAAGCTCGGCATCCCTTCGCGGTCAACCCGAGCCGCTCCGGGGTTTGTCACTTGACATTTGTGTTCATCCTGATTATGGCTTGTTCATGTTCATCATCTAAAATCCTATTTTTTTTTTAAACCTAAATTCTATTTCCAGGGTGGAATCATTTTACCTGATTTAATGCACAAAAATATCTAGCAGGCAAAATCATAACTTCTGATACATGGATGTCATTTTAATGTGCTCTACTGACACTGCGTCTGAATCACAAGCATGTATGTTTTATTATGACAAGGCCCTTAATGGACAGTTTCTAACAAGTTAAAAGTAGCAGACAACACTGCCCCCTCCTGGCTAAAACAAAAAAGGCAACACTTAAAGCCAACAGATGAGTGAAATATGTGGGATATCAGCACGTACAGACTAATAAAAGCTTGCTTTTTAAGTGTATGTGGTTCTCTTTAACAGCCTATAATAGTCACAATAAAACCATGATTAGTGCAGATTACAAAGTGTGTTGCATGCTGTGGCAAGTGTTGTAGTAATTTATACCTGTTGGCTTCAAGTGTCACCAACATGAGACGCTCCATATTTATTGTCCTTAAGGGCAGATGCATGCTCGTATGCTACCATCAAATGATATAAGGCATTACTTATACATTACAGACAGATGTAAATAGCACTTAACATTTGCCACTAATGAATACATCGAGGGAATATTACTGTTAACCACTTTCCATTAATAAAGTTTCAACAAAAAAAAACAAGTGATATAATTCCTGAATATTTCATTGACAATTGTCTTCATCTATAACTCGTCTGGACGATTTAGGGTTAAGTGTCTTCACTTACAATTTGAAACTCCTCGCAGAGCTGCCGCTCGTGTCGGCCATGTCCAGTTCTGCCACATCCACCATCCTGGGTTTAGGTGAAGAGGAACAAATCACGTCTAGAGATGGACTTCCCAAGTATTGGTTTACTATTTAAAGGTGTGTGTGTGTTGCGATATCTGTGGTTTGTCAATGGTTATGTTTACATGTTAACATGCGCATTACAGGGTTCTACAAATACAAACATATTGAAAATTATTATTTCACTTTTTTAATCATGTTAAAATAACACATGGCGTTATGCTATAAACAACTTAAAGTGTGTTTCGTAATACCAGAAGGATAAGAAATTATTAAACTTCTATTCTATTGCTTTTTGTTGTGAAAGAAATTCGAATACAATTTCAAGCATTTTCAAACACTTTATCCAAAATTCAAGCATTTTCAAACCTTAAAAAACATTAAAATTCAAGCATTTTCAAGGATTCCACGCAACTGTACGAACCTTGAAATGAATAACTCAGACTGATAAGATTAAGGCAATACTTTCACTTCCACCATTTTTTTAATTCCCTGTTGCTCTCTACCTATTATGAGGATGTCATGTTCACACCAACGTCTGTATAAAATATGGACATATTGGGCAACAATACGCAAAGAGGTGGAGCGTGGATGGAGCTGAGGTGCCTGTGGCGGCACCAAACTCTCAAAAACACCACTAAAAGTGGCCACGGCCTAAATTATGCAGAGCTATCTTTTAAATGGGTGAGTTGGGTGAAATTCACCCCACTACAGTTATCATGAATAGTGAAGTTAGCTACAAAGACCAACACTGTTTCTTTGTACCAGACTGTAGACACGTTTATTTCTGATGCAGAGGTCAGTTGGACATTTAAACATGGGGGTCTATGGGCATTGACCCGGTTTTGGAGCTAGCCTAAAGTGGCCCTTTCCTTGTCAAAATCACCTATGTACATTACCCACAATGCAACTCAACTGCCTGAAGCCCTGTCAGAGATTTGAGTGAGTTATGCCTGGTGTAGACTGGTGTATTTACATAAGATCTTAATAGCATCTAACACTTGGTGGGAGGTAAATAATGCCATATAAATATATATATATATATATATATATATATATATATATATATATATATTTACATGCACACAGGCCTCCAGTTACGGTGAGTGATGAGATTAAGGCAACGATGAGACTGAAACCTTAATTATATATATAAATATATATATGTAAATATATACATGTAAATGTCTCCAATGACAAACCACGATGAGTGTGACCAGATTAATACACCTTACCTCTAATAGATGAAGAGTACCCTTGTTCGGGGAAGAGTGGCATATGTGGGATCAGCCAGTTTACGCACTCTTGAGTAGTTAACAAAGCCTCTGATGAACAGCATGAAGCCTGCAAAGAAAATATATAAGATACAACGGAAGACAAATGCCTAAATGTAATGGTACTGCTGCAACTAACGCTTATTTTCCCTGTCGATTAATCTGTTTACTGTTTGTTTTTTTTCCATTCATCGATTAATTCGAAGCCTAATGTTGGAAAAATAGTGAAAAATCTGTGTTTTCCAAAGTTGACCTCCTCAAATGTCTTGTTTTGTCCACAACTCAAAGATATTGAGTTCACTGTCATAGAGGAGTAACTCATATTATATAGTATATATATATATAGTAACTAAAATATTCACATTTGAAAAGCTGGAAACAAAGAATGTGTACTTTCTTTCGAAAGAAATTACGCAAAGTGATTATGAGAATAATTGGTGTTTAATTTAATAGTAAGTCAATGGTGCTCTTATTGGGGGAAATAAAACAATGTCCAGCACTTACCCAGGGCCAGGAACACCCACCACAACCAGTACTGTCCATCAAAGTAACCGGGGAAGTAGGTAGAAAACTGGAAGAAATAAATGAAGAAGTACCTGTTAGGAGCTGTGATTTCAGCAATTTCATCCATAAAGACATGATCCTAGAAAGTTAGTAGACTATTTTTTTAGTTTAAGTCTTCCTGTACAGTAATACAGATACAAACTAGTAGACATTTTCTACCTTTACAACACTTAACACTGATTCAGTAGCCAAAGTGGTGTTGGTGAATATTCATTGAACAGCTCTTACCCTGACGATGAGAACCCATTTGATTAGGGACAGGCCAAAGCCAGAGATGGCCCCGTATCGGCCGGCGGCTGATGTGGTCAAACAGAACGACAAGAAGAAGCCGATCCAGTTGAAGAGGAATGCCACTGTTGACAAAAAACATGACATTATCGAGGTGTGACCAATAGACAGATGGAGTTTTTTTGAAGTGGCACAGGTTCTCCTGCTCCTCCTGCCAGAAAACAATCTTGTGCGGTGAGTGTACTAACATTTGCACCCAGAACATTATGTAACAGCCTTTGTGAATATGCCTAATTACAGTTAGGGATCTGAAATGAAAGTACGAGTGCATCTGTTTCATGTTCAGTGTCCACATCTCTGCAGATATATAAATGACTAATAAGCATCTGACTTTAAGTATATGTATGTGAAACTGAAAGTCGGTTTACTCTTTTAGAAAGAAAACTGTAAACAGGTCAACTGTTAAAATGCTGAAGAGTTCTTACTGAAGAAAGTGAGCATGAATATGCCGTCATTTCCTATTCGCAGCTGGTCGGCGTCTTCAAAGTCATCCCTGGCCACAAAGTCTTCCTCCTGCACCAATAGCAAGAAACATGTAGATAAATTGCACAAACTTGTTTTTACCTCGGATTTATTTGGAAGTTTTGTTCGTAGGACAATGAATATTTCTTCGTATAAATTAGGTCAATCTACCGTGACTCTTCCGGGGACCAGGGGGATGGCTGCCTCTTCTTTGCTTCTCTCAGCTTCATCATACGAGGGCAAAGTGGTGGCAACGCTGTAGGACGGAGGGTTTGGAAATCTTCCCCCCTCTTCCTTGTACTCAAAGAAAGCTGTGGAGGTAACAAGCACATGACTGTTCATCCAGAACTCTCCTGCAACCCTGTTTCCAAAAGAGTTGGGACGCGGTGTAATAGTAAAAACAGAACGCTTTGGAAATCATTGAAACCCCATATGTATGAAAAAAAAGCACAAAGAAAGCGTTTCAGATGTTGAAAGACAAAAATGTAATTGTTTTTGAAAATGGTCTCCTCATTTAGAATTTGATGCAAGCGACATGTTTCCAAACAGTTGAACCTTATTAATTGTGAGATGTTCCACCAGGTGTTTTTGTTTTAGCATTTCACAACTTTTCCACTCTTTTGTTGCCTACGTCCCAACCTTTTTAAAATATGCTGCTCGCATCAAATTCAAAATGGGCACGTCACAATTATATTTCGCAGTTTCAGCGTTTGATTTGTTGTCTTTGTGCTATTTTCAAGTAGATATGGTTTCAACGTTTGCAAGTTAACACATTTAGTTTCTACATAAGCTTACACAGCGTCCCAATATATGGGCTAATATTTAGGCTATAATCACTAACGTACTACACCTTAAAACTAAAGTGATATTTCAGTATTTGTAAAGTTGTTTCACCGGATCGCTGGAGAGATAATAGTTATTAATATATTATTCTAATTTCCCTTGGGATAAATAAAGCTTCTTGAATCTTGATGCTAATGTGGAATTAAAACTAAAATTGTTGATGGTGACTGCAGTACTGAATGATTCAAGGCTGACTGGTTTACCAGATGGTAGGGAGGTTTGAATGCTGACAAGAGGAAAAAAATCTACTTTCACTTCCTTCTAAAAGAAAAGCAGCAGCGCAGAATTATAAAGCCAGACCAGGACGGATGAGTTACAGCGGGAAGAAAGACATTAGTATTATCTGTGTCCGTTACGGTTTATGTTCTGTTCTGTACAAGCCAAGACTCTTATCTGGGTCATTTGGCAGATCCCCAGAACGCCCCTTTATGTTCTTCAAACACAAACGGCATCGGACCAGATCAATATACTCACCAGGAAGAGCTTGAGGCCCCACCCACTTATGCAACGCGTTGACCTATGCCCTCTTAAGAACTGAGATTACCAACAACAGACCTTTCTAAAAGGCCTCGCACACAAACCATTCCCCTCTACATTATTCATTCCAAGGCTAACAGTGTAGGATCAGCTAGAGCAGAAGACTGGCAACTACTGTATATACGTCTAATTAAGTACTGTACTTAATTTACCTTTTTACCCTTGTTTTGAATATCTGGTGGCTGAATAAGGTTTCAGATTTAAAACCGTTTCTTAAATAGCTTCAACATTAAAATACTCCATACATGTACATGTTCAGGCTGTGATCATAGGATATGACTTTGTTCACACTTTGAGAATAATGTGACACTGTGGAAAGAACCGTCCGCCACAATGAATTACTTCTGCTTCTGTTTCACAGCAAGTACTTCTACACTCTTACTGCTTTTGGATGCAAGACTTAAAGTGAATTAGTACGTAGTGGTGCTGGCGTTTATGCACTAATATTACTCCCTCTTCCAAATTGTGTATGTTCTGAGTTATGTGACCGTCTGTGAAGGAGCTACTTGAGAGGAGTCTAGCTGCAGAGCTCCAGGCTCGGGCACACCTCCTCCGTTGGAGTTCATTAGTTTGGATAAACCACACGACCTCAACAAAAAAACACCAAGGTAAAACATACCACCGTAATATTTTGATATAACTGTTACTTAAAGTTAGGTAACATAACATTAGTCATATAGATAACATTAGTATCGCGGCACCCTGCTAACCTGCATTTGCTGCAGCAATGCTGCTGTAGGGTGGTGGTGCGTCCTGGGCAGGACCCTCCTGAGACGGCTGGGCTGGTTCCTCCTCATTCACCAGCTGAAGTAATATCAATAAATGACAGCACAACTTGGGTCACAACTGAAATTACACCATCTGGGGAAAATGTAGTAGTTGGGCTATGATGTCAGACATTAAAATAACAATATATGCTGACATTGCAATGTGAAGTTACAAGACGATTTTAAACCACACTGCCCCACCCCACATCTACTCCGGTCAGGTACTGAACAGGCCAGATGCAGATACACTGGAGATGCTTTAGGGGAAACGTCCTGAAATGGTTTTCAAGCAGTAACATGGGAATGAGTGTAATCACTGATGTGGCACTTATCTACTGTGCAACAAGTGGTCATGATGGATAGATGTCTGCAACAGGAAGGATCAGCTGCACGGATCTAGCAGGGATTTCTCAGTTTAACCACCAAAGCTACAAAGCTCTAAATTAAACAATGAGCAGTGCACTCACGGTCTGCATATCAATACATGTGAATAAATGAGCAGGCTTCACATTAATATTTTGATCCTGTTCAGTTCCTGACAGGCTAGACCGGCCACTGATCCAAAGCAGTGGGGTCAAGGCTTTAACTCAAGGCGAGACAAAGTGACACTAGACAGCCTGCACGTTCAGCCCGGCCAACATCCACTATGAGTAAACTTACTAAGCTGTTAAATGAAAAAGGGTCACATTATAGGCTTTAAATTACACGTGACGGTTGAAATAATGATTATTTACTTTACGTAACAGTTTATTTCAGTGTGAGAAGTGATGTCTGATAAAACCCAAAGACATGTATCTGCAGCACAGGCCCGCCCGTACACAAATGTCGGTTGAGCTGGTTGTTTTCAGTGACATGTTGACTGACGTTACTGGCTAACGCTGCTAGCATTGAGCTAACTGTAGCTACGCGCCAGCAGGCTGTTAACTCACCTCCTGATATCTGACGTTGCTGTTTTGTTCTGCCATTGTGGAAGAGGAGCGAAAGACTCTAAATACGTCCTCTTCCCCCAAGTCAGTTGTGAAGATGTAGTTGTGTAGGGAGTAGTCTCGCCGATGGTTAGCACAGGTATCGCTGCCTCTAGTCGGCCATCTCCTTCCTCTCCGCCTCCTGATCCTGACGGTTACAGACTGTGCTGCCTTCAAGGACTATCGGAATATTCGCTAACTGTGGAACTGTGGAGGCATAGACATCAGCCAAGTCTCAATAAATAAATACATAAATGAATGTCTAAATAAAATAAGGAATAAATTAATGTTATAATAAACACCTAATAAAAACCTCCTAGCTCTTTACAATAAGGACACAGACATACATAAATAAATTAATGTAGGTGAACAAAAATGTAAAAATAAATGTAAAGCATTAAATGATTTATCCATACATTTATTTATGCATTCATTTATTCAGGCATCTATTAAGTTTTTAATTCATTTATGTCAGCATGTATTTATTGATTTATTTCTGTATTTATTTATACATTCATTTATGTATTTATTTATCATGAAGATGGATGGATGTATTTATTTCTGCATTTATGGATTTATTTTTATTTACTCATAAATGTATTCATGCATTTATTTAATTTTCAATTATTTATTTCAGCATTTATTTATTCCTATATTATTCAAACATTTATTTATTTTGTAATCAATTTATTACCGCATGCACTTATTTCTTCATGCATTTATTTAGATTTTAATCAATTGATTTATTTATTCCTATATTTTTTCATAACTGTATTTATCTATGCATTTAGTATTCAAATAATTTGTTTTTATGTCGCAGCTCCGTTAAAAAGTAGAAAATTACTTTAAATAGAGTAACAGTGCTTCATATGTTATGAGTCCATCAGTTTTAGAATGAAAACAACATTTGCCTCTGAAATGTAGTGGTATATGTAAGGGTACCGTGTTTGCTCTAATTAAATAGATGCACCTCGAAAGTGTACATAAGCATGAAAGCCTATTTGTCTTATTAAATGTAGTTTTATTTGTTATAACAGTGGCAACAATAATAAAACAGTTTGCTCAAAGGGCCAGTTTGCCATTTCTTTCAGCACAAGTCTTGGAAAAAAGACGCTCACAAAGAGCACCTAAAGGCCACATCAGTTGTTCCGTGTTGTCATGTGACAGGAGACAGGGACTGTGATCCCCACAGCACCACACACACAGATGGGGAAATTAAAAATAAAATGCACTTTATTAAAAAGAACAAATGAGAAACAAAGCTGTAAGAACAATCACATGGAAACCTGAATTTCCGGCACAACACAAGCACCCCATCATTTGCTTGTGTAGGATCAGTTAATGTTACCTCTCTGCACTGGTTGATACTAATATATTTCCACCAGGAGATAAAGGAATAATTGGAGTGTTACATTTTTCACAAAGTCTGGTCGACATCTCCTCAGTTCTTCATTGGCACTGAGGCGGGTGGCTCCACCAGCTTGTTGTGGACATGCATCATCCCTAAAGAAAGAGCCAGGATCAGCAGGTACTCTGTGATTCACTTAATTTAAATTACTAAAAACGAAATATAGCACTTTAGACACTGTCGCTTAGGGATTTTAGCCTCACCTTTGAAGTACTTTACAGTTTTGACACGCAGTTCCAAGGTGGCGTCTTCGTCACATACAAAAACAGTCTGTGGGTGCTGCTGGAACGCAGAAACTGTCCACATGTGATTCACGCCTTCCTCTATAGCTTTGTACAAAGCAAATGCCTTGTGTGCTCCGGTGATGAGAATCATGACCTGTGAAGAAATAAAGCATCTCCCAATTGGTGTTTTTAGTGCATCAGGAAGATGACAAGCGCATTGAGCGATGCACTGATCGGGTATATTTGAGATTTTGCAGAAACAAAAACACAAAAACGGGACAGGTGGTTAACATTCGTTTAGACTTCTAACCTCTTTTGCGTCCATGACAGTGCCCACTCCCACAGTCAGTGCCATGGTGGGCACCTTCGAGAGGTCCCCGTCAAAGAAGCGGGCATTAGCCATGATAGTGTCCCTTGCCAGGGTCTTCACCCTAGTCCTGGAAACTAGACTTGAACCGGGCTCATTGAAGGCAATGTGGCCATCTGGTCCAATACCTGACAGGAAAGGAGGAGTAGTTTGAATTTTACTGCCACTGGAAAATTGACTGCGAAATCCCTTTATACCAGAATGGGATTGAGTACAAATCTGAAATGTGTAGTTGGTTATGTTATATTCATTATAAGCTCTGTGACCTCCTGACCTCCGACAAAGAGCTCGATCCCCCCAGCAGCTGTGATCTTCTCCTCGAAGGCTGCACACTCTACCTGCAGGTCGGCAGCATTGCCATCCAGGATGTGGGTGTTCTCTGCTTTTATGTCTATGTGCTTGAAGAAGTTGTTCCACATGAAGGAGTGGTAGCTCTCAGGGTGATCTCTGGGAAGTCCTACACAGGGATTTTACATAAGTTTCTCATGCAAGATCACAGCTTTCAAGGATTCTTCAAGGTGTACAGGGTTTTTTTTTTTGGGGGGGGGGGGGTGATGAAGACTTACCTACATATTCATCCATGTTGAAAGTTTTTACATACTGGAATGAGATTTGTCCCTTTTTGTAGTACTCGATCAGTTTCTTGTAACAACCCAGGGGGGTGCTTCCTGAAGAAAGAGTGGGACAGTACTGTAGTTGCATTTTCTTTTAGTTGCATTTTCTTTTTGAGAGTAGCTTTTGAGTCTGCTGTAGCTGCAATATGGAGTTATATATATATAATATAAAACAAAAAAACAGGTAATGGTAAAATATGATGTATGTTATTGTCTGCAGAGCGAAGACAAGCAAAAACATTAGATATTTCTGACAGGTCCCCGCAACACTATTTTACCTGTATACAAGAATATAAGTCATGTTACTTTTTTATACCTGTACACATTTAAGTATAATTTAAGCATTCATTTCCACCACTGATGATGAATCAGCAGATGTTGTTAAAGTTAAACTGTACCAGTTAACAGTTACAGTATCTCCAGCACTAAATCCCCTCACACTTAAACCCAGTTTCGCAGGGTTCGCAGCTCCTAACTCACCTGTGGGAAGCCCCAGAGTGAAGTATCTGTCCGGGCCAGGTCTGAACAGTAAAATCTTGTTTTTAATGTACTTTGCAGCCCACTCGCTCGCCTGGTCGTACTCATTGAGGATGATCAGCTTCATCGTCCTGGAGGGGATGAAAAAACAAGTGAAGAGGTTGTTCGTCTGAAACAGTTCAGTAATTCAGGTCGAAACACACCTCAATCAGACTTTAGACTCATCAAAGTACCTCTCTGTATCATCCAGGGACGGTACAATAACCGTTAATGACGGTTGCTCAACAGGTTGACGTCACCAAAAGGTAAACTTCAACGCAAACTTTCACCGGAGTCTTAATACAAATGCACACAGAATAATGGGGTCGTTACACCTTTACCTCTGAGTGTGTGTGCAGCTTTTACTCGCAGCAGACAGGATCTGGATGGATCATGTGATTCCTGCAGTTGGACGGAAACAACAGCGCTCCCCCCGAACAGCAGCTCATGTTAGCTCCTGTTAGCTCATGTTAGCTCACGTTAGCTCCTGTTAGCTCATGTTAGCTCCTGTTAGCTCATGTTAGCTCCTGTTAGCTCATGTTAGCTCACGTTAGCTCATGTTAGCTCCTGTTAGCTCACGTTAGCTCATGTTAGCTCATGTTAGCTCCTGAGCTAGCCGGCAGCCAACTTACACTTGAAAAATGAAAGCAAAAGAAGTACTGGGGTGAACTTTGTGCGACTACGGCAGGCGGGTTTAACATTTCATCGAATCACATTTACATTTTAGATATCCATAATACCACTTCTCCTAGTCAAATTAGTATTATTTCCAGTCAGATTGATAACTTAAGATGATGACATCCATGCTGGTACAAATGATGACAATTTTGCCATTCATGTGTATTGGGCTTTCAATTACACTTTAGATATCTAGAATGAACATTTTGGATATCTGTCATGTTATTCTGGCAAGGGAAACTGCAGTTGTACATATCTGTAATGAAAGTCAAAATTACCTTATGGATATCTGAAATTAAAATCATGACTAGTAATACTTGGATTGTACATATGAAATGGGAGTTTTTCTCAGTAAGAATTACATTACAGATGCATCCATAATGTTCATTCTAGATGTCTAAAATGTAAGTGTGGATATCTAGAAATCAAAGCCCAATACCCATGAATGGCTGAAGTGACATCATTTGTTCTTGTAATATCATTGTGGATATCTGAAATGTTCTTTTTGACTAGAAATAAGCATCACATATCCAGTCTAGTGCTTAAATGTTAAACTACGCTGAGTTGTTTGCAGCTTTTCAAAAGCATTGCTGTTGTATTTCCAAGAGGGAGCGTGCCTATGTTCCCACAAGATTTTCTTCAAAAGTAGGCCCTACCCCTCACCCAGTGGGAACATGGGCATAGGGCCTAATTTGAATAATTTCACCATATTCTGGGCTCTATACATAAGCAGTCTCTGTGCGCCCCTCTACATTGAGAAAATGCGTTCTATGCTGCGTAATAGCTAGCTAGAAACAGCAGCTGTGTGAATCTCAGCTAGGTAGCTGTCACTATTTTTTTAAAGACATAGTTCAGTCTCAGCCAATCTTTAAATTTAAGTTATGACTTATTACAAACAGTGCTACATCAACGCCAGCAACTAGCATTTACTCAGATTCTGTCATTGTAATTCGTCCTTTCAAAATGTGCGTAATGTGCTTAATATGGAACTCCTGTGGTCATCAAAATCCAGAAATTCCCTAAACTACGACCACACAAACATGCCTTTGTGAAGCTTATATTGGACCAAAGTAATGAATATGGTACATGTAATTTTCAATAACTTTATTAAAACCATATTGTGACACAGACAAGAACACTAACAGGGCACACAACAGAAATAAATACCATTATGTGTACAGCGCTCATTGTCAAACAGGCTTATTGCGGCTGGCTTTATAGTTATGTCATCCAGAAAGAGAGAGGGCATGCTATGTCATCAGACAGAGATACCACCAGGAGCTGGGCTCAGTGTGCTAATCACCCTGCCCGCTTTTGACTGTGGAGTGCAGTTCCTGAAACACTTTACCTGCTCTGATATACACCCAGGTTGCATCTCAATCTTAAACAACCAGCTCCCGTTCAGCTTTGCTTAGGGGGGCTTTAAACTGCTTTAATCAAGGTCCATGTCAGGCTTGTTTTCTGTGGTTTCTGAGCTGGGGTTGCCTGTGTTCTCAGTTGTTCCCTTGTCTGCAGTTCCTTCCTGGGCTTTCTCTTGTCCGTTGACAGGCCCATTCTGCTCTGCAGCAGCGTCATCCTTGGGGAGCTCCACCTTGGGCTTGGGCTTGGTCACAATGGGGTTACAAGCGGAAAACAGCTCCTGGAGAATTACACAAAAGGACACCACATGAAATACAGTATATTGACAAATTGGTCCTGGACCAGTAAAATAAATAGGCAGCCGTTACTAATTTGTTCCTGGAAGATAGTTGCCCTCAGTGTCTCATGTTGCTACCAAGCGGCAACCTCCGGTACTGAATAATGCGGGCAACAAGGAAGTGCCAAAAACTGCAGTTCACCAAAAGGCCACTTGAGGCTGGCTACAAAAAAGAGTCAATACCATGTTAAAATGCCTCACTTGGTACAGATAACTGTTTCGGTCCCTGTAGCTAATTCCCCCATTCATGAGAACTGTACAGGGAGGGTGAATTTTTATATAACTCACTCGTTTACATTATATTTAGGTTTAAAGTTCTGCAGAACTCAGGGCATGGCTGCATGAAGTGACAGGTGCGCTCCTTCACAAGCGGTGAGCACAGACTGTAGTTTTAACCTCGCCCACCTCAGCTCCCTGCACACTTCACCTCTTACCACATTGTGGGATTCGCCGGGAGTAGGCGCCTCCACCTCTCCACTGTGCCCATATTCTATACAGCCTATGGTTGCAATGCTAACATATCTGATTAAAAAGGTGTTAATTTCTGTAACATGAGTTAAGCTAACCATCTGAATAGCATGAACAATGACTACCTTTTGTATTTATTGGAAAAATCTAGTGGTCTCAAGCAACTTATATTACATGTATGGGATTCTCCGTTTTGATTGTCCTGCATTCTAGTCCCTTTTTTTCAGTAAAGTGGTATTTTGATTTCCTAAGGGAGTACACACTCACCCTTGTTTTCGCTTGAATGTCTTTTACTTTGATGGAAGGATCCACTGTCAAGCTCTGTTTGCTTTGCTGGTTCATGCTGCTGTTCATCCACATCATTGCATTGCTCGCCAGTTTGTCCACTTTGTTGACATCTGCCTCATCTAAATGATCATATTGCTCCTCCTGTTAATCAATGGGGAATAAAAGTAGTGTTATTAATTACGACAGGCCTCCTCGCTTTTATTCGTAATGAAAAAAATGCCAGCATTCTGTTTTAAAAAGCATTTAGAGGTACCTTAATTTTGTATGCTTCCACAAATTTCATGTACTGCTGGATTTGTTTTCCCAACTCCTCAAATGCTTTAGGCCTCTCTTCAGCCTCCATGTACCTCTCCTTGATGGGCTGGCCAAGTTTCTGTAGAGAACACAGTATACGTGTCAGTTAAATAAATCAAAACATCAAACAAACAATGGAGGAAGAAAGAAAATGACTGTAGCTGTAATTACCTTTATCTCTGCCAGTTTGTCAATGTACACCTGCTTGGGTTGGTCCTCTCCATCTTCATACAGCCAGTTCTCAGTATCCTCCAGCTTTATTGACAGGGCGTCTCGGTCCTAAAAATATACAGATTCTTTTATGTCATGGAAAGCCAAATCTTTTGTACAGTAATTATAAAAGATGCTAACTTTGATCAATGTTCAGGAGTCAGGGGTGTTCGTTTACTCACAGATTTACTGACAAACTTCTCCAGCATCCCATGTAGTTTGTCCCTCATCTCGTACACATACTCCTCTACATAATTCTTTGCATCATTCCTCTCCTTCTCCAGCTTGTCCTGCATGATCATCTTACCCTGAGGAGAATCCAAACAGCAACTGTAACCGCCAAACACTTCAAAATAGATCAAGTGATTAAGGATGGGTGGGTTTTGCAATGTCTGTATGTGATGGGTGAAAGTTTAGCTACCTCATTTTCTACAAAAAGATTGAGCATGTCATCAGCTAGCTGCCACTGTGGACTGTTTTCAATCGGAAGCTCGAGCACTTTTGTTTTGACTTTGGGCTTTTTGGCTTGTGGGGGCTGGTCGGACTTCTTCTCGCCTTTGCCCTCCTCTGTGGTGGTCTATAAAACAGATAAGAGACATTCAGATTCAAAATATCCCACAAAATTAATCAAGACATGCAATAACCTACCAGTTTATAAGAACTAATGCACAAAAACCGATGCATTCATTTTGCATTCAATTAAAGTTTAGTTTGTTCACACTGTCAATTCATTTATTTATTTTTTAGGCACAAATTAGTGGTATCAAATGTCTACCCCAAATTACAAACATGAGGATGAAAAAATTGAACCTCATAAGCTTCTCAAAGACAGAATGAATTGTGTGTTTTGTATTGAATTATAGCTCTTTACCTCCATCTCCTCATTCTCACGGGGCGCCTTCTCTTCTGCTTCTTTCTCACTGTCTCCCTGGCCCTGCTGCTCCTCCTGATCAGTCTGCATCTTGTTCTGCAGAGTAATAACAGCAGGCACTGTTTGTCTCAAAGCTGAAGTACAAATCGCAGAAGACATACTAATGATGCTCAGTGTAAAAGGACATTTTGTAGCTGAAGTACCTCTCCATCTTTGTCATTGCCCTGTTCTGTTTCCATGGGTTCTTCTGTCTCATCACACTTCTGCACTTCAACCAGGGAGGCGCTGGACACACTGAAGATACCGTGAATGTTAACCCGCACCTTGACTTTCACCTTGGAGCTCTCCCCAGATACCTGTGGGACAACCTTCTGGATCAAAAACTGACCTGGAAGGAAAACAAAAAAAAAATGAAGTAAGAAAAACGGCTTTAAGGCCTCCCGTGATGCTATGTGGACCAAAAAAGAAGGGTTAATTGACCAAAACCTGACAGGATGTTTGTTTTGTAGTCTTTCTATCCCCTGGAGGTCAGTTATCACTTAAAAAGCTTTAGCTGCTTACCAATAGTTGGATCAGGGTAGGGCAGCTCTTTAGGGCTATTGTAGTACGCCTCCAGAGAAAAAGGCTCTTTCCGGTAGAAGGTCAGCACTTTGGAGAAAGGTGCTGCGTGGTTCATAGGAAAGACCTCGCAATCACTGCAATAAATGAATATTTTATAATAATTATTACATTCAATAATCAAGACTAGAGACAGAGGGGGGGGGGGGGGGGGGTATGAATTTTCTTTTCTTTTTTACCTCAGACCTTCCTCTGCAGCAGAATGCCACTTCAGAGAGATTGGATAGGAAACAATGTCTGTGATGGAGAATTCACGCACTTTGAAGGCAGGTGACAGAATTGCACACTGTGGAGACACAATTAAGGTTTCAATAAGAGCTGCAGTTACGATAAAAAGGTTTCATCTGAAAGAAAAAAAACACGAAAAAACATCCCTTTCACATCAACAAGTGCTTATACAAGCGCTGATGCTACGACTTTCTGGTGAGCCACGGGAGGGGTGGAGACCAGATCTACAATCAAAGTGTCATGTACCTGCAGGGCACATCCTCTGGCCACAGCTTCGTCAGCATTCAGTGTGGTGTTCAACTCTTTCCCAAAGAATTTGCTGATTCTCTCTTTGACGGATGGGATCCTGGAAGCTCCCCCCACAATCTCTACTGCATAGATGTCGTCCTTTTTCAGTTCTTATTAAAAATTTAAAAAAACACCTTTTTACAATCACATAAACCAACCCTTTATCTGAGTTAAATAAGACGGACATGTACATAACGCAAAACATCAAAACTGGGGAAAATTATACTCACTGGTATTATCTAGCAGACTCTGCAGTGGAGCCTCAACTCTGGCAAGGATATCTGCACACATCTCTTCAAACTGACCCCTTGTGCAAGAGAAAAGGTGAGCATGACTTAAGCTTTAAACAGGACGTTAAAAAATAAGACACAATGGGTAAGAACCATGGATACTAAAAGCAAAAAATGATTTATTCGTGATCTACCTGTTCAGTTTTCCAGAGACATCGATGTCATTCATGAAGCACTCAATGTTAAGTGGAATGTCAGAGGAGTTGGCGCTCATCGTTTTTTTCAGTTTTTCACACTCCTGGTAAAGCCTGACCAGAGCCCTGGGTTTGCTCTTGACATCAACCTTGTACTTCTTGCCAAACTCCTCATAGAAGTGCCTCACCAACATCTCATCAAAGTCCTTTCCTCCCAACTCTGGGTCACAAGCTGTAGCAAGGACCTGAGAGACGAGAACAGGCCAAGAGAGAGTGGAAACAATGAAAGAAAGACGTTAGGCTTGTTTGAGCTGAGTCAGACCAACAGAGACTTGAGTTTCCATCAGTGTCTTGCTCTGAAGGATTGAATGCCTGTGACCATGGAAATCTCGCAGGTTAAAGATGCACAGTTTTAGGAGCAAAGCACACAAGTTTCTATCCACTAAGTGCTGAACGACTTGCCAGCGGATCAAGCGCCGCACTCATTGGGAGTTTTTACCCTGTGCTATTGACGACACAATCAGTCAGGAAATGGTATCGTATTTTGAATTTACAGCGACACAGCCACAGACAGTGTTCCTCATGCCCATCATAATATTGGGATTTGTAATGAATCTACTTCCACAGCTACTTCTTCCTCTGCAAGTCAAGTCAAGTCAAGTCAAGCAAAGCAAATTTTGAGCTGTTCAACTTCAGGCACTTTTCGATACCGCCCCCCAGATGTTATCGGCTACTCTGGTCTACTCTTGTGGCAAGCCGAAGCTCATCTCAAACCAGCCTAATGAATGCTCAGTATGTTGATTCAAGCTACACACCTTGACTTTGCCCTTGTTAAAGGCACACACTGATGTCTGGTATCCAGAATGGCCGAGATCCACAAACACCACATTCCTGGGCTTCTCCTCGGGAGCAGGGAGATCCTGTTTATAGATCCCATATGCCAATGCAACTGGAAGGAATATTGGTAAATTATTAATGGTGTGAACATCTACAGGAATCCGTGCCAAAGTGTGCATTTTGGCAGCTGCAGTCAACAATCAGTGACATGCAAATCCTTGCCCAAGCCATGCCCCAAAAACTTCGTACAGACCTGCAGTTGTCTCATTCATGAGCCTCAGGCAGTTGAGACCTGCGATCTGAGCAGCATCTACTACTGATCTCCTCTCGGCATCAGTGTAGTAGCAGGGAACCTGTAACAATAGAAGAGCATTTCAAACTGTGTTTTTTTTTTTTTTTTGGGGGGGGGGGGGGGGGGGGGGGGGGGTCAGGTAACCTGCCCGATTAGACCTCTGGTCAGGCTGAAACTTCACAAGTAAGACAATAGTAAAACAACAACAACAAAAAAAAAAAGATTAAAAACACTTAGGGAGCTTGGAGTTTAATCATATGCAATCAAATACAGTTTAATAGACCTATTACAGAAATAGGAATCATGCAAACATAAAACACATTCATTGGGGGGTGGGGTAGCCCTGTACAAATATCTACATTATTAGTATTTAATACAGTTAATTTTGCCCCCACATTGGGTGGAGTTATCCAGAGAATAACATGAGGTCACACAACTGTGGACTTACAACACTGATAACAGGTGTAGCCAGGCAATACAAGTGGCAACACCTGTGTGGGTGGAGCACTAAAGCTTTTTTTATGCTGAGGAGAGTGCATTTTGCCTCTACGTATCATGTACAAGGGCCGCATCAAAAACTGGACAGTAATATGTGATACTTACAGACACAACACAGTCAGCCACAGGCTTCTTGAGTGCATGCTCTGCAGTTTCCTTGAGCTTGGTCAGCAGCATCGCGGTGACCTGTTCAATGCTGAACACCTTCTCTTCCTCCATGTACATCACCTTTAAAATTAGATAGTTACATTATTATAGATGATTCCTACTATGTCGACTCAATGGCTGTCAAAAATATCAGTACTTAGATACGTCTTCAACACTACGTGTTTAAAGGATACAATCTTCATTAATTATACATTTGATAGTATCAAATATATGGAAGCTATATATTAAAAAAAACATATCAGATTTTCAATCAAACAATCACATGATTACAAATGTGTTGGAAAGCGTTCAGTGACCCTTTCTGTACCAGCACTGTGTGCAGGTTCATATAAAAAGAATCCTAATTTGTGGGCTGTGAACTTTTTCCCCCCCGTTGTAACATAAGAGGTATAGAGTTTAATTTTTTTAATAGTAGTATTATATGAAAGTTTATAATTTGGGTATTGTAACATTTGTCAACCCATTATTAATGTGCCGTGCAGCAAGTAACATAATGATAACTGCAGATAAAACGATTGTCTACCTAAACCTCTAGCTAATGTACTCAAAAAAATCTAATTTCCAAAGATACGCAGTACATTGAACATTACCTTCTAACTAATGTCTTCAGGCACCAACTTCAATCTTAACGGTATCCCTTATACTCTGACTGTACCATCAAGGCAACATTTCAAACTTTATCTCAGGGCAGCTAGTGATGACACGCAGACATTTCACAACTTCAGGAAACATACAACTGGTGTGTCACGGGTGCAATAAAGTGTTGTTCTTCAAAAAGCTTTTAGTGCTCATTGGCATTAAAACTTTGTCTGAAAACTCAATCTAGAACGTGGAAAGAAATAAACTTCTTGGTCTTTCAAACACAAAAGATATTCAAAATTATTTATATAACCACCTTCATAAACAATATCTGTAACTGTTCCTATTTAATGGACTGCATAATGCTGTATGATATGATTTGTATGTGTGGTTTTATTATTTTTACTATATTAACATTCTGACATTATTGTGAAAGTGTATTATTTTTTTGTTGGTGTGACGCATAAATGTCTACTTCAGGTGTGCCATCTTCATAAATCACCAGGTGTAATCATCAGGCTCTCTTTAGCGTCTCTGCTCTGACGAGTCACTGATCAGCTGAAACCAGTTAAGTGTTTATTTTCTCTGACCAAAAATGAATTTGGCAGGTTGATAATTATCCAAGTTGTTTGGCCAAATAATTAACAAGATATGGGAATCATTACAGGTCATATCACCTTAACTATGGGTGTTAATTATTCTCTCTCATTACCTTGATGCCAGTTGTTCCTGTGGGCATTTGAGCAATATCATAGACCAAACTGTTTTTGAGGCGATGCACATAGGGATCCGAAAACGCTCTGCCATGAAACCTCTTGAACCCTTGGATTGTGTTCTTGCAGTTTGTGACGATCTGTTAAAAAAAAAAACCTATTAAACACATGCACACCTAAGCAAACGATGCATTAATTACTTGAAAACTTCCTTTAAGTTGGTTCTAAATTGAATGTGTTGTACTCAAGCCAGGTTCATGTTCATACTAAAAGGAAACACAGGTCCCTCTTTTGTAAGGGTTAGTGGTTCCCGAGTAAACATACCTGGCTTTTGGCAGCAGCACCGATCGATCGATTCCGGGGTCCAAAAGAAACACATGCTCTGAAAACAGAAAACAAAATGTAGTTCTCTCAACATTAATTAATTTTTTATATAATGCAGCTTCGTATAATAAAATGGTAATTGATTTTGTCGATGGCGATTTCTATTTATAATGTTTGCAAATGATTCTATACTCCTTTATCCGCCATCATCTGTGGATAATGGGTCTTAAAATGAGGCAGTGTATTGATCCAGCCGTTTGACAGCCGTGATCCGGCCTCCTCCCATCATGCGCTCATTCATGCCTGCAGTGAAAACTAAAAAAATCCATCACCTGATTGAGCAGGTTCATTATTATACTGTGATTTCTATGAGTTAATCTCTAAGACATTACTGCGGTAAAGCCGCCACAATAAGCATCTCATCATATGAAGTGGTGACGCTGCTGCGATTTGATTAAACACACAATGGTGCCGTTTCAAGCTAAGCTAGCTTAGCTTTAGCAATCACATGCCGTTTCCTGTTGTGAAATCCGTTAGCATGCTAACTAGCTACGTAGCAACGTTGCTTCACTCAATGGTATGAACAAAAGTGGATTCGTTCTCATTCTGTACCCGGTGGCACAACACCGAGCATACACACACGCAAACGTACGCGTACTTACGGTGTACATCTGTCGCTGTATTCATTAGCGACGGTTTCAATCCCACCGGCTCTTGCTACCGCTACGTAGCAGTTCATGTAGCCAACGTCAAACCCGACAACTGACATCTTCACGAGCTAAGGGAGCAGCGTAGAGTACAGCGAGAACAAGGAAGAACAGAGATACAAGTCAGTGCTAAAAAAGTGACCGCAGCAGCTACAGTGGGGTTCAGTCAGCGGACGGTGGTGTGATACACCCTTGTTCTTGTCCCATGAAGCTGGGGTAGCAGCATGCGGTGCACCGGCTGAGCGTTCAGGAATTTTCTGTCCTTCTGACCAATAGCATCACGACTGCAGAGCACGAGACGCTGTTGTCACGCGCCCCCTAGAGGTCAGGGAAGTTATTACAGCTGCAGCTTTTACATCTGTACTGCAAAACTACACATACAGCTGTTATGTAGTGCCATTTACCAGTGGCGAGCTTAGCCGTTTGGGGGCTCCAGGCGAACAGTCATTTCGGGGCCCCTGCACCTACCGTCGGCGGTCTGATGTACCTGATGTCACATAATGAGATACTCCATACAAGGAATGAACTTAAGTCACTATCGTGCTTTCATGCAACTGTTAATTATTCCATACAGGGCCATGTGTGATATACACCACACAAAGAGATGGACATTATTTTACAGTAATGTAATATTTAACTGAATGTATATGAACATATTTTTAAAACATTAAAAAGAGGTTTCCAGCAAGTCACAGCAGGGGGTTGGACAGGGTGTGGTGGTCTGTATTGTGTCACCTGCAAAGTGAGAATAGCATACTTAAAAAAAAAAAAAAAACTTTATTTAAATTCAATTTACAAAAAAAAATCAGTCATCACAGTTCATGTAGGTAATCAGGACATAATACAAGACCTTTGGTAGCTTTGAATTAATTCCTGCCTTTGCACCCTCTTTTTCGTATTCTGTGACCCTCTAACGTGTATCTGCTTAACTTCTGTCTCGGTTTATGTCCCCTCTCTCTCTTACTGTTTTTTGCTGTTTTGGATTTTACGCCGTAATAATTTCCGCAGACGTGCAGCTTAATGCGTAACATGGAATAATCTAGTGAAGACTGAAGGGGGTACACGGTTAGCAGAAAGACTGTCAGAACATGAGTAATTGATAAAATTAGACATCTCTGTGAAGAGATTTTATAAAAACAATAAATATGGGAACAAAATACAAAGTGGGCATTTTAGGGGCCAAAAGGCCCTTATATGGGGCCCGGGGCTCCAGGGAAATGCCTGACTTACTTAATAGTACAGCTCGCCTCTGCCATTTACTTATCCATATCCAGGGGTCGTACACCTTCTGCATGGTCAAATTCAAGCACCTTCCACGAATACATATTGAAAAATCATTATTTCACGTTTCAGGCTCTGACTTATTGTATTTCCTACATGATAGCTGTTTGTAGTAAAATAATTGAAGATACAATTGCAAGCATTTCAAGCACTTTATCCAAAATTCAAACACTTTAAAACCTTGAAAACACGACACTAAGATTCAAGCATTTTCAAGGATTTCAAGCACCAGTAGGAACCCTGCAAATCCGTTATGATTTTATTTTTTATTGAAAAGATTCAATAAAGATATTTATTTTTTCGTACATGACAATGTATTTCTAAATGTAGAAATAAGACAGAAGAATAACAAAACATAAAACGTCTGGGGTCTGCTGCTAAACTAAGGGAGTGATATTATTTTGATAAGAAAATGTTTAAATTAATTATGCAAGTTACATCTGATGAATATTTGAGATTAAGAATTAGTAATAAATCCTTCTTTGTATTATAATTTTAACAAAACATTTTGAAAGGTACATCTGTAAATCAAACTAATAAGTGACATGAAAACAATACAAAACCATGTTCAGTGTTGATCTACACCTGCTACTCACAATATACACATGCTTCTAATGCTGTGCCCCCTCCCAACATCTGCAGCCTATTTCAACACAAAAGCCCCTTATTAGAACTTTTGCCGATAAATGCTAATACTTATCACTACCCTTATGATTGTCTTTGTGATTTGATTCATCCTCGTAGAATTTCAGCATGTAAGTTGGCTATCATTGCCAAAATTACCGTAAGTTATGCAATTTAGAAAAAAAAGGTTAATCTGTCCATTATCTTTAGTCTTTATAGTGATGAATCCCCTTTACACTCCCAGATTCCAAGGCAGTCTTGTTTTTTTGTTACACCCTCA
Source organism: Echiichthys vipera (assembly GCF_963691815.1). Taxonomy (NCBI): domain Eukaryota; kingdom Metazoa; phylum Chordata; class Actinopteri; order Perciformes; family Trachinidae; genus Echiichthys; species Echiichthys vipera. The sequence goes on along the minus strand of NC_139831.1, from coordinate 18,613,577 downwards.
GTCCAAAACCCAACACAAGTTACAAAAATATTTCTAAGCAGCAAATCATCACATTGGAGGTGTATCTATCAAATCAGAGATTTTTGCTTCATAAATGAATCAAGCAATAGTCAAAACTGTAGAATCCTAAATTTATGTTGATTAACTAATGACTTTAGCACCATATTTGTGTTATAACTTTTTTTTTTAAAGGTACGGTTGATTTGACACCCACATTAAATGGACATTAATCTAATCACAAAGAGATGGCTGAATGAAACCAATCAAGACTGCTTTCACATAAATATTTTTCATCTTTATTGGTGAAACATAGTTGGAATTAATAACAGAGGGCAGCTTTCAGAGAGGTGGCAGGAGTTTACTCGTCACTCTCAAAGTCGGCTGCAACCTTCCTCTTGCCCTGCTGGTGGACACTGTTGCCCCAGGTGTATGTCAGGTACATGATGGTCATTGCTGAAAAAGCAACACCAGAAAACAAATTAGCACCAGGACCATCGCTATAGTTAATTGTAGCCACATCTTGCTTTTCAATAAAGGCAATGAGTAAAATCTTTTAACCATTGTTAAATAACAAACAATCCCTGAAGAGATCCAGAAAAAAACAAGTAACATTAACCACATTTTAAAAATGTAATTCAAACCCATACTGCTATAAATTAAATCATACTGCAGACTGTAAATAGTGTTACTTCACCCGTTATCAACATGTGAAAAATATAAAAAAATAGAAGAACATGATCACAGTTAAAATCAGACTTTCATAGATGCGAGAGTCAGCAGTACTTGCTCCACTGGCATAATCTTACTTCACAAACAACCAGAAACTTTTTTACATCATTCTGAAGATATATTTTGCTTTGTCATGGCAGTGTGTGCAGATGAACAGTGAAACAAATATGGTGTCAGCGTGAGACGTGAAACCGCTGCGCTGACACCACAGGGACTTGCACTACGGTGGGGAGGCCAAACACCATTCATCTGCACACACGACCACGACACAGAGCTGGTTTAAAATTGGAAAAGTATCCCTTGTAATACATAGCATACATGCTTAAAGAACACAAATTAGAATGTTATTACGTAAAACTTTATTGAATTGTTATAAATCTTGCTTTATAACCAGCAAAATATGGTTACATTTAAACGAAGAGCGGGGGGAGATGCTGCCGGCATCTGCAGGCATGCACTTTTCATTTGACAGTACAGTTGTGTCATACATTTGTCTTTCAGTCAAGTTTCTTGCTGACATCATGAGATAGTGTAAAATATTTAAATAAACATATCATACTTACGTGTATTATCTGAACGGGTTCTACATATAAAATACTGACATACTAAATAGAAAAACTCACGGGGGGCAACTTTGAAGAAAGAGGTTGTGACGCGTCTCCACACGTTGGGGATTCCCTTGGAGAAGTAGCTGGGGAAAGCCCTCTGCTCAAAGGGGGACAGACTGTATGTGATGACATGTCTGACCTTGGCCAATCCTCCAAAGTGTAAACCCATGTTTACCAGAGAACTGATCTGAAATGACAAGAAGACATTTACAGAAGGTCATTGCACAGCCACTGGCATAGAAAACGTTTTCATTATTTTCACTAAATGCAAATAATCCAAATCAAATCATATATTATTGTACTATAATATTATTGTGACAAGACCCAGCCCTATGCGTCTATGTAGAAAGAGGCAAATGTTTTCAGTGTATCTTATTGGGGGAAAATGCAATTCAACCACCATATCATTTTAGTGTAACATCCCTGTTTGTTCCAGGTCTTTTCATTAAAAAGGAACTAATAAGGATCTGTTATACTTCAATAACAATCAAACTTGAGCTAATATAACCCCCTGTATATCTCTTGTGACTTTCTTTTGATCTTCAGGGTTACCAGCAGTACTTTCTTTGCTTTCTTGTTAGGTTTTATATAACCCTGTATAGGCTATATTTATCACAACCGTGACTAAATATCACTTGTTTTAAAGTTTTGTTTAGAGCAGTAGGCTAATGAGACCTTTTTTCGCAGACGTTACAGCAACAAGTGTGTGTAGCGTTGCTAAAAGCGTTATACCGGGGTTCATAAAAGCCTAAAAGCACTAACTGTAAGATTCAGGTACTAGCTTATCTATATACATTATTGTGAAACCTCAAAACAAGGCAAACAGGCTGAGCTCCACTGGTTAGCCGTGATAGCTACATGTTAGCACCGTGGCTAGCTGCTAAGGTCGTTGAAGCGCTTTATGTAAACGCGGTGGTTTAATCGAAAGAGGCCAATTATTTGGTAAATCCTTCGATAATAAAGCAGATTTATACAGCACAGTTTGGTAATTGTAGCTAACGGAAGTAAAACTACACGGTCAGAATCGTGACATTGAGGCTTACCGTGCTGCTTCTCAGAAGTGTTTCTCCTTGGAGGCCGTTGTCTTTCCTCTTTACTTAAGGGACGCTCGGCTGCTGGCGCTGAGGGCGTGACCGCCCCCTGGAGGACTGGAGCGGAATCGCAGCCCAAGAGAGGAAGAGGAGCTCTCTCTCCTCCTGCAAGGGTCACATGAAAACTATGAACTCTGTTATATAATTATTAACAGTATGTCTGGCAATTTTCTTTAATGATACTGGAATCATCCCCCAATTTAAATGTCTATTTTTTTCTTAAATTAAAGGTTGAATATGTAGAATCTTCATTAAAAGCTATATTAAAAAAAAAAAAAAAAAAAATAATAATAATAATAATAATAATAATAATACACCCACAGGGCGTTTTGAAAGTATTGCTTTTCGATAAATAAAAAAAAAATTAGTCTGAATTAATATTAGAATTTTTTTTTTTTAACAGGTTTGACAATGACTTTACGTCACGTTCTGTTTACCTTTCACCAGCCATTAAGCTGCCGGCATTGCAGTTTGCCAGGGTTGTCTGTTGTCTGGCACTGGGTGAAATGGAGTTTACCAATCCTGCAGCTGCTTATTTGTCCCAGCAGCTGAGTGACAGGAGACGGCAAAAACCAGAGTCAATATAGGCCAAGCATTTACCCCATGGACTGAGATAAAGGAGTTCAACGGCATTAAAACGCACGCCCAAATGGCTACGTTTCTCCTTGATCGGTAAGCTAACTTTCATGATTACCTGTAACGGTAACTGTCAGTCAACATCTTCTGCAATACTTGTTTTTATGGTGCGATTTGCCAGAGTGGATGGGTTCAAACAGGCTCTGGTCTCCTTTAGGCTACTGGGTTAGGTCTGACCAACCTGGGAACCCAAGTGCTCTTAATTATATTTTGTTGTTGCGACTACGATCTCCAGACACTAGATGGTGGTGTTCTGCTCATTCTTCATATTCAACCTTTAATTTAAAATATACATAAATTCTTTTAACTTGGTAAATGGAAGAAGAGCCCCCCCCTGTGGCAACTGACTGAAATTAAACTGCATTTGTGCTTGTATGTAAAATGATTTATTTTAATCTGTTTTTTCTTTGTATTGATATAATTCTGTTCTGAATTCATCAAAAAAGCCCTTCCCTTTGTATCCTATTAATCCTGTATTGGAAAATATCAATCTTTGATTACAATACTGTACATGTAGCCTTTCTGTTGACATTTGCATAACGAGCTACTTTTCACTTAGTTTTCCTTTGTGCAATTGGCCTTCACTTCCCCACAGGAGATCCAAGTCCACTTTATTGTCTGTCATGACTTTGAATGAAAACATGACCTTGCATCGGAGTTTCAATCCCTCAGATAAAAAAACACAGGCAAGCGTCAGATAACTCTTAAGCCACTCCGCACTGATTGATTGCCTCAACACAGTCTTACTGAAAGTCTGTTCAAATAACCTAATGTGTATTTGGCAGGATTTCAGGTTTCATTTAGACTCAACAGTGAGGACAGAACAAACACACCATTGCAAGAATCAAAATCTCTCTTATTTCTTTAGTGCACAAAGATTTCCCCTATGTTGAATGAACATTGACACGCAGGGGTATGCTGACAACATTTATGCATGTTATTTTTTATTTTCCAACTCTCAGACAATTTGTTTTCACTCTTGAATATCCATAAACTGAGCACACAGTGAATTCATTCAATTTGCATAAATAGACATTTCATGCATTTAGTCACATACAAATTCATAAGGATGCACTCAATTCATACCGACGCAGTCATGCAGTGACCAGAAGTAATAAATACACACCGAAACCTTGACAACTTTCATTCTGGACATTATGAAGACAGTTGCCATTCAGGCCGCTGTCTCTAATCCCCAGGAATAAAACGATATGTAAAAGGTTTGATAACAGATTGTGACTGCTTTTTTTTTCATCTTTTGTCCAGAACGGGGCTACTTAAAACTTGGTGTGTTAAATTAAAGAATAATGACAGACCACCCACCCAAAATAAGTTAACAAAAAACGAACTTAAAAAAAATATACAAAATCATACAACACTCATTTTTCTTTAAGTGTGTCAGATTCAATACTACCTTTTGCAAACAGGACAGGATGCATTGGCACCCTTCCTTGTCATGCATTAACAAAACAGAAATAAATGTCACCTTTCCATATCTTCATTTGTATAAAATACTTTTTGTTTAAGTAAAAACCCCTGCTCTAGATGAAACGTAATGCACAATGATTTTATAAATTCATGCAATCACTGAGCCTGGTCAGAATATCCAATACTTGGATAGAGTCCACCTGTGATGAGGTTTGTGGTGGTGTTCTATTCAGCCTGTAAAATAACAAAAAGAGGAGGAAAAAAGAACAGACATGTGTGGTAGCTGGCTTAGCGACATGTGCACCTGGTTGCAACCATGTCTTCAAACTCCTTGTATACGTAGGAGCCATCCTCTTCAAAGAGCATGACACTCAGGGGGCTATAATGGGAGGGAATGCACGAGGGCCTGGGCACGGAGGAGTCGAGTGTCTCATAGATGATGTTTTGCACCATGGTGTGGACAGGTGAGCCGTAGATGAAGCCCATGGTCCGTGGGCAGACGCCTCTGCAGTACCCTGGGTTGTACTTTGGTGGAAAAACAATCCAGTGGTCCAGTTTTAGTTGACTGAATCGCACCCTGAAATCGTAAAAGGCGCAGTCGGTTGTCTGAAATTCAGAGCTCGGAAGAAGCTCAGGCAGGTGGATGTCGAGACTCTTATCTCCTCGTTTGCTCTTTGGAGATTCTCTCTTCCATCTCCTCTTTAGCCCAATCTTCCGCTCTGGATTGAAAACCATCTGCTTGTGAAGTGCGTTCGCTGCAGTGGCTGGCCTTTGACCTGCTTTGACATTGTCAATTAACCTCTGGCGGCCGATTTTACTGGTGTCATTGAGATAAAGCAGCAGAGGAGGGGAATTCAGGGTGAACTTCAGTGGGCCTTTGCGTTCATTACCACCGGCTTTTTGATCCTCTGGGCAGGTGATATTGATGACCAGGTGTACGTTCCTCTTTTGAAACTTAAAGAGAGGCCGGAGAAATGAGGTGACGTCAACCTCCACCCACCTCCTCCTGCTCCTCTTGTCTGCGCTGACTGTGAAGTTCACAGTGTGGTGGACCCCAGGACAGAGCGGACACTGGTTTGAGTGCTCCTGCTCCTTGAGACTCAGGTAGCATACAGAGTTGACAGGTGCTGCGTGGTCAAAATTGTACAGCAGGGCCGACTTCAGTAGCAGTTCTTTTCTTCTCACTGGATCAAGGCTGTAGGAAAGATCCTGCATAAAACTCTCTGAAGGAGAATACAAGAAAACATAAGAGTGTCACCATTACATGTCAGTCTCAAAAATGTCCACGTACTCATGATTACACAAAATAATTATTAGCCAGAATAAATATGTCCATCTTATACATATGCCTGTTTAAAAGGTCCCATATTGTAAAAAGTGAGATTTACTTTTTCTTTCTTTATTATAAAGCTGGCAAAGGTGCTAAATAAATGCTGTGAAAGTATCAAAAGTCTCAATCCACAGAGAAATACACACAGCCCGTGTTTAGAAATGGTGTCTTTGAACGAGCCGTCAGGACTTCTGTACATTTGTGATGTCACAACCATACTATATAGATGGCTGCAGCGATGATGTATTTTTGTAGGTCAACCTGGCAGTTGGCATCGCCCTGGTTCCCTTGATAAAAAGCAAATCAAATTTTTCCAATGGATTTTTGATAACTGCAGAAAATAAGATCCGTGGCGAAAAAAACGATTTTGAAACACATGTTGTTCAGCAAGATTATCTTAACAAATGAGCACCACTTTTACGATTTTTGACGCTTAAATGCAATTGCCCAAAGTAAAACCCTAAACGAACTACACCACCCACTAGCTTTCAACTCATTTCGCATGTATTTGTGATGTCATTTGTAATCTCATTTGTTAGCTACTGCCTTTTTAAAATAATGTGTTTTTTAACATGCACGTAAACATATTCTACTAGAAACCGAAAATACAAGTATGAACCTGAAAATGAGCGTCTTATGGGACCTTTAAGTGCATAATGTTGTCAGTTGTTTACATCATGGTATGAGTTTTAAAGGAGGCACCACAGGTTAAAATGCTGATTTTGATTAAATTGGTCCATTTTAATAAATTACATTTCCCTCCTCTAAGAACTGTTATTTGATCGATTGTACAAAAGCAAGATACATTTCCATGACACAGTATTGTTCAATTTCCATTTGGCAATGACATATTATTATATTATCTACAATCAAAGTCATAATACAAAACATTAATCCAACTTTAATGTCTTTCTCTTAGAATTTGTCAAATCCGTTAAAAAGGACCAAAAGACGAGCAGCTTTTAATTTGAGTTCTACACATCACAATACATTTCAGTCTAAGCCCTTACCAATATTGGACACATCATTGTCCTGACATGAGCCCACTTATGACAAGATTTAAACTTCTGTTGTGCCCCTTGTCACCCTCCTGTAGCCTCCAAGTTTAGAAAAGCAGACCCCACTTTGCAGCCCCACCATAACACCTGTACTGGAATAATGTCAAGTTTGTGAATCTGAGAGCCCCTATACAAAAAGAGCCATGGGCAAAGCAAATAATACAGGACCTATTTTAGTTTATTGTTCTTAAATCGTGCACTTCACCTAAATAATATACAGTTAAGCATTAAGACCATTCAAATGGCAATGAATCAGGAGGGCTGAGACCCTGGCCTGGAGCAGTAGGCCTAATGGCCTAACGACTTGTCTTACTACAGCTTTGATTTTGAGTCATTATGGTAGATTATTTTTAGAGGAATGCAATTTTGCCATCGAGCCTCGGCACTGTGAAGGCTATCTTCTGTGTTGCATTGTGTGAGCTGTGCAGTCAGCTGTGTTGTTTCACTTGCTCACCTGTATTTTCCTGTTCAAGACATTCATCGTGTGGTTTGATCAGTCGGACTGTGTTGTAGATTGTACTCCCGTCCAAACTCCTCTGCACTCTGGAGGACTTCGTGTAAACCTCCGATAGATATTTCATGTACCTGCGCTCGGGTTTAACCTTTCTCTTTAGTCCTGCGTTCCACCTCGACCACCCGTGCTCTGACAGGGCTTTGAGCAGCGGGGAGAAGATACTGCCGTAAGGGTAGGTGAAGTCCCCCAGGCTGTGCAGCGCATCGGAGGCGGCCAGAGAAGATGTGTCCAGCGGGCAGCTGCAGGTGACCAGCAGCAGTAAGAAAACCGTGCGAAAATAAAGGACAGCTGACATCAGCATGTGTTTTACCATTTTTAACAACGAAAGACAAAACTTAGATGATAAGCTCTCCCCTGAGAGCTCGAGGTAAACAGGAACAGGCACGTGCTGCTGCTGCTGCTGCTGCTGCTGCTCTACATGCACAGGTGTCAGCAATCAACTCTGTCACTCATATTGCTTTCTCAGGTAAAGAGACCAGAGCGGTCATGATATCAGTCTGCAGAGAAATAAAAACCAAGAGGCTAGTTTTAAAAGACAGCATGGTTAAGTTTAATTAAACTGTGTTTTATCTTGCATTGTATCCATGATTCTAATAAGATGACCTATATTTACAATACGATAACAAAGATTTAAAAAGCAAAATAATAATAATAAAAAAAGGTAAAGCTAACTTCAAAAACAAAATTTCCCCAGCTTTTCCATAGCAGTAGCCTATGCAAGAAGCCTTTAATAATACCTTTTAAGAGGATATACTTTGCGCTTTTATTTTGAAGGCGTATCATCTCAACCTCCGGTTTTATTTGAGTATCCGAATCAAGCCCCCACCACAGCGACTTCCTGGTTGATCCAATACGGAAGTGCCAAAAACTGCAGTTCTCCGGGTGTCCACTAGGAGTAGTTTGCACAACGGAGCAGTTTCTCATTGACCCCATGTTAAATAGGCTGATTTTCACAGCATAATTAAACCTATTTAAGGCTTGTTTACAAACACATTCTAGTCTGTATGTTTAAGTCATATCTCCATGACAACACTTAGGAGAGTGAATACTTTTGAAACAGGCTAGTTTTTATTTTATTGGAGGTTAAAGTTTATGAATAATTAGGGGCGTGGCCTCGTGAGTGACAGCAAGCCTCTGGCCCTCACTTCTCCTCAGAGGCTAGTTGTCAGGATTAGCACGCTAACTCCGTCAGCTCGACCTCGACTGCGGTCATCTGTGGGGTGGTGTTACCATATGTGACAAGATGCTTTGCTCTTCGCTCAACTGTACAAACCGATGGTTTAGGAACACAATTTGTTTACGTTAGCTCTGTTATGCTAATTAAATAGCCGCACTTGCACCATGACTTTTAAAACAGCCTGCTATCGATGGCACACTAGATGCTAATCTGGATCAACAGGAGGATTGGGGCCATGAGGGTCCGTGTTTTACAGTCTATGGTCATGGTACTGTGTTGAATATCAGTTTAAATCATAGATCACAAATGCTGACTGCCGCACTCGACTCGCTGAGCCGGTGTAATATCTACTCGAGACATGGAGTGGTGTGTCAGTCTCTACCCTCTAAAAAACATATTCCTGTTACAAAATTTAAAGAATGACTCCCATTCCTGAAAAAAATCTCAATATTGACTCCCACTCCCGTTTAACTAGCAGCGCGTTCTGTTAGCCTAGCTCCCGGGCGGTGGAGCTAATGTGGCTAAATAAGAAGAAATATCAACTGACAATTGGAAAGGTGTGTAAAGGTGTAAAAGAAAAGTAACATTGGTGAGTTAACATTACTAACACTAACTCTAGCTAGCTCGCTAACAAAGTAATTAACATTAACACAAACGTTGATATGAATGTACGACTAATTTCACCAGGTTATTAACTATCTATATATACTTAATTTATTATTTTATATATATTGTTTAGCTATATTTGCACACTGGTCATATTTGTATGAATATCAATTTTTGATGATTGTCTATTTGTTCTTAATCTGAAAATAAAGATTTGTAAATAGAAAAAACAAACAAAAAACTTTAGGGACAGTTTGGGGAATATAGACTTATTAATCACTATTGGAATATTATTTGTCAATTATTTCCGACCAGATGTGCAAGATTGGCTCTCAGTCAGGGAACAATAACGTCTCAAAGCACTACTTGAAAGCTGCAGACCACTAGAGCGCAGGAATTAGATCTAAAACGAATACACAGTATGTCAAAGCTTTGATAAATACTACTGTATCAATTTATTTAATGCTATAATGTTTTATGGCTAAATGTAGCTACATACCCAACAGATACATGGAAACCTAATCTTTTATATCAAACACAAATCATTATAAATGTTTTGAAACTCAGCTGGCACGTACCTAAATTTACTGTGATAAACAAGTCACTTTTATAAGCTCTACTGTTGTATAATGCCATGATGGTTAAACACCAACAGTGTTGATAAAGTGTGTTATCCTGTCACTACAGGAGCAGCAATTCAAAATGATGATGACAATGAGTTATTGTATACTGGAGGTTTTGCGTATCTTTGCCAGTTTACTCAGTATGCACTGCTGCAGTTTTAAACTTGGTTAGGGCATAGTGACAAGTCAATAGTTTATCAAGTGTAATCTTATCTTATCTCTTATCAATGATGATGTTGGTGTTTTGCAGAATTTTTCAGGAGAATTATACTTGAAAAACACAAAAATAAACAATGTGATGTTTTATTAAAGAGGTTATCATCAGGACATTGAGTTCAGTTTCTCAAGATTACTTAAACTCTGCTTTGGTGCCTTGCAATCTTATATGCACTAGGTATTCTCACCTAATGAAAAAGTAGTATAAATTATATGAAACTAAAATAAACCTCTTGGCATAACTTTTTCTGTAATCATTCAAGCTGACATTATTAGCATGCCCCACTCTCTGCTGGCCTGTAATCTATAGAGCAGGACACACAACTTTGTCCATCATGTGGAAAAATCCTCTATGGTACAATAAACAACATATAATACGATTTATTGGTTATTTAGGGTACTGACAGAAAATGAAGAAGAAATTACCAAAAATAATAATAATACCAAAATAGTACAATTAAATCTCAGGTAAACCAATACTCGTGTTGTGAGAAATATCTGTAATTGGACCTTGTGCTGAGGCCGCTGATTTGGCCGTAACCCCCCAGATGGAGTATGTGTGCATTTGTGTTTACTATAATGACTTTGCTGCATACTTTGTTTTAAAACACCACACCATTAAAGTCTGATTATCATGATACCAGCATACAGATGTTTGTGCAGTGGCTGTCATGATAGAGTTGGATAACATTTACTATGCATGATTTATTGTTGATTGATTTGTTGTATATTTTTCCTGTAATACCACCCATAGGACAAGTTTAACATTTTTGCTCCGCTGCATGCAAGGTTAAAAAAGAAAAGAAAAATTATGATGTTTGTGTCATCCAACACAGACTGTAGCCTAGGGGCCACTGGCTGGGCTTTAAATTTGTTGCAGCTGTGTCAGTTCCACATCATATTGTAGTATTAAAATGTATACTAATCTGCATATTATACTATTTTGAAGTAGCTGTAACAAAAAAAACTACAGCAAATGATACAAGACCTGGGCCACGCTGCAGTATTGTTAGACAGTATTTGATGATGCAAATTGTGTCTGAACTATTAAAGAAGAGACATACTGTATGAAGCTTTTCTGTATGAAGTTACTTTTATGATATTTCAATGTCCTCGCAAAGAAGGAAGTCTACAATGTTGAATAGTTGCTGTGCGTGCAGCCGTCCTTTGTCGTGATTATTATGCAAACAGCTTCTTTTCCAGAGACAAAGGACATTGTTCTGGCACAGTTTTGCTTATGGCTTCATTGTTTGAGCTCCAACTCGTTTCATGTCATCGTCTCTGGGTCAGTTTAGGACACATGGTTTAAATCAGATCACTGATTTCAAGCAGGTCTGATCTGGGCAAATGTAATTCATTCATTCATGACAACATGGCAATTTTTTGAAGAGACTGTTAGATTTCCACTTAAGATTTATTTAATTCCAATTTGAATTCAGCTCCACCCTATACGGTTTAATCTTTGGCTTCATTTTTGCAGTTGAGAAAAATCATGTTTTATCAGTCCACAGGAATGTCCATGTGGTCCCACAAAGGGAGGCCTTTCTCCTCCATTACCGCTCAAGTTCACAAAGAGATTGATAAAGGAGACATTCCACCACCCCGTCTGGTTGCCTGCTTTGCATAACTGACCCCCACAAAGGTCCCCTTTTCTTTTACTGAAGCTTTTTAAAAATGTTAAAACCAACCACTATTTTATTCTATCTTCTCTTTATTCTCTTATTTGCTTTGAATAACATCAATTTTGATGATCAGAATATCATAAGTACACAATCTGCTGTGCACGAAAGCAATAAGCATTCTGCATCAATGACGTGTTTCACACCAGTGTTGATAGCAACTGTTTCCCAGGTGTGGTCTGTTTTTGCTCATATTTTGAAGTCACAAAATCTAAGGTAACTTTTAAAGATATGTTACACAAATACATGTGAATATCACTGATTGTGTTATTAGTTAGAAAAATAAACTAAATGGGTTCAAAATAACATAGACGTTGTTAAAACATGATATTGAACTATAGCAAAAAATACAATTCAATTATAAATACCATTCATAAATAGCACATCCAGCAGAAATACACTGTACAAGAGAGTTGCAATAAGTAGGCTACTTACATTTGTAATCAAGTAATAGACTTTAAGTGATCTAAAGGATAAGCAGTGGTTTACGTTGTTTTATATTAAAATAATATACGAACTAAGACAGTATTATCTATTAGGATTTTAATAATTTCCACCTCAGCTTCTTTGTGATTCCTGTGATTCTCACAAACCATGAGGCGGCCAAACTTAGACATTAGCTTTTTGTTTCTTCCCTATGTGAGGCTGGAAAAGTTTACTAATTGTGTTGAAGCCTTTGGGGTGCTCTCTGTTTTCTTCATCCTCTGTTTTCTCTCTGTACTTGCTCTGCTGCAGTCCTCCCATAAGTGCTCTGACCTCAGCTGACACGCCTTTACACAGATAGTGGAAAGCCTTCTTTCCATCATTATCTCTCTCGTTTACATTGGCCCCATAACTTTGCACAAGCAAAACCATTACTTCAGTGTGGCCGTGCATGGCTGCGATGTGTAAAGGCGTGTATCCTCCGTGTGCTTTGCTGTTGATGTTAACACAAGTGCCTCTTTTCATGGAGATATCCACAAGCGTGTGTACCATCTCGCTGTTGCCGTCCTTGGCAGCCCAGTGCAGTGCTGTGAAACCTGACATGAAGTCTTTCTTCTGTGCTAACTGTGTGTCTTGCAGCAGCAAACCGTGGATTTGTCCCCACAGTCCAGTGGCACACTTTACCAACCACTCGTGAGCTAATGGGTCCAAAGGCACAGACTCTGAGTACTTTGCATCATCTCTCTTGTTCTGGGGCCTCACCAGGGGGAAGCCTGGGGGTTGCATGTCCTCTCTCTGTCTGTTTTTCCAAAACTGGGATTCACTTAGTGCACCCTTCTTACAGGCTGCAAAGTTAGGATTCAGAGTTGGCACGGATGGTTTAGATTGTTTGTCCCAAACTGTATGCGGATGCACTCGGGGATGTAATCCATCCTGTGTTGCTGGAGCAGATCCTCTCGGAGGGGATTTTACTGCAATGACAGCGAACACGGCTCCAGATTTCCTCGCCCTGTTCCCCTGATCTCCGGTGATATTCAGGACTTTTACAGTGGTCGCATCCGCACTAATGCTTCTGGATAACGGCCTCTTTTCCTGCAAACTCCCCACAGACGCGTGTTTGGCGTCACTGCAATAGTTGCCATTCATGTTTGAGGGATAGCACACATTATTGTTCTCAATGTCAGAGTAAATCCTCCGGGCTGACTCGGCTCGATGAGGAGGAGGTGTGTATGAAAAGCTCGTGTTTGGGCTCGGGGAACTGTCATCCATCTGCGTTTTCTGCGAGGCATCATGCGACACCGCCTCCTTCACAAAGTCCTGATACCTTTTCTTCACCACCACAAACTTCACCTCGTCGATCTGCTTCACCACGGCGACGCTGTTCACCAGCTTCTTGAAAAGGTCCCTATTGTGCTGCTTTTCCGCGGGATCGCTGCAGCTGATTTGACTCCTGAAGTTGTTCAGCAGCTCCGAGTTCCTCACTTTGCCTCCGTGCTCCAGTAAAAAAGACAACAGCGATTCTTGGGTCAGAGCCATGTTGTCCTGAAGGGGTCCGAGTGTGCATGTAAAGAGCAGATAGCTGAGGTGAAGCCCGAGGATAATCCCGTGCCTGTCCGTGCTCCCCTCTGTTGTCCTCCACCAACCTGCTGCTTCCGGCGCTTCGCCAAATCATTGTTTGTTGTTACGGCTCTTCCCTTAAAAGGTCGAGCTGCTCGATCATTATATCAAAGCTGCAGAAACATAACAACACAGGCGAGTTGAACTATTATTTGTATATTTAAAGTGATCATGTAAAAAAATCTGAAATGTTGTGTAACTATAGAGAAGAACTATATTTTTATGTTTGCGTTGATTTAATACAGCAACTTACTTTTTTAACTTACTTTTAAAGTCTTGTTTTCCCCCTATATATTTAATCAATAGTGTGTCACTTAAATGGATATCCTCCTATGATAAAACTTTACAAATATAATGTTGAATCCCTTTGAATAGCTCCCCAAATTTAAAAATCTTCCCCAAGGAGGAGAAAATAATTAATTATTATCATTTTCATATTCTGTCACCTTAGCTGTGCTTGTTTCTACTATTCTGTTGTATTAACTGTCTTAACATATACGTCATATTCACATTACTATAAATATTATTATAGTTACTGTTAGGCTTTGCTTGCATCTCTGGAAGTGTGTCTGTTTGTCTCTCTCTGTCCATCTGTCCGTCTTTTCTCTCTTTCTCTCTTCTTTTCTTCCTCCCCAACCGGTGCAGACAGATGTCCGTCCTCCACAGAGCTGGGTCTGTCTGACGTTCCTGCCTGTGATAGGGAAGGTTTTTGTTGCCACCGTACTCTACAGAGGAATTGTTGGGTCTATGTAAATCATAAATAAGTCATAGAGTGTGGTCTATACCTACTCAGTAAAGTGTCCTGAGATAACTTTTGTTATGATTCGACAATATAAATAAAATAGAATTGAATTGAATTGAATTGAAAAACCTTTGAATAAATCTATACGATTGATTTATTGAAATAGGCCCTATAATAAATTTAAAGGCACAGGGACCCTAGAAAAAAACAACACATTTCCTCTTACCTGTTTTATATTTCTATGAGCAGCTCATGGTTTCTGGGAGGAGGCTTTGCTGTTGTGTTACGCAAAAGTATTTTGGCACTTTGAGCTCCACACCAAGTGTCATTTGTGCTGATATCTCCAACATTGACCACTCACACCAACGTGGTCTTGATTGGTTATTAGCACTATAATAGGTGAGAGGGAAAATATGCAATTTTGATTTTGGGGTGAACTCTTGTTTAAACAACAATACAACAATGATATGTTTACGTGAATGATGATAAATCTGGGTAATATTGTGGAAAAAAACATGTTGTTCAGTATATTTAACGCTAAGCACCCCAAACATGAATACTTTATTCAGTTCTGCATTCATACTGTAGAAGCATAAATGTTGGCCACAAAATGTAATAACAGGGCATATTCATACTACTCAAATAGCCTAATGGCCCCTGCCACAGGGTTCTGTTATGTTATTATTATTATTATGATTACTCATGCATTCATTTCTACCTGTTGTAGCTTTAGGTTATAGAATGTTCGGTAGCTGCACATTTTACATGTTGTTTATAGTTTTATATGTAAAATAATAATACTAATAATAGTAATAATCTTTTTTCCATAATTGTAAATTAAATGTATAGTGAAGTAAAACATAGCCTATAGTTTAAAAAAAAAAAAAACAAGTATGAGAGCGATATATAAAGAAGCATATAGTCTAATATTGTAAAATATGTCTACTTGCAGTTTCCTTTGTCATCGATTTTGCGTTGCTAGGAGACAACTGGTGCCCAAGCGTGTATATGTTGAATGCACTTGGATCCTATTGAACTGTTATTTAATTTATTTAATTTATTGGATTTAATAGGTCTATACTGATGCTTTGCTGTGTGAAAACTCTGGGGCACGGGCAGTGTCTCTTCATCCAGTTTCAGATAAAAGAAGTAAAGAAAATCTAAACCGAAGATGGCAACCATGCTATTTCTCTTATGAATACAGAAAAAACAAACAAATGAAGGAGCCTGCACGGTGACTTCCTTTACAGTAAAAGCTGGAGGTGCTGTTGTAGTGTCGCCCTCCAGCACCGAGGGGGTGTTGCCTCCAAGTGACGCATATTGAAAGCAGTGCGAGTCTGTCCGTGTTTAATGTGGGGAGCAGATCTGGCCGAGGACGGATAATTCCTGCACACAGCCACTTCTGACGATGGCGGCCAATGAGGTAGATGTTTTCGCAGTAAGTATGATTAACTACTGCCTTGCTGGGCCTGCTGTGACTTGATTTGGTGTTGTTCCGAGTAGAAATAGGACTCAAACCAGCACAGCATTCAGGTATATATGTGAGCGCAAGGTGATGGGGATGAGATGTGCTCAGGGCAGCGTGATCGCAGCTTGTTTTGTCTAATGAATCGGGGATAAAGCTGCGGGTTTTCAGCTATGACTCCATAGAAACGACGCATCGTCGCCGTGCTTTCATGTGCGCAATCTGTGGAGACAAAAAAGCGCACTTTAGCATCCAACTGTGTGAAACAACATCATCAACACTTGGCTGTTCAGCATGTCAACACTGGGACAGGTGTAACCGCACACGGGTGCTGAATTGACAGGACCAGGCGGTTGAATGAAGCGCAGGACAGCGGGCAGGAGGAGACCACGTTAAGAGGATAAACATTAAGTAGCAGCCTCCTCAAGTGGTAGCTGTAGCTCCGGAACATTGCTCAGCGAAAAATTAAATATGTATTAGCCAAACATGTAATTCGTGTTTGAATGAGTCATCGTAATTTACAGTATGTGCCTGGTATTTAGTCTCCTGTTACAAGTTGCATTGGAAAATAGTTTAAGTTAAGGTTTGTATGTGTGTGTGTGTGTGTGTGTGTGTGTGTGTGTTTGTGTAACTGTGAAGGGGGGTAAGGGGTACCAGGGTAGCCAGCAGCTTGGATATCCTCCCACCCTGTGAAACAACATCTAGATAAAGAGCTCTTTGTGTGTGTGTGTGTGTGTGTGTGTGTGTGTGTGTGTGTGTGTGTGTGTGTGTGTGTGTGTGTGTGTGTGTGTGTGTGTGTGAGTGAAGAGAGTGATTTGAACACATCCTGATCCTCATGTGGAGCCTTTTGCAAGATGCCAGTATCCCAGGGTGTATCTGGTATAGAAGAGAGCCTCCATGCAGCCAGGGCAAATACTGTATATTCTGTATTATGTACAGATTAAAATGCCTTAATCTAGTTTTAATGTCCTATTTATAAACATGGGAAGTATAGACATCACGAAGGTAGGGAAATCTGTGCAGTGTGTTTAAACCTATTGTTATTAGCTTGACTCAAGTCTCCAAACACCCTGCAATTTGATAGGTTGATCAACAAAAAAATTATGAGCAACTATTTTGTAGCTGTAATGATACATCGATCTGGATCTACAGTATATATCATTCCAATAATCCAAGCTCCAATATGGATGCATTGATGAAAAGTTAAAATATTAAGATACGCCTTTATTTTTGAAATTCCCACTTTATGTTTATTCTTTTTACTAAAAATAATAGTTTGTTTCTCATATAAACGTCTCTAGAGCTCAGTAATCAATAGAGTTGTTCAGATTCCGATACCACTATCAGAAATGTCTCTGATACTGCAGAAAATGCTGGCATCGGTAGGCGAGTACCGAAGTCCAGTTACGATTCGATACCACGTAATTTATTAGAAATGGGAATCTATTTATTTGTTAGCTTTGTTAGCTCTGACATGGTTCTTTTAAGGTTCTTTAAAGAAAGAAAGAAAGAATTCCTTTATTCTTCCCCTAAGGGGGAAATTCAATTTTTTCACTCTGTTATTATATTGTTCATGTTACACACACACAGGCCCGAAATACACACACATGCACTTACAGTATATACATGGAATCAATGGAGAGATGTCAGACCGAGGGGGCTGCCATCGGTTCGGTGCCTTGCTCAACAGCACCTCGGCAATCCCCAGGAGATGAACTGCCACCTCTCCAGCCACCAGTCCACACTCAGGGGCGGATTAAGGTTGTCAGGGGCCCCCTAGGCTATTTGTTTGGACTCCCCACATTATTAGTCATGCTTTATCAGAAGAACACCCCGCTACAAGTGTCCTCAACCTTGAAGAATTCTGTCAATTCAGGATTTTCTTAGTAGATCTGGTCCCGCTGTTCTTTCAGGCGTGATTCTCTTTTTCGTGCTTTGTTATCACATTTCCTTTCTGGCCACAACCTGGCCACAGGATGGCAGCAGATTGGGTAAATGTGTCCCATTTTTTATCCAACCAGTGACTTATTTTCTTAATGTTTCTAAGCGCCCCAACAGGAGGCAAGTTTGTTTTCCCAGTGAGGTAAATTAAAGCAAACTCAAATAGTCTGGCCCCTGCACACCTGGGGCCCCTAGGCTGCAGCCTAGGTCAGCCTGTGCATTAATCCGCCTGAGTCCACACTTCAATTAGGGTCCACACATGGGACTCGAACCGATCTTTTTTCTTTTTTTAAACAGACTTGTATCGGTATCTGTACTTGGTATTGGACGATACCCACAGCACGAGTATCAGAATCGGTATGGGGAGGGGAAAAAAGGATACCAGAACATCTCTAATAAAAACGTCAAATAAAAGAGTTGATATAAACGTAAATGGGCTTATGATATCGTCTAATACCGATCACAGGCCCCTAGATTGAATTGAGTCGATATCGTATCATGGCAGACTTAATATCAGTAAAATACTGTGTTATTAATAAAGAATCAATATAATATTTTATTGGGATGAAACTTGTGATTTACACCCCCAATATTTTGATTATCAACAAACTAGTCATTTATCATTACTTAATTATTAACTCACAAAAAAAGGATTTGGGATTTGGTTGAGCAGAACAAGCAAAATGAAGAGGTCACTTTGGGCGCAGAAAAAACTGTGATGATGAAAATATTAGTTAGTGTTAGCCCTTAATATAAGCATAGTTATAATCACAAACCATTACTGTTGATGCATTGAGCTTAGGCTAAGGCATAAATACTAATGTTTTACAATGACAGTGAAATATGAAATGTATGCTGCACAACTGAAATGATGTTGTCGCTGGTAGTTTCCATCCAGTTTTTGCGTTTATATAAAAGGGGAAATTAGGTTTTTGATATGACCATTTTATAGGTCTATTCAGTGTGTTAAGTGGAAGAGAGAGATGACCTCATTTTCAAAAAATGCTTTTAAGCCTGAAAGCAGAGTGTGGGGATTGGATCTGACAGCAAGACTTTTTCTAACTGTGTCATTTTATAGATTTATTTCATTTCTTTGCATATTTAGTGATATGGATGTGAAGTGAATATGATAAAATATGCAAGTCTTTTTATTTTAATATATTCTTTGTCCTGCCTGTTTCCAAATACCTCAGCATGAAGAAAAGCGAAACCTGGAGCTCGGAGGGCATGTGGGGTTTGACAGTCTTCCAGATCAGTTGGTCAGTAAATCAGTCGCACAGGGATTTTGCTTCAACATCCTCTGCGTAGGTATGTCTGAACCCAGGAGGCGTTCACAGTCCTGAGCTAGTGCTGTGAATGTGACATGCATCAATGTGGAATTTGTAGCGTTAATGCCTCACCTAGTCTTTCCCTCATCTTTTTTAGTCACGTGTCACTTTCTCTTTTTTTGTTTTAAAGGTGAAACGGGGATAGGGAAGTCGACATTAATGAACACTCTTTTCAATACGACATTTGAAAATGAGGAAGCCAGCCACTATCAGAGTGAGGTACAGCTGCGCCCACAAACCTACGATCTGCAGGAGAGCAACGTCAAACTCAAGCTGACCTTTGTGCACACTGTAGGGTTTGGAGACCAGATCAACAAGGAAGAAAGGTAGAATATATGCATGTAGATGTTGGTTTGACTTTAAGTGTTGTCCAGATTGAAAAAGATGCATCGCAAATGGAAGAAACTCCCCTGCACAAAGGAAGAAAAATATATAATATAAATTACTCAGATCTTATAGAAAACCTGTTACATCAATTTTAACTGCTGTTTTGATACTGACCTTTAAAAACTCTTAGACATTTCTCCTGTTTAGATCAGCAGCAGCTATCAATCATTTCCCCCTCTTGCCCTGGTACTGCCGCCAACACTGTTAACAAAATATGGAGTAGAGAAAGAGGTCTGCCCTGTTTCTGGCACGTCAATTGGGAGGGAAGAAAGGGAATATGGGAATGACTGATAGAACTAATGCAGTCTCAATAGACATTTGAGTGCTCCAACCGCGGGGGTAAAAAAAAAAAGAAAGTAAGCATTCCTACTGTAGTTGCAGAGTTTGTAACTAGGATACTAACATGTCTCTCAAACAAGAAGGAAAGCGATGTAAAGGATACAATAAAAAGACTCATGTTTTATGTCTTTCTGTGCAGCTATAAACCCATTCTTGAGTACATTGATGCCCAGTTTGAAAGGTATCTTGAGGAGGAGCTAAAAATAAAACGCTCCTTGTTTAACTGCCACGACACAAGAATCCACATCTGCCTGTACTTCATCGCTCCCACCGGACACTCCCTGAAATCCCTCGATCTCGTCACAATGAAGAAACTGGACAGCAAGGTGAACACAAAATCTGGAAGTGCGTATTTCAGCGGTTCATATTACTTGTTCCCCAGTCTGTCGCTCATTTTATGTTTTCCCTTGCAGGTGAACATCATCCCCGTTATTGCAAAGGCAGACACGGTGTCCAAGAGTGAACTGGACAAATTAAAGATCAAGATTATGAGTGAGCTGGTCAGTAACGGAGTGCAGATTTATCAGTTCCCTACAGAGGATGAAGCTGTTGCAGAGATCAACACCTCCATGAACGTGAGTCCTAGAAACACACAGATGCACAAACATAATACAATACTGTATGTATTTTACAGGATAATACGCATTCTCACTTTTTCGACCAATGAATTCTTACGCCTACACCCATCTGTTGGTATTAAAACACTCAAAGCAATTTAAATAGAATAGAAATATTAGTAATATATACATAGAGCTGGGCTTTGGGTTTTAGTTTCCCATTTGATGAGGATTTTTCATATTATGCCATATTGGTACATAGCTGTAATAACTCAGATTCAGATTTCAGATTTATCTATTTAAAATAGGGACAGTGCATATTGTTAAACACTTATATGTAAATATGCAAGATTGAAGCCAGAAGCTAATTTCTATCTTTAGTCCCTTTGGCAGGTTGATGTTAAATAAACAAGGTAAACACATGACAACACAATCAATCAATAAGAAAAGAAACAAAACAATAAAGTAGAAAAGTAACAATAAAAGAGTACTATAAACACAAAAACAGTCAATGTTGTAGAGTGTTAAAGTGCGTAAGAGCTAAAGTGCTCTAGTATTAAAGGGCTTGTGTTATTGCACTTCGCCCTATTGAACAAGGTTATAAAGTGTTGATATATATTGCAAATTACCTTACTGCACATGTTTGCACATACAGACGTGTACGTGCAGGTTTTATTGCACTGAATGTACTACATAGCTATTACACATTTATTCATTAGCATACAAAGATGTATGTATGTATGCATACATACTATTTTATATAATATAATAGTAATATTTTATATCGGTTTCCCTACTCAGCAGATCAAACTTCTTTCGGATGCTACAGTGATGGTGCGTTCAGGGCTTTTTGTCAAGAGTTTTTAGGGCTTGTTTCTAAACAATTTCAACAGGCTTTAATGTGGTCTTGTTGACCAAGTTGTTATACTGCTGTAACATATGCAATATTTTTCACCGCAAAGAGTGCTAGGGTTTGGGGAGCTGTGAGTGTTTTGAAAGGGGAAACCCATTAACTGCATATGCTTTTAAAACAACAATTAATAACCCACAACTAGCTCTCTTTAACAGTGTAACACGCCATGGCACACAGCAATGTGTTACACATAAATCATTTGTTTTATGTTCATCTAAAAATGTACTCTGCCAAACAGCATGTTTTTATATTTGATGTACTCCTGACAGTAGAATAAGCCACTATGCACCTATAATAAGTGATGCAAAAAAATAAAAAATACTATGATACAAATGCTTGGTGATACCGTTCAGCACTACTAATATCTACAATATCACTAGTATAGGAGTAGTAGCATATTAGTATTAGAATAATGAAGTGAAACTAAACTCAGTCTGATTATCATGCTTCCATTTTCTGGTTGATTCTAAAGATGCAGGACATTTAATAGGAAGCATTGAAGTAGTACAATATGAGCCCCAATATGAATACATTGTAGACATATATTGCAATTAGCGGAATGCAATCCTGGAAATGACAAGAGTAGTATCATTTTTAACCATATTGTAACAATATCAATACTTTATGTTACAGACTCATCTTCCCTTTGCCGTGGTTGGAAGTTTAGAAGACGTTAAAGTGGGAAATAAGATGGTGAAAGCAAGGCTGTATCCCTGGGGATCAGTACAGGGTGAGTCTGGCTGAATGGATTTAACAAGCATCTTAAAAGTCCCGCAAACAGCAGCAGCTGTTAAGTCTCATTCCTGCTGCCAAGCTGTTATTCGTTTTTCAGATTAGATATCACAACTTGATAATTGTGTTTTCATGAGCGAAGTAAACACTGAGTTTTCATTTAGGATTTCCAGTAAGTACCAAATAACCACGCTTCTTTTTTTTTCTTCAGTGGAGAATGAAAATCATTGTGATTTTGTGAAGCTGAGGGAGATGCTGCTGCGTGTGAACATGGAGGATCTCCGAGAGCAAACACACGCTCGACACTATGAGCTCTACCGTCGCTGCAAGCTAGAAGAGATGGGCTTCAAGGACACGGACCCGGACAGCCAGTCGTTCAGGTGAAATTAAGGGTAGCGGTCATATAATGTGTCTGGAAAACTTACTCCAGTGAAACTAACAACAAAATACCCTTCTCTCTTTTGATGTAAAAATTGGCTGACCTAATTGATAAACAGCACAATAAAATATGTGTTTATATGATTTGGGTTGGGATGAGCTTTTCTCCTTTTTACAAAACAATTGGAGCTTAAGGAAGCTGTAACACTTTATCAGTCTATTTAGACTCTAGTTTAATGGATGTGTTTGTTTATTTTTTGACTCATCTGAAGCTTCTCGTGCCTTCAAAAATTAATCTCTAGATTAACCACGTACATCTCCATAATACTGGGGAGAAACTGCAGTAACTTTAGTTCATTTGTTCATGAAATGCCACAGGATGTTAGATTTTATACCTCAGATGGAGTTTAGGATTAGGTTGAACCGGCTATTTATTGATCTATTTGTAAAGTCCCTTTTAAGTTCTTAGTGACTAATAGCTGATTTTAAACTAGCAGTTCAATAAATCGGGTTGCATCCATTAAACTTAAAGCCGCAGTAGGTAAAAAGCAAAAAAAAGCAAAAAAACACTAGAATTTCTAAAGTTGAATACAGAGCCAAGAGGAGGGGCAGAAGTCTAATTTTCTCCCAGACGACTTGGATTTCAATATGCTGAAATATAATTTTATAAATATTATTTTTTGGAATATAATGTCTTAGCAAGTAAAGACTTAAGTAATGTCTAAATAATAAAACATCTGTAGTGTTGTCCTTTAAAACCAATCATTTATTATTAACAATAAATAACAGTTTTGGGGAAAAAGTGATATATTTAACCCAATTGGGAATCCTTTGTAAATGTATGTACAGCTTTATTTTTATTTATTTTATGTAATGTGAGGTATATTGTTTTGTTTTGTGATATGTAACTTATATGTTCCCAGTTTACATTATTATTAAACAGCATTTTGAGTGTGAAGGGTCAGGTCAGATGTCCTTTGCTCCTCAATCTAATTGGGACATGGTAACATGCTTGTTTTATTGCTCAAGTTAAGCCTGGCAGTCGCTGTTTGTAAATATTCAGAACATCATAACTAGGGCATTAATCCCCACCTGGTAAACACTTATGTAACAACTAATATCGGTGAACATATAAACAGCGGTAGCCACCAGCTCCTGGTAACTAATCCTGCCCAATAAGACATTACACTGATCACAACACTGCTTTTACTCTGCTCTTCAGCCTTCAGGAGACATATGAAGCCAAGAGGAAGGAATTCCTTGTGGATCTGCAGCGCAAAGAGGAAGAAATGAGACAGATGTTTGTCAACAAAGTGAAGGAGACAGAGGCAGAGCTGAAAGAAAAGGAAAAAGAGGTGAGGATTGACATGATCATAAAGTAAGTAGCCATTGAAAATATACCATATTTGGTTTGTCTCACACTGTATCCTTCCCCATCATCATCAACATCATCATTATAATCATCATCATCCCTAGCTTCATGAGAGGTTTGAGCAACTCAAGCGGATGCACCAGGAAGAAAAGAAGAATCTGGAGGAGAAGAGACGAGAACTGGAGGAGGAGATGAATGCCTTTAATAGAAGAAAGGTTGCAGCTGAGACACTGATGGGACAGGCACTCCAAGGCTGCTCACAACCATTCAAGAAGGACAAGGACAAGAAGAAGTAAGTCTACTTTTCTGTATGTATTTGATTTGTATTGCTGTTCAAGTGGTTCCTTTCGTACACCATGGATGTCTGTAATGCTACTGAAAAGCAATAACACTGAAATATTTCAGGCAATTTAAGGGTTATGGGTTAAATGTCTTGCATGCTTTGTATTCATAGACACTTATTCTCTAAGCCAATCTATGTAGAGTTGATCGGACAGAGGGAAAGGCGTACATTGTGATTAATGAGATAGTGTTATTTTCCCAGAAGCCACGTTGGCTCAGAAACTCATTCAGGGACAGATTCAGACTGACACTGTGTGCCCAGACATAGTGGGAAGGCTCACAGCTTGCATGACACAGCCTGATGATTATGTCTCTGCGGGCTGACCTGCCAGACTGTATCTCAGGCAGGGGCACATACATTGGACTGGTCTCACCGATGCTCACTCCCTGTGCAACGCGGATGATACTCAGACATCCCACATAGAGCTGTAATCATTTGTGCAGGTGGAAACATTATATGTCAGCATCAATTATGTACGCTCAAATCTTCTATTAATGAGAGCTTAGTACATTTTTTTACTACTTTTTTTAAACATAGCATATTTGTAATGATCCATAATTAAAATAAACCAATTAATTTAATTCCATTATCTTTTATCAATACAATAGTACTAACAAATGATAGAGATATGTTGACTGCAAGGTTATTTTTGTCAACGTATTTCCAAGTATTGCAAAGAACCAACAAGAAAAGAAGCAGTCAGTCGGATTGAGAAAAGAAAAACAGTCGTATTGTTTCAATCACGCTCAGCCATCCTCACTGAAACTCAAGAAGTGGCCTAGTTTAGAACGTAAATATGACGCACACGTTTACGTCCATAACATGTCATTATCCAGTTGGAGAGGGTCAAAAATTAGCTTTTAAATTTCTTTAAACATCTAAAACTCTATTACTATTTTCACCCCCACCCCTACACACAAGCATGTCACTAGATGTGTTAGATTTGTCATATAGATGAAGATGAGGGAAGTACAAAAAAGAAGATTAGAGACAAAAAGCTTTGTTGAAAATAAAACCGGGTAAGTTAAATGTTAAAAGCAAGGCCTTGTTCACACTACCTGATTCAGAAAGATGAAGTCCTTTTCTCCGTCTCCCCAGACAGCATTAGTGACAGAAAAAAATATATTTTTGTACGCAACCATTTTTGGTGGTACAGTCATGGTTGGTTGGCTGTGCTCTAGACATGGTGTCAGAGTCATGTGTCTTTGGTATGACCTTAAAGTCGGTATAAACTCTTAATTTGAGCGATCAGATTGAGAAAAATCCCTACAAATTCAGTTTTAATCTGAGTTCAGTCCACCTACGAATGTGCTCTTAATCTGATTTGGAAATTGTTTTTAATTAATGAATTAATAATCTGGTTTAGATGTCAAAAGAGCTGCCAGAAGAGATGTTACAACCAAGACGTTGTTGTTTTCCATTTCATCAATTTATATTATTCCTTTGATTTCTACCATTCATCAATACCTTCATTTTCTTTCTTTTTCTATATTCTGTCTCATTTCTTTCCCCCCTTTCAGTTGATTTATGCATCAAACATCCAGGGAAACCAGGAATGTGTCTGCCATCAGCATGGGAAAAGAGGCTGTCATGTTTGATATTGCTTACTGACACTGTATGTGTGGACCGTCACAGTGACTATGCACATATGTCAGTACAATGTGACGGCTATAAAGCCACTGTGTACTTAAGAATCGAAAAGGTAGCTTTGCTCAGTGTATTTAATCAGTCCCTAATGCTGACTCGGCTAGACACGCAATCCATGGACTGTTTTCATAACATGTAGCTTGTGCTGTTTTATGTTCCTGCCATGAATGTATGGTCATGTCCTGTTGTAGAACAGCAGACTTTTAGTTACAGACTGAATTGAACTGATGGCTGTGAGTTATGTCATGTATTAACACAGAATGAGAGTTTGTATGTTTTATACTGTACATGCAACTATGCACAAGTGTAATGGTCTCTGGTAAGGTTTTTAAGACAGCATTTCTAATAATGTACATAAAAATATTGATAATTGTTTTTAAATTGTTGATAGTTTTTGGTAAGATAATGTCTAACACCATTTTAGGTATGCAGAATTATAAAGAAAATAATTATTTTAATTTACATGAGTCTGGAAATGAGCAAATTTGTTGCTATAATTTATACTCAAATAAATAATGTCAATGAAAACCAAATAGTGCATCAGTTCATCTGTTGGTCAGCTGAACCCCTTCCACCTTAAACTTCATCACCTCTCTGGGACTTCACACATCACATCAATCATTTGTTTGATTGAAAGCATTTTCATATTGTTGTCATCATGAGGCACCAAACCGTTTTTCTGATTTGTTACAGTCTTTCTGTAACAGCGTTTAATTCAAGTTTCCGTTTCAAGTTTGCTTCTCTCAGTGGCAGCAAACGGGACGGATAACAAAATGCTTATTAAACTAAGTTAACATTTTCATTCAACTTTAGCAGTCATGTCATGTTGGGGTTCGTCTAATGACCTTAATGAATATGTAACGTTGCTTTTTCCGATAAATGACATGGTTTTTCTTCCCTTTTCATAGCTTCTTTAGTCTTCCATCTGCGTGCTCCTTAACCTCAGGAAGGAATTTGAATTAGAAGACTTTCTACCACATCAAATGATCACAGACTAACAATCAAGTGTATTCTTTTTTACAATGTGAAATAACTATTTTGTAGAAATGCACTTAAGATCCCTGGAAGTGATTCAGCCTGAAGTCTCCCATGTCTACTAAACTCTCCTCTCAGCAGCACCCTGTAGCATGGTTTCTGCATGGCTCCTAACCTTCATACCTAAAAGTATTAAAAAACCATTGCCAAAACCTCAGTTTTTGTACTAAATGTGCTAGCCTCAATCATCTGTCATGTTATGCTTGTAGTTTTTTGACTGATGACAATTTACACTGTGAAAATTATATATAAAGTGACATGATATTGCTGTTAAATGTTGTACGGATTGTACATTATATTATGATTTATAAGCACTTTAAACTACATAGTACAGATACTATCTATATCTATACAATAGTATATTATACTATCATTACTCATTATAAAAGGTGCCCTATCATGCTAACATGTCAGCCCTTATGTTGTGTCAAAGTTAAAAGTGTGTCATAGTTTTAAAGTGCAAAAACCTGGATGTGTATAAATTCAGGGTTAAATCTCTTTATGTCAGTAGATCTATATGGGGGGTCTGCGTGGGCTCTCCTTCAGATTTGTATATTCTGATGTAATAAAGACTTACTTTATTGAAAACGTGCCCTGTTCTCTCTATAACTGCACTTCAGAAAAGTTGACAGAAAACAAGAGCTTGTGGTAAGCTGTGGTCTCAGCAGGTGCAGGGTCCATCCAGACTGTTCCAGAAACCTGCCAGTAGGCCGATGCCTTTAAAAACAAAGAAGTGACTGCTCAGTGTAAAATACCTTTTTAATAGGGAAGCAATTTCTATGACTTTTTGAAGAAATTAAGCACAGTTTTTAAGAAGATTCACAAATGGTTTTGTTGTTTTCTCTGTAATTCTCCTCTCCTATTGCACATTTTTATAGGCCTACATTGTATTAGTCGGTAAGAAATGCGTCAGTTTTGCTGCTTCACTGTTTAAAGTGATTTTAGTGTAGAGTATAATTTTATTGCCACCATAAAGGAAAAAAGAAACACTGTATACAAAAATCACAGTAAGTCGCAATGTTAGGCCATGTCCCACCTCCACATCTGTGATTGGTCCCCAAACCTGTATAAGGCGGGACTTGATCGTGACTGGCTGTAAATATAACCAATAGGAAAGTAGGACCAGGAGCGTCATCCGTGAATGGCCAATGAAAGCTCACCATGTTTGGGCAAAGGCTTGGTTTTATGCCTGCATTAAAACCCAGACTGTCCTTTCCCCCATCGCCTTACGCCAAGGGTAGGGGCGTGTGCATAGGCAGAAATTAAACCTAAAACTTTCTTTAGTGAAAGTTCATACTTACACTTTTTTTTAATTTTAAATCTATTTTCACTCGCTTTGTTTAAGCGTGTGGAGGACTTTTTCCATCGTTGATTTTTCGTTAAATAAAAGGCAACCTAACACAAAACAAGGTAAGTTATCCAATATTTATTCTACATCATCTTAACTGGGCATATGTTACACTTAAAGTTGGTATGACGATTTAAAAGCTCAAAACACGTCGTTATGTGGTTGTCCGTAGCTAAAACTAACGTTAAACTAACGTTAACGTTTAAATTGTGAATTAGCCTTAGCTTTAGCAGCTAACGGTTAACGTTACGTAGTTAACGTCATATTAGTTTGTCCTTTCCCCTTCACCTTTATGAAGCGTAACGTTAAATTGATTTAATACCCCACGGTGCTCTGTCTTCTAGTTGTAGCCACAGTTTTGGGGTTTGAACGGTGTTCTCACTTGTGTTTGTTGTCATCGGGCTCAGTGTTAGCTCTCCACTAGTGCGTACGGCAGCAGGGACATGTCCCGACATGACGCTGCTGCATGGCCTGGTCCTTTCCTATGATAGCCTGATCATGTGCCCACACTATCAACATACTCATGAAACATAGTCAATCATATATGTTAAGAAACTTGTATTAAACTTAATATGATCAAATACAATTTCAAATTGTGAGAAACGTATACAACATGTCCCTGTTGTGTATCTATGTTGTAAGTTGCCACCCCTTGACTAGTCCAGTTGAGTCCAGTTCAATGACAGCTGTTCACAGGGGAAGTTACTGGATAACTTACTTATTTGGAAACACTCCCATGTCTCAGTTACTCCTGAGCAATACACACATATCTAATCCAGACCTGTTCCTATTAGTGAAGTAACGTTACATTATTTATATATATATATATATATATATATATATATATATGTATATATATATATATATATATATATATATATATATATATATATATATATATATATATATAAAATAATGTATGGCAAGTAGGATGCATTGCGTTGGAGAGTTGACACTTTGTGTAGGACAATTATTGATGCATAATAAAAGGCTAGAGGTCATCTGGGATTTCATTATCTAAGCATGTACCCGCTGTCTCTTTCTTGACTTCGTTCATTAAATACAAATGTTTAACTTATTTGAATGTTACAGCAGAGAGAAACAGTAAATGACGTAATCTTTGGCAATCATATTTACATTATTATTTCCCCCCAGAGACCATATCACCCAGCATAATGTCTTCATACCTAAAGTTACAAAGTGTCACATATATTTCTAATGTCATACACAAAGTCTTGTCACACTATCATACTGGGACTTTGGAGTCAAAAATATTGTGTTTTAGTCCAGATTGATTCAGTAATAATTGGCTCTATTTCCCTATCTACACAGATGATCGACACAGTAACAGGACCCGGAGCACTGCCCTTTGCAGTTCAGCTGAAGGCCATGACGGATCTGGAGGGCCGCTACCAACCGAAGCTGAGCGGCTTGAGGCTCATCGAGAGCTCCCAGGACAATGGCCTCAGGATGACCAGCAGACTAAGGGAGCTGGAGGTGAAGGACCTGCTCTCTCTGACCAGGTTCTTTGGCTTCAGTTCAGAGACCTTCTCACTGGCCATCAGCTTGTTGGATCGATTCCTCTCCGTCATGAAGGTTTGTAAACACCTGAAAAGTACATCTTGTTTGCTCTCTAGAAATAATAGCTTGTTTTATAATATCATTTCCGTTCCCCGTCCTCCACAGATTCAACCAAAGCACCTGTCCTGCGTGGGCTTGTGCTGCTTCTACATTGCTGTGAAGTCCGCAGAAGAGGAGAAAAACGTGCCTCTAGCCAACGAACTGATCCGCATCAGTCAGAATCGCTTTACAGTGTCTGACATGATGAGGATGGAGAAGATCATCATGGAGAAGCTTTACTGGAAGGTGAAGGCCCCCACAGCCCTGCGCTTTCTCCGCCTCTTTCACAGCCATGTCCAGGAGCAGCTCGACGATGAGAAGTAAGGACAGATGGTCACATCAACCTGCAGGGCTGAACCATGACTCAACAAGAATATATTTACTCTTCTAAAATGTGTCTTCTCATATTTGGCTTTAAAGAGAATGCTAGCCAAAAATGTTTTTTAAAGCCAACAGGCACACATGAAGTCATGTAGATTTTTAGACATGTGACTTGAGAACAAATATGAAAATCTGTATAAAACATTATCAGTGATATCAGGTTGTTGTACTTGCGTCACTAAATTGACATTGATATAAGTCTAATCTAGTGAACTCTGCCTTATATCCATTTACAAGTTGGTCTTGATGGTAAAAGCTTTTTTTCTTTCCACAGCAAGAAGATACTGAGCCTTGAGAGACTGGAGGCTCAGCTGAAAGCCTGTCACTGCTCATTTGTCTTCTCCAAAATGAAGGTAGGCCTAAATAACCGGTCTGCCAACATTATAAATGTGGCCTCTTTCCAGTTGGAATTATATCGTATTCGATGATTTCATTCTGTTAAAGTGACGTCCAGCAGTTCCACTTTTCTAACTGTTTGCTTGGAAATCACTAAAAACTGTTATGTCTGTAGTGGAAATCCATCTCTGTTGAGCTGTTCAATCTATTTTTTACACATTTTCTTGTTTTCTGTATTTTTAAAATTAAGAATCCATACTCTGTTTCTCTGCAGCCATCTCTGCTCGCCATGGCTCTCCTGTGTTATGAGGCCCAGGAACAATACGACCCTGAGTACGCCGACAAATTACCAGAGACCCTGAAAAGCCTGCAGCAGCAGCTGAACGTAAGTACCAAGTGTTACAATCTTAAATATGTGTTCTGCAATTAACAACTCTGAAGTATTGTTTTAACTCCAAGTGGGTTTGGTGTAGCTTTGTTTGGTCAGAGCCCAAAGATTTCTTATTTTTTTGAATCTTTTTTTCTGTGCAGATCAGAGACGGGGACCTGATCTGTGTGCGTGAGTTGGTTGGAAAATGCCTGGCTGAATATGCCACCACCAGGTGCTCCAGGCCTAATGGCCAGAGGCTTCGCTGGACTATTTCGGGAAGAACTGCACGTCAGCTGAAGCCAAGCTACTACAGGATCACTCATCTTCCCACCATACCCGAGTCGGCTTGTTAAACCCCGGGGGTACGAACGGGTGACCTTGCATGCAGGGGAAAAAAAAAAAGATCACACCTGTCCCCAAATAATCTGTTTTCTGATTAGAGACAGCTTGTGGGCGACTTTCTTGCAGTATGGTCACCGACGTACGGCTCCACTTATTTTCCTTACAGATTTTCACCTGAGATGATGAATGTCTTTAAGGAAAAAAAGCGACAGAATGTTACAATTTTCCTACACTTTGTTTTCAATCATACATTTATCAAGCACACTGTATTTTATCTGCCCCAATGGCAAGGAGTAATGCTTTGTCAGGTTAAACTACCGCCATCTTGCTAAGTTTTACTTTCCTGGTTGAGTTGCTTGCACAAGTGTACAGTATGTTCTCGTTAAAAATCCGTACCACAGTGTTTGGTATTTCCTGGAACGGGTTGCTGGTCTAAAGCGAATAAGTATAGAACCACCTAGGTCCTCAGTCCACCATGTGGAAGAGGAGGGAGAAGGATTTTGTGATCAGCAAAAATGGAACCAAGAAATCGGGCCCAAAATCCTTAACTTCCACCCTAGGTTGCTAACTGTCCTGAATGCACACTCCTACCCAAGGTGATGATTTTTTGTTTTTATTTTGATACAGCGAGGGAGCTCTGGTTTTCTCCAGTGAAGTGAGGCTACTGACGATCAAGTCTTGAATGACTGACCACACAGTTTGAGCTAAAATGTCAGCAGTGGTTACAGATGAGTTGTTTTCACCAATTCTTAATTTGTGTACACAGAGGGAAGTGCCACGTGTAATTGATTCCCTCTATCAATGAGGCCGAGAACACTGAAAAAAAAAAAAGGTTGTTGCAGTGGAAATTTGGATTGGCACTTGTATTGCATTTCAGTTTCCCTGTCTAGTTGAAGTTTCTTTTAATGACATAAATAAAATGTGTTCTCAAATTCAAAATTGCCAATTGAATACACCATCTCGTTAACCTATGTACTTGTACCTTTCAATAAAACTTTATTGAAAAGCTATTGCTTGTGCATTCCTCTCATTATTTAAACATCACACAGGCTTCTTACAACCAAATGAAACCATTTCCATAAACTGTTCTGCCGCTCGACTTCATGTTATAAAAGGGCTGCTGAAAAGTGTCTGTGTCGAACAGAACAGCCAGTATTTCTGAAGGCAAATCGTTTTTTCATCATAGGAGCTCTGATTAATCCACTGTCCATCTGTGTGCCGTGGGTGTCCTCAGCAGTGTTCGTGAGGCAGAGGTGACATCTCGAGCATGTACCCGGCTGTTGGTGTCACATCATCGGTCACTTCTGTAAACTGGAAAAGTCTGGACCACCACCGGAAAAATTCCCAGAGATCTCTGCACCACTGAAGTCAAACCCAGGATTCTAAAAAAGGGGTGCAACAATTCATAAGCATACAGCTAGCATACATTATCATTTATTTTACAAATCCACACTAAATTTAATGACATGCTCTGAGAATAAATTCATATCTGATGTCTGTCACCCGAAACATTGTTAAAGTGAAAAAAAAACCCACATTTACTCATCTCAAACCAAAATTAGGGGTTCATAAGCTGTGAATAATGGCTTTCTTACTTATTAAATAATCTACTAATGTGTTAAAAGCAATTAAGAACAATTAGTATTTTAATATTAGCATTTATAAGTATTTTATTAACACAACCCTGGTGGTTTATAAGAAAATGGAACATTCATAATCATTTATAACTACATTATTACCAAATAAAAACTAGCCAAAGAGGGTTTTACACATCCTGGCAACAATAGCTGATCAGTAGTAAATCATGTATACACCATTATTCACAACTTAAAAGCCTTTTATCAGGGGTGGTGATGTGTAGAGGAAGACAGGTGCATCTGGTAACTCATAATAATAACACACTTCATACATCATGACCCTTCAGGTGGCACTTGATTAAACTAACCTCCCGCTGGAACCTCTCCAGTGTGAGCTTCCTTTGCATCTGGTCCTGGACCCAGGCATTCGCACAGTATTCCCCCTCCAGCAGGGACGACCAGCAGTTCCCTGCCTCTCTGTTCGTCTTCATCAGAATGATCCGGATGAGACATTTGTCCTCTGAGCAGAAAAAGGAGTGAGATAAGGGCGGCTTTTGTACACTAAAATCTAAGATAATGAGTACGTCCCTTTGAGGCGTGCAACCTACCGAGTGTCCATGTAGCCTCGTCAGACATGGTCGTGTCGAACAACTTTCCCTGACATGAATGTAAAAAGATGAGATTGTGAGATTAATGTATTAGCATTTAAAATTATTTTACGATTTCACTAAAATACGGTGCACCACCAAGAGTTGGGCTGAACTCAAGTCCTCCCCCCCCCCCCCCCCCCTCTTCTAGGAACAGGAGTTCATTTATTTTCTTTAAGTTAAGGAGTTGTTCTCAAGGAGGTTGAGAGGAAGAAAGCAAAAGTAAAATCAATAAAAAGCAATGTCATCTATATATTCTGGAGCTAACCCCCCTCGAGCCTTAAAAGTAGGGCTGGGCAATAATTCAATATAATCATTTATCCTCTTTTAACGCAATCACATCCTGATGTTATCATATACCGAGATATTGTGATACACAAATATGTCATACCTGGTAATGAGTCTGCCTGCACTTCGTTGAATCCGCTAAAGTTTATTGAGGTTTTCTTGTGTGAGGCTTGAAAAGAGTGTTCTGCAATAATCCAGCCAGGATTAAATCAATGCATGAATTACAATCGGAAGTACGGTCCCCGAATGTGAGATTTGTTCCAGATGTTCGTCCCACTTCCTGACTGGCATCCTGTAGATCCGGAGTAGAGAGACACCAGGTCCAGCTCTCCAACCCAGGTGATGCAGTTTGAGGAAAGCTTTATATACTGGAGGCTTTGATGCCTCTTGATTTGATCATGTTTGATAGGGTTAATTTTGTTTAATGCAAGTACACACACGTTTTAAATCAAGAGTGAGGACTTTTCTTTTTGCCGCTGCTTTTCAGTAAACTAAACACTGTAACTTCTATTCCTTTGATATTCTTGGTTTTATTTCATTTTTTGAGATAGTTTTATCTGAATGTCATTTTATATCTAAAAGTCATTTTATGCATTTCTTTCCAATGCATTTAATGTTTTGAATAAAGCACTTTGAATTACCTTGTTGTTAAAAGGTGCTATCAGATAAACGTGCCAAAACCATCATCAATTTACCAAAACCATATATTTTATGTTGCTTTCCTTTCTCTATAGAGTTGTAATAAAAAATCACATACTCCCACACTGTACCATTTTATAGACCTTTTCGATGTCATTCCATTGCTAGGCAACAGCCTTGGTCCTAGTTAACTTCCTGTCAGCTGATGTCATTCACAGACACTGCTGCAGGATATAAACTAGGACACATTTATAATGTTTATGTTTACATCTTTGCAAAGGTCTATGGATTTCAACTGGAAACTGAAAACACACACAAAACCGATTGAGAAAACTCAAAAAGAGCCGACTCATTGGATCCCACATGATCGCCATCATCACCACAGTTAAAACCACAGTGATTCAGGAGTTTACCTTGAAGATTTCCGTCCCTTTGACGCGCAGCTCGATGTCTCTGGATCCCAGATGACACTTGACCTCTTTACCGGACGTCCCGTGAGGCACGCTGACTTCGATGAAGACCTCCTCCATGGTCTGGTACCAGGATCCCCAGGGGGTCTTGCAGGGGACGACACCGCTCCTCTCCTCGAAGTGCACCGACATGCTGCAGCCTCACATCGGGCTCACTTTCTCGAAACTTCTTCTTCTTCTCTCGCTATGTGTTGCAGTTCCGGTTGTGAACAACATGGCGGCCGCATCGCCATCTTCTGTCTGCTGAAGCGAACTACAGCAAGAGAAATAACTCTCGGGGTACATGTCAGCCCTTTGTTGGTGCTTTATTGTCATTATTGAAGTGAAATTGGATGAGTTGCATTGACTGTTTGTTTTTGTTTTGATTATTTTTACTTTAGCATTAAAGGAGACCAAGAGAATTCACTGTTTGTCTAAAAATGGAGCAGATTTACTAATCTGTTAATTAGATTACTGTTCCTGACTTGGTGTCTCCGGTGGCCTTATGTAGACCTACCAGTCACTTTAGCTGCACACATAAGGACTTTAGCTGACTGCAGATTTGGTGATATGCTGCCCAGGATGGCTCTCCTGACATTAACGTTAGTTTCTTTTACCTGCTGGATAAGGTAAGTCTTCCCTCTGTGCTTGAACAACGGTTACCATGAGTACCACGAGCCCTAGAGTTTGACCTTCAGTTTCTCTGCAGTCTTGGTGGCGTGCGTGGAAATGAGAAGGTTTACTCGGACAACATCACTCTAATTTTGGATCGACTTTTGGATGGTTATGACAACAGACTGCGACCTAATTCAGGAGGTAATTCAGACTTTAAAATCCTAAAGCCGTGTTTCTAAAGACTTATGTTTAGTATTTAAAGTTGTACTCTGTAAGAACTGAGAGACCTTGTTTGTAGCGGCCTCCTTAGCTGTAAGATGTAACTGCAGGGAGCCTGTTCTTTCAGGGCCCTCCATCTTGTCACGTTAACGGTCACTGTAACTGAGTTCGAAATTGTTCCCTATCATAGAAGTAGTGTATATAGTGTGCATGCCATTTTGTAGTGGTTTTCATATCCTCTGTTAGTCCACCAGAAAATACCCAGAATGCACAAGTAATTTGAGTGTACATACGATGTGCACTACATTGTACTCCTGTTTACCACAATGCAATGTGGTCGTGTTTGTAGAGAAGAAGAAGCAGAAGAGGTGCTAATGGCAGCCAGGTGTCTGAAAGCTAACTGCAGTTACGCACAGCCATTACTCACGAGCAAGCTTACTACTGTTACTCGCTCGTGAAATAAATTAACTGTGGGCTATTACAGCTCACAATCAGGACACACAACCATTGTTAATAAAACTACAGTTAAACACCAACGCAATTTTAACATTGATATTAACTTGATATTAACTTGCAACAGCAATACAACCTTTTACCGTTCTCCTGAGTGCAGCTTTGTATCATAAACAGACAAACAAGATTACAGCTCCGTTTGTTTACATGATGCTGGACGCATCCGCTTCCATCACACATATATCCGGCATCTATTGATGCAACGATATTTTAGAAAAATCCAGTGTAGTGTCTGAAATCTTGTTTGGTCATTCCCTGTATAGACCTTTTTAAAAGATGTAAACATAAACATTCTAAATGTGTCCTGGTTTATTTCCTGTTGCCGTGTATGTGAATGACATCAATTGACAGGAAGTTAACATGGACCAGGGCTGTTGCCTAGCAATGGAACTCTGTTGAAAAAGTCTATACGGCTGTTCAGTCGGACATAACACCCTTAGATTTCCAGGTCCAAACGCTCTGTTGAAAAAAAAAAGACAACAACGGCCGAACATGTGAACGATAACGATCACCTCTAATGTTGGTTTGACACCTTTTTCATCCATAAGAAAGAGGTAAAAGGACAGTTATGTTGTTTTTTATAAACTCCATAGTGACAGTTTAATAAACACTAGCTGTGTTAGAAATCGTTCCCTCATTCACCCACTCGATATCCTCTATATAATGTTTATATAATAGTGCACTATATAGTAAATGAAAATAACCACGGAGAATTTGAACACCAAAAAAATGGTGTACACACTATATAGCGCACTACCTCTATGATAGGGAACAATTTCGAACCCAGCTATTCACCTCTTTACTTCCAGTCCGTCCCTTATATGTTACCCTTTTGAATCCACACACACACACACACACACACACACACACACACACACACACACACACACACACACACACACACACACACACACACACACACACACACACACACACACACACACACACACACACACACACACACACACACACACACACGTTCCTGTTACACTTCTGCCCTTACTACCATAAGCCTGACTCAGAAGTTGGAAGTGGCCGATTTCCGATTACAAGTGAACGCAGCATAACGTCATAAACACGGGTCTATTTGTTGAAATGTCGCCACAGACTCTGCAAAAAGGCAAGTAGAAGTGCTTCCATTAGTGGGTCATATGATCAATCAACATTGTTTTGACTCATTTTTTGATAGATAATAACCTAAAAGACAACTAAATAGATGAAAATATTATGGAGTACAACTTTAAATAGATTGTGCTAGGCTATTTTTTGCATCTTGTATTATTGTGTGCACTGTACAGCTGTTAATTCCCGCTCCAGGTGGTGTTACGGAGGTGAAGACAGACATCTTTGTCACCAGCTTTGGACCTGTTTCAGATGTCGAGATGGTAAGACACTAAGGAGATGTATATGTGCTGACTCAAAGATTAAACTGAATTCCTGCCTTATGGGCAATCTGCCATGAGACCATCTAATGAGCTTTAATCTGTTTGACCAGCCCTATAACTCCATTATTGATGGCCTCTAAATCAATATGACAACATGTCAGACAGAGGGAATGGCTGAATGAATTGATTAATGATTATCTAGGATGAGTGGCATCCATCATTGCCTCGTCATCTCTCCACACCTTCCACTGCAAGTTGAAAAGACTCTCCAGTATCATGCATATAGATGAATCTCAGTATGGACGATGATTGCAGTTTAGAGTTAGGATTTTGGGCAGTTTGGTTTGTTTTACATCCACTAACTTTGTACGTTCATGTTTCAGGAGTTCACTATGGACATGTTCTTCCGTCAGATGTGGTTTGATGAGCGGCTGAAATTTGAGGGCCCCACTGAAATCCTGCGGCTGAACAATCGCATGGTGGACAAGATCTGGACGCCAGACACTTTTTTCCGAAACTCCAAGAAGTCCATTTCTCATAACACAACCACACCTAACAAACTCTTCCGCATCATGCAGAACGGGACCGTCTTCTATACCATGAGGTGATCTTACATTGAACACTCATGGTTTTGCTGATGGGATCTTATGTGAGAACACTGAGTTTATAGGAAAAAGAAAAATTGTGTCTGTGTGTTCTTTTGCTGTCAGACTGACAATCGGTGCAGAGTGTCCGATGAGACTGATGGACTTCCCCATGGATGGACATGCCTGTCCTCTCAGGTTTGGAAGCTGTAAGTGTAACAAAGGAATAATAATACTAATATCCAGATTCATAGAGGTGTCTAACCTTTGAATTTTTAAAAGTTTTTTCCTGATTTTCTTTGCATATTTAGATGCCTACACTAGCAGTGAAATCCTTTTCACATGGAGGAAGGGACCAATAGCATCTGTTGATTGTCCCGCTGAGTCCATAAGTCTTCTGCAGTATGACCTGGTGGGACAGACTTTGTCTAGTGAGATATTCAAATCAAATACAGGTAATTCTCACCGTCAGCTACCACATGTGAGGACACCGCATACACACTCTTAGGAGCTACATGTTTTTTTTAAATTTTCATGAAATGATGAATCTGAGAGTAGATGAGTGTCTACAAGCTCTGTACTAGTGTCCATTACTCCCTGGCAGCAGAGATGATATAAAAGCAAAGGCTTCCTGTAGCAGCCATCGAGTGTAAGATGCTTAAGTGGTCAGGCCTAATGCTTACGGTGTGCCTTTAAAAAGAACTGTGGGGTTTAAAGCCCAGTAAATGACAGAGAGGAGGAAGAATTGAGTAGTGTTTGGGTGCATGTGTGTGTGTATGTGTGTGTGTGTGCATGTGTGTGCGTGCACATGTGTTTTCTTTTTTCTCTAGAAGAAGAAGTGCCCCCCTGCTGTGAACCCAGCAGATTCCTGGAATAGAAAGGGAAAGCACGATGCAGGCTCTAAAAATGTAGAGATGGTACCCATTTAGAAAACAGAGAGAGAGAGAGGAAACCTCTGTATGTGTGTGCGTGCATCGTGTTTTTGGTCTGTGAATGTCTGCATGCATGTGTTTAGACAGAGCGGGGCAGTGTTACGCATAGTGACACTGCATGCTCTCTTACTGCCCCCTCCTCACTCGCTCCTTCCTCTTGACTTTATCCCATTTCCAAATGTCTGGTCGGCTCCCTCCTCCTTCCCTCCTCCTTTCCCTCCTCCTTTCTCTCCTTCCTTTTGTCTCTCACATGATGTCTCCAGTCCTATAACAGCAGCGATATATCTATATGCTTTCTATCAGCAGCTATCCTGTTTCAAGGGCAGGCAAGGGTAACCGTGCTACTGTGCTCTGTCCCTCAGGGTTGCTCTCTTCACACGTGCTGTTTATCTTGCAGGTCACTACTCTGTGCAGGTGGTCCATTTCCACCTCCAGAGGAAGCTGGGCTACTACCTCATTCAGACTTACATCCCTCTTATAATGGTCGTTGTGCTGTCACAAGTCTCTTTTTGGATCAACAAAGAGTCTGTTCCTGCACGCACAGTTGCAGGTACACTCTTCTTCCCACCAATTAATGTGTACTAATCATGTTTGGCATTGTAATACTCCTCCATGTGTGTTTCATAAATGCTCGTCTTCCTCCAGGCATCACCACGGTGCTGACCATGACCACCTTGAGCATCAGCGCCCGTGAGTCACTTCCCAAAGTAGCCTACGCCACCGCCATGGACTGGTTCATTGCGGTGTGTTTTGCCTTTGTGGCATCGGCACTTGTCGAGTTTGCAGCAGTGAACTACTTCGCCACCCTCCAGGCCAACCAACTGAAGAGGCAGAAAGCAAGACAAGACAAGCTTGAAGTGTTGGCTAGTGGCAGCGACGATGGTGACAACATGGTGATGATCGCTTGGTTGACTTTCCGTTTGAAGAACCAAAAAATCAGTTTTATTTCCAGTTTATTTTCCCAATTTACTGAACTCTTTCCTCAAAATGGAAAAGATAAATATTAGCAAGTTCGGGAAATTAATGATACAGGTGGGTTCCTGGTTGTTAACATAGATGATATACATCTTTACAACCAGATTTTCCTGAGAACTGATTATAGGATAGTAGGTATAAGCAACCTCCTCGGAAACATCAGCGCATCCTGTCACTTGAAGAAGGGGTGTGATTCATATCACTTGGCATCTCAAAATGCATTTACATAGCTAATAATGGTGAGTGGAGGTACGGAGTCTCGTCAGTGTTACAGAGGTTTTGATGCAGCGATTTTGATAATGAACAGAAAGCCAGTAGCTTCAGACTCAGATGTAGAGAAAAAATAAATAATGCCACAGATAGGAGGTCTTTTTCTATGCATTTCCAAGTAGTCACCCTGCCTCTT
Source organism: Echiichthys vipera (assembly GCF_963691815.1). Lineage (NCBI taxonomy): Eukaryota > Metazoa > Chordata > Actinopteri > Perciformes > Trachinidae > Echiichthys > Echiichthys vipera. Next base: position 18,573,037 of record NC_139831.1, on the reverse strand, counting down.
CCATTCTCCTCATTCAGGGCACACCACACATTAAATAGTAATACGTGCTGTTGTAGCGCTCTCATCTCTAGCTATATGCTTTATGCTAATACAGTAAGCCACCACAGCATCCTCCTGGGATCTGTCTCACGTGTAGGGCTCATGGTTAGATGCTTTAAAAATAGCCTCAGTGTGAGAACAGAGAACAACTCCAGTACTCCTCCCTGCATATTCTCCTATCCATCCTATGGGCATTCAGCAAACTACCTGCTGCGTTCTATAGGGATGTTGGCATGCCATTGAGAGAAAACTCCTGTGGGAACCAACATGACTTCCAGCCTTACATACAGGAATTCAGCATATTAAAATCACCATATATGTACTCACCGGGCTGGAAATTCAATGTTTATGTATAACATTAACTACTCTTTTTCCCTCAATAACTCCATCTCATATCTTCCTGCTTTTCCTCCAAATACCCCCCCCAACCAGTCGGAAAGCGGCCGCCTGAAGAGGAGAAATCACTCAGTGTGTCGCAGTGAGCCAGGAGACGCTCCACCGGTGCCGATTTTCCTCCAGCAGGGTTCAGCATTTCCTCAAATCCCGCAGCTGGCCGGCACCAGTCCCATCGACAAGTGGGCCCGCATCCTCTTCCCCCTGGCCTTCGCCCTCTTCAACCTCGTCTACTGGTACATCTACCTGGCAAAGGACACCATGGAGAGTGCCAGGTACACTGGTCACATTCAATTGTCTTGGTACATTTACATCGGTCTTGATACTGCTATATTCTATATTTTTCTTACCATCAAACCATCCAAACCCGTGAGATAGCTAAGAGCTCCAGGAACATGAAAACACATCAACGTGCCACACTTTTACACCGGATGACATGTTCCTTTATTTTGACAAACATGGACACTGTAGTTTCTTTTGAAGCAATCACACATATATACCGTACACTGTCTTTCAGCCAGAAGTGATGGGTTGAGCTCCAAATGTGCATTAATCTTCACTTGGAAATATATCTTCCAATAAAAGCACACTGTTAAAGTAATATTTGCTAAAAACATACAGTGCCCAGCTTTTTTAGGATATACCGTAAGGTACGTATTTAGGATTAACACAGAATACATCAACATTGTTCTTTAAAGGTCCCATACTGTTAAAAGTGGGATTTTCATGTCTTTTTTGATTATAAAGCAGTGTGAGGTGCTATATGAATATTGTGAATGTATCAAAGTGCTTAATCCACAGAGAAATGCACACATTCTGTATTAAATGAGCCGTCAGGACTTCTGTACGGTTTTGATGTCCAACTATACTATATATCTATAGGTAGAAATTGGAGAGAAATTAACATCATGAATCAAGATTACAGCTTTCCCTGACATTAGCATTTACATATATCAGTGTATTTCGTTTTTGGTTCAGTCTTTTTCGCGGGTAAAGTTCCGCTGTACTCCAGAGCGGGAACAGTATGCCCCTGTTGGTGTCGACACGTCCAGCGGGTGTGCTCCAGAATCTACCCTTTTTTCATGGAGAGGGGCTTAAGGAGCCAGCGTTTCAGACAGAGGGTAAAAATAATGTGCTTTTTCTAAACATTAAAGCATGTAAACATATTCTAGTAGAAACCCAAAATACAAGTATAAACTTGAGCATAAAATGGGGCATTTAATTGTAGTATATGTAATGTAGACTGCACAAAGCAATATCTACCTGCAACCTCATATAATAAGTTGAATGTGTTAACCAGTTATGAAAGAGTAATTATCACGTCTGAATCTGAGTAATACTTGGATAATTGAAGGGGGAAATTTGTCTGGCAGTTCACAGGAAAAGAAAAATCTTTTTATGTTTGCAAACTTCAAGGTTTATGTTATAGCCCTTATTGAGAGGTCCCACTGATGTGAACATATAGTGTTTTTACCCAGTATCACATCTTACAAGAAAGCTTCCCTCTTTCAGTTTAACCTTTAACCTTTGCGTGACAAGGCAGCCGATCCAGAAAGCCTTTCATGCAAAATATTAAAAATAGCCGAGACATACTTGGAAGATATCCAGCATTCTTGTACAAATGAGGTAAAAAGGCAAAAAAATGGACGAAAGGATATTTATGCATACTTACTTTGTATCTCAAAGAGCTACAACCCTGTCTCTCTCTGCTCTAATTATGATAGCTTCAGTGGAACAATAACTACCCACAGTTTTTGTCAAAGACTTTTATCTAGGCAGTAAAGACATCAATAATTTCTAATGCTGAAACAGCCCCGGGAGTTGTAGGGGGGGGTGAGGAGAATGATGTTAGGTGGCGTTGTTGCTGCATAGACGCCAGCTCTGTGGCTTTTATCATCATCATGGATTTACAATAAAGAAAGACTGGGTGCTCCGTTAATTTGAAAAGAAAAAAATATGCATCAAGCTCTCTCTTTTATATAAGGTTTACCTGAGGGCTGGCAAAACCTCAGCTGTTTTAATGACAACACTGTTTCTCCGTGGGGAGCAGGTCTCACAGGCAAAAAGAAACCAGAGCTTACTTTGTACATTAAGAACATGAAAAAGCCACTATTCACTTTCCCGCTTATAAGTGAGCCACTTATAGAACACAAAGCTCCATGTCCAAGAAAGAAAGAAAGAGATACAGTGCAAAAAGACAGAGAGAGAGGGAGAGAGGGAGATGTGTTATGCAACACTGGGGAGTGCAAATCTGCTCATCATGCTTCTCATGTTCCTGTCAGAGAATTTTTATGGTTGTTTTGTTTGTAATGTTCTGCAGAGTAATGAGAGAGACAAGATGGAGAGCACTGAACAGCTGCATCACATCTATTTCTTTTAGATGTTTTGGCCACGTCCCTCACTCGGTACTTTTGAAGAAGGACAGGGTGCACAGTAACAGTTTGGGCTGTGCAGAATACTGCAGACAAAGAGTCTAAATGTGAGAAGAGAGACGTTTCTGTATGTGCCCCTCTCACAATTTTTTTGTGCTTTGCTGTATTCTGGTCTTGCAGGGCTCCCTAAAAGAGGACCAGGACAAGGGTGCGAGCAGCCGGAGAGACCTTCAGCATCCAGCCAGCATCACCTCACCCTCTCCTCTTTGTGTGTGTGTGTGTGTGTGTGTGTGTGTGTGTGTGTGTGTGTGCGTGCGTGCGTGCGTGTGAACAAGCGCTCAGCAGTCACTCTGCACTCATCTGAGGAGGAAATGAATCAGAAACTCATTTATTCTCCTACCACACATCTATTAATTTCACAGGCTGTGACCACTGCCCACTTGTGTTCTGATCAGCAGCTGAAGAGCCCGCCCTTCACGGCCCTCAATCACTTTTAAGCCTGTCACGTACACACACACACACACACACACACACACACACACACACACACACGCACACACACACACACACACACAGACACACTCACACACACAACAACTTCTCAGGGGCCCCCGGACCCGAGACAGACGCCGTGCACACACATACAGCACGCATGACACTCAGACACACAAACCAAGAAACACATCAAAAAGAAGCGGATGATATAATCTATGATGGCTGTAACTGGTGGTGATGCAACAGTGAACCAATGCTTTCAGAAGCCTGCCCTCTACAGAAGCACGGCTCCCACTACAACAAGATCAAAGGCAATTTAGAGGAGGCTCGCATCCCTCCCCGCGGCTTCAAAAAATGTACTCAAACCTGAGAAAATGAATTGCGGGATTGTGTTTTCCATCCCACCTTTCTGCTCTGGCGCTCCGGTGCTCCCGCTGCATTTTCACATCCACCGCAGGTCCTCTGAAAACACAGAGTAGGATATAATACCCATGGGTGTTGATGACATTAATTTTCTATTTTTGTACGGATGCTGCATGATTGTTGGGCACAGATGTTTGCATATGAAGTGTCTACCTGCAATGGATGGAATGTTATTCTCTGTTTTTAAGCCACTTAACTTGTCCTGTAACATACAAACTGAAGGAATAAACTTGATGTGCAGTTGACATTTTGGCCACTTTAACCCTTTAGTGCATCCTTTTGGTTTTTTGACCTTGTCGGGATAAAGATAATTCCTCTGCCAAGTAATAAATAAAAGAATAAAACAAGGTTGAAATCAACACCACTGTTGTTCATTTCACTCCTGGCACACATGCTCGCTTCTTCATTACGCACAACCACTTGTCCCTTTAATATTTTTCTCTGCAATGGAAACTGCTCATCCACCATCATCAGTCTCCACTCTTTGATCTTGGGCTGGCTCCACGCATGCGCCTCTCATTGGCTCCTCTGCACTGTCTGGAGTAAGTTGGATGTGCGCTCTCCTCACTCGCATCCCGAAACCGCCTCAAAACTGTTGCGATGGGGAGGATCAGGAAAAACCACTTTGGGATTTTGACTTTTTCTTTACTAGTGACTTTTGTCTGGACTCTAAGGTAACCTCGTTTTCTATTTTTGTTGGTCCCCTGTCTTGCATGTCATGTATAGCCTCTGTTAAAGCGTGGCTGGCGTGTGGTATTAATAAGCTGTTTTGCATTACACCACCTTTTTTTTCCTCCCACAGCGTCAAGGATATCAAAGATCCGAGCAACATGCCTCTGGTAAAAGAAACAGTGGACAGACTGATGAAAGGATACGACATTCGGTTGAGGCCAGATTTCGGAGGTAACGGAAGCCAATTGAAAACGGAATATCATGTTTTCACGCCCTCCTGACGTGCGATACATGTTTAATGAATCGCAAAATATGCTTTAATTTACGTAATCATCCCCTTCACCGCCAAATAGGCCTTTCCAATTAGGCTGTGAGAAATGATGTGCATATTTCATTTGATGAAGGAGATAAGACAGGCTTTTTAACGTGATCGATCCCGCTCATCAATCTTTGATTATCCCACTACAAGATTAAATTAACCGCATTTAAACTCATCTGTGTGTTAAATATGAAGGTTTTTTTTTGCTCAGACTGATGATGCACAATTCTCCTGTAGGTGGATGGGGAGCAGAGAGGAACCTGAGCGCGCGTCACGAATTTGTTAATTTTACATGATGAGAGAATCACCCATATATCTCGTATTAACGCCTCTTTTCCTTCACAGGTGCGCCGGTTGCCGTGGGAATGAATATAGACATAGCCAGCATAGACATGGTCTCTGAAGTCAATATGGTAGGTGCATCTTCATGATTATTACCCCCCCACTTAATGTTGCCAGTTGTGCCTGGCTGGCACGGCTGGAATTCCCCTGATGTGGGCTACTTATCACGGATCAGTGTGTGTGATTGTAAGCCAGGATAATGTGAGCCAGGCCATCTTGTGAATCTATACATTTTTTTTACTCGGGTAAAAAAAAAAACAGCAGAACAACAACAAAAAAACAACGTGAACGCGTCCGTTCTCAAACACATCATCGCCATCCTCCTCTCAGTCTCCGCATTTGCAGCTCTGGTGTGTTGCTGCATTTGAATTCAAAACACACACTCACTGGCGCACTCGGACGCACAGTCCCGGCAGCGCGCTCGGAGAGCTGCGTGCGTGCGCGCGCAAGTGCTTGTGTGTGAACGTGTATGTGTGTGTATTTGTGTGTGTGTGTGTGTGTGTGTGTGTGTGTGTGTGTGTGTGTGTGTGTGTGTGTGTGTGTGTGTGTGTGTGCTCCTGACTGCTTCACGTTGTCAAGCCTCGGTGGTTTAATTTTGTTGACACGCACCCTCCTCCTCTCTCCTCTCCATACCTACAGAATGAATTAAAACACCCTCTTCTTCTCCAAATTCGCATCATTTGATTATTATAATTTTTAAGGCTTTTAATTCGGGCTACAAATCATATCATCGCCGTCTACGTAAATGATCTTCTCCCCTTACATATCAGGTGACGTGTGTTATTTGTTAATGAGAAATGTACGGCCACACAGCATTGCATTGATCTTTGGTGCACAAAGATGCACGTCATGTGCGACTTGGAGACGGACAGGGGGAAAAGTTCAGCAGCCCATGCAAGAGCACCACCTATTGATCCGTGTGACAGACAGACAGACAGACTGCCAGTGTCTGTAGCTCTGCTGCATTAAATATACTCTTGTTTCTAGTGTGGAATAACTGGTTTCGCTCTTGGGAGTTTTGATGCATTGAGAAAAAATATTAAGGGCAGTCTTTGCAGAGAATGAGAGAGTGTGAGAAAATATAATTTACAAAGCAGCCTCTCAGTGGAGCAACATAATAGAGATGTTATATAAGAGCATGGAAAACAAGTTTGCCGGTGTAAGAATGGAATAAGATGTGTTTTCTATTATTAATTGAGCCATTTTTAAGTTTGATTTGGCAGCCTGTCAAATGCGTGTGGTTATTTTAAACTGCACTGAATGAACACATGAACACAGCCGTGTGTGTGTGTGTGTGTGTGTGTGTGTGTGTGTGTGTGTGTGTGTGTGTGTGTGTGTGTGTGCGTGTGTGTGTGTGTGTGTGGATGAATATGGTCAGAGCTTTTCTCTTTTGATGGAAATAATTTATTTTGGTGGAGGATGCAGCCAGAACGGAAGTGCCTGGGGGGTCCGGGGAGATTTGAAATAGAAACCCCTCACTCGCTTTGGCCTCCCTCTTTCTTTCTCCCTCTCCCTCCTCCATCCTTACCCTCCCTCCTACCACTTTGACTGGATCCCTGGCTGTGACTCTGGGCTCAGCAGCCATGTAATCCACCTCTGCCTTGCTCCGAAGGGTTATCTTACTTAAGAACTAGGCATCTATGCGAGCATTCATCTGGAAAAAAACACTGCTTCATACATCCGTGTGAGTGTGTAACAAAACACAAAACTGTGCACAAACAGTGAATGGCGGCTGACGTCATGTAACTCCCTTAGGCTATGAGAGAGAGTTCATCTTGCTCATTTTCTCAGAAAAGCTCTCCCCGCCGGTTCTGCACAGGCGTCCCTCTGACACGACAGACAAATTTAGACAAAAAGTGAAAATAAAAAACGTCCAAGACTCAGCCTTCGCTTGTATTCCACGTGTTGTTGTCACCTTTTTCGAAAAATCCTGACATAACAGGTCGGATTCTCCTCTCCTCGTCCTCCTCCTCCTCACCTTCTTCACTCTCTATTGTACAAAAGAGGATAACAGCAGCTGACGAAATTGATCTCAGAGAAATCAATAATATCACAGTGCACCGTGATCACGAGGAGGGAGTTGGTGACCTGTGCTCGGCGCCGGGTGCTTTGATCTTCATCCTCTTCAGGGGCAGCTGCTTTTAAGATTAAAGCACTGAGAGGGAAAACAACACAGAGAGGCGAGGATGAAACCAGTGACGGCAGTGAAGAACAGGTTGGGAGAAAGATGAAGGCTACTGTGATCAATTTCACCATGTCCTCTAATGTAATCTACATCTTGGTGGAGGTCGAGGAAAAGTTATAGCAGGACCTGTGCAACATACAGTTTCATTTTATTCCCTACTTACATGGCTTTAAGGTTGGGAAAACCATCCTATTCCCCACTGTCTGACTCACATATTGATTCTAAAGCAGCTTGTTCCAGCGCCTTATTGAAGCCATGAAACTGACTCTGCACTTCATTCTTCTTTTTAAAGAAAAAAATGGCAAAGAAAATACTACAGTAACTACAGCTTTTCAAGTGTGATTCTTTTTTTGTGACACCTCAAGACATCAACATGGGCTCTAGGAACTGTGGGGCATTTATCACTTTTTGTCAACATTTGTTAGACGAAACAATTGATCAAGAAAATAATTAGTAGACTGCTTGGAGCCTCAGATTGTAGAGGTTTAACCTCTCAAACCTCACTGAAGCACTACTGGGCCAGTCATTACAAACTCATGCTGTGCTTCCAAATACTGCTCAAACGCCCAGAGGATTTTGAATTAGTGTGGACATCCCAACGATTAAGACACCAACGATGCCAAATATTTCAGGCTAATATCTGAGGGAAATGTAGGATTGAGAATATCCATTTAAAGAGGATCTATTCTGCTTTTCTGTCTTTTCTGACCTATGCATATAGTTATCATGCTTTATAGTCACGTTTAATAATACCAAAGTGTTGAATAATGAAGTACTTGCATTTCGACGTGAGCCCTGCCGACCGTCTGCATTGTCTGGGGGGGGGGGGGCTCTCTGTCTGAGCTTCTGCTTACATGTGAGCAGAAGCTCAGAGCTCCTGCCATACAGAGGTGCTGGAGCAATGGACAATATGAGAAATATAATGTGTTTTTTAAAGATCAAAGCATGTAAACCTATCATAATTGAAAAATACAAATATGACCGTGATTAGACATCATTACAGTCATTACCGGCTGCAATGACGATGCAGAGACGCCAAGAGTGCAGATGCGGACGATCCGTAAACGCCAAGCAGCCAGGCCGCAAGGAAGTGCACCAGACTTTGAAGCCAATTTGTCATAGTGGCCAAAGGGTGGAACACTTGAGGCTGGCTCCAAAACAGAGCAAATCCACACAGAGCCTCATGTTAAAATGCCCAACTTTACAGCAGAGATAAACATGTTTACAGCCTGGTGCAAAAATGGTTTTGGTTTCAATAGCTAATTTTACCATTCATGACAACTGTACGGGGGATGAATTTTCTTTTTTATAACTGTTAGAGTTCTGCATAATTAAGGGGCGTGGCTTTTTAGGTGTTAGCTGTCAGTCCGCTCTGCCACTGTCACAGCACCTCAGTTGTCGGTCGTGTTTGTGCTGTTGGTGCCTGGATACTGAACCGACATTTGGGGAATAATTATCCAAATATCAGACTAATAACATGGCTTGCTATGCGTTTAATTGGGCTAAAGGACCTCTCAAGAAGTGTGGCTTCCGTGGCAGTTTTTCTGGTAACCAAAAGTTTAGTTTTATTTTATTTATGTTGGCGTCATTATTTCTCAGCAGTCAAGATAATAACCCCATGCAGCACTGACGTCCCTACTACCCGACTCAGGTTAGACCCAGCTGTGACCCCTGTGCTGCGGTTTGCGTTGCCTGATATAGCCACTCAGTAACTCCGTCTCCAGGCTGCCACCCTCGGCTTTTCTCTACGACGAAATAGTCTTGCTCACTTGTTAGCCTTCACTAGCTCCGCTTCTTTGCCCATTTTTGGATTAGCCGGGAGAAGGGGGAGTCATGACGCTGCCAAGATGGCTACAGACGGAGCCAATGGAGCCGTCGTCGCCTATGAGCTTCATTTTGTCTCTTCAGAAACCTATGGATGACGTCACGGAGACTACGTCCATTATTTATACAGTCTATGGTAAACACTGAACAATGAGAGACAGGCTTTTTCTGATGGGGGGCTTAAAGAGACAGGCACTAAATGGAGCGTTTGATACAGAGAGTGGATTACAGGTATATTCAGATAAAGTGTGAGAAAAATAATGTGTTTTTAAAAAAAATAAAGCATGTAAACATGTTTTAATAGAAACCAACAAATACAAACATGAACATGAACTTGAAAATGACCATAATATGGGACCTTTAAAAGCCTTTCTTTAGTTAGCCACATTGATTAAAATGCTGACTGGTTTTGAACTGAATTTGCTTCTTAAGAAAACTGAACCTTTGTGTATGATCACACCATGGCAGTTACGTTGAATTTTGCATCTACGATGTTTAAACCTGAAGGAAAATGCAGTAATTTGCTGTCAGAAATGAAAGAATGTGATTTGGTTTGAAATAAGTGCTTGTGAGCAGGCCTGCCATCATGGCGGTGAGCAGGTTTGGGTTGTAGACAGCTGCTCGCTCCTCTAATTAAAGATAAAAATGCCTCTGGTGGAGAATGAACTCTGCATTTTGGTCGGGGCTGATTGAAGCCATTGTGGCATTTTTTCTTCCATGCTGACATGAAGGGTAGAATGGTTGTTGAAGTTGTGCTTGCAGTGGGATTTGTAGTTTTGTTGCTTCTTCATGCACTTGTAAGGTTGGTTCACATGTGTACATGCCATAGCGGAGTTACTGTTTTTTGGTGCAGTCTCTTGTGATCCACAGCGATGGCCCGTTGAGGCTCAAAGGTCAGCCTTGTTGTCGGGCAATAAGAGTGTGCAGGTCAGTCAGCAGCTTTGTGGTTGCAGCCTCGCCTGCATGACATTACAAATGTGCTATTTTGAGAGGGAAGTGTCCTCCAAGTCCGAGGTGTGACCACACATCCTTGCTGGGTGGGCTTTGCTCACTCACTGGGGTTAGTGCAAAATTTGGCACAGATATGATATCATGGCAGAGACCCCCCACCCCCCTCCACCCCCTGTTTATCTCTGTCTGTCTGTTCAGCTTTGGCATCCCGCTCCATCACTCATCTCCCTCACACAGCAGCTGAAATTACATTTGCATAATGCCGTTTGTTTTTGCTGAAATCACAGACCCAGGAACCGAACCCTGGTTACGGTGCATTAAAAAAGTGTTCTGCACACAGTCAGCTGATTAAATACAAGTCGAGTCTGCTGTTTCAGCAGTGCATCCGCGCTGCATAATAACGTCTTCAGCATGCCATCCATATGTTGAGTGCAGCAACAATATGCACTCCGAGGCTGGAATAAGGCAAATGAGTATTTTCACTCCTCGTCTTTTCTTCATCCTGCTTGTTAATTACATGTAAAATACCTGAGGTTGGTGGTTGTTAAGAGGCACTGCCTGTACTATAATACTGCTCTCTGAATGTTAATTAGCTGGCTGTGAATTAAAAGATTTAAACAAACCAGCTGTGGTGGCTTCTGGGATGGAGGAATTAGTGGGGCGTGAGTGTTCTCTTTATTACGATCATTATCCTGACAAGCGCTGGTTTCTTTACATGAGTACGGGGATCTGGTCGTCAGATAACGGGAGAGCCGATGACCAGAGGGAACACGACGCGGGCCTCGACGTTACACTGCATCCGTGTGAAGGATGCAGTTTCTTGTGTCTGTGAATTAGCAACCATTTTGATCTTGTTTGTCCAAACTGATCCTGTTCCATTTTATTTTCAGCTTGTGGAAAATAAGCTTGTGTTATTTTTACTCAGTGTTGCCATGACAACGCAGCCCCCTTTTCTTTTTTTGCTGGATCCAGGGAAGTCGAGGAAAAGCAAATGAGGCCTATTTTTTAGGGACTTTTTCAAGGTTTTTCTTTAATGTTGATTATTTTTTCAATTAATTTACTCATCTTTTGCTCTAAAAAATTTAAAAATGGTCATTACAGTTTACCAGAACCATACTCACTTTACTTGTTTTGTTCAACCAACCCCTAAACCCCACAGATATTCAGGTTACGAAACAGAGAAAAGCAGAAAATTCTCACATTTTAGAAACTGGATCTTGCACGTGTGACAGTTTTGCATCATGACTTCAACAACACACTCTCTTATCAGATTGCAGCTCTAATCTGAAATATTAGAAGATCTTTATTCTGTGTCATCTCTTTTCTGAGGTTTCTGCCGAAATGAAAAGCAAAACTACGGCCCATGCACATTTTCTGCAGATATGTTCCCATTTCTTAAACATGTGTGATACTGCCCGCTCTGTTTGCTCTGCTGAGCTTTCCAGAAAGCTTAAGACAAGAATACAGGTTGTCCAGAACAATGTCATTAGTTATGCTGAGTGGACACACAGAGTAACAGATTAATATGGTCAGCGGCATAATTACAGCACAAGAACAACACTTAATCCTGCAGCGTTCTTACGTGCATGCTTCTCTCTTTAATGTTTACTCCACTGAGACTGGGTTAATTTACAGATGTCAGAAGAGACCATGAGCTTTAATAATAAACATGTTGTGTATCTGAAAATAAAACTGGTAAAGAAACACATATGCATACATATGTTTCATGCTTATTGTAAAATATGCAAAACATATATATATATATATATATATCTTAAAGGTCCCATATTGTAAAAATGTGTTTTTTTTATATATAAAGCGGGTTGAGGTGCTATATAAATACTGTGTATTTAAAAACTGTGCCTTTAAACGAGCTGTCAGGACTTCTGTACAGTTGTGATGTCACAGCTATATATATCAGCATGTACTGTAGGGGGTGCAGAGAGGCAGAGAGCACAGATGGGAAAGACCTGGAAATGCTGACCAATCAGAGCAGACTGGACTTTCTCAGGGTAGATGTTTGATCGCAGCCGCTGGATGTGTAGAGGTCAATATGGGCATATTGCCCAAGCCTCATCATGTTGTGTGTGCTTGTGATGGAGTAAAGCTGCAATTTCCACCGTGAAAAAAACCTAAAATACAGTTATGACCCTGAACGTGAGCATAATATGGGAAATTTAGAAATGAGGCAGCTAGTGTCATACTTTTAAATGGTTATGTGTCATTTAGTTAAATCATAATTGTTTTGCTCTTTACATTTGTAAATCTAAGGGCAGCTTTCCAGAATGCATTTCTTCTAATGCACATTATCAAAATGAATCAACGCGATTTCAAATAATGAAAGCGTATTCCTTTTGGCTTTAATTAGCAACACTTACCCCCGCAGAGTCCCACCGCAAGAGCAAAGTTACGCCAATTTCTAAACTGGTCGTAATATTCTTTCATAATGGTCAGTATGGGGTAGAAAAAAGCTGTGTGTCTTAAAACAGGGAGTAAGTTATCCAGCTCCATTAAAGCCTTTAATGTGCTGATGACTCCCTTAATGATTCTGTCAGGCACTTTCTTCACTGAAGCTAAGTAGCTGAAAAATGACCCATTGAAAACAGTCTTAAATTCGTCCATGTTGTCACTTCCCTCAGGATGTGTATGGCCGGCAACTCATTCAGAACGCCCTCCTTGACCCGTGATATTTAATTTGAAGTCTGTACTTAACCAGACATAGAGAGCACAGCAAATGAATAAACTCTGGTTGACCAGTCGATGTGCTGTTGCGTCTCCTCCAGCTTGTAGATTAGAAGCAAACAGACAAGAGGCTGAGATGTCTGCAGACAAGCTTGTTATTGCCCAAACGTCCGATCGTCTCCTCGTGGCTGTGCACAGTAGACATTGTTATTATCAGCAGATTCTTCTCTGTTTCTGCTGGAGCACTGTGCAGCAGGACACAGCAGATGAAAACGTTAGGCAATATGGTGGACGTCTGTCTGTTCCTGTAAAGCTGCAGAGGAGAGAGAGAAACTGCACTTACCAGCTGTCGTACCAGCAGTTCGTGGACTTTTAACTCTTACGTTTTGTTGAAATTGACTTTACTTTCCACCACAGACCACAATGCTGTATGTGTAATAATAATAATCAGAATGATTGCAAAATCGCAAATATTTCCTTTTAAATATGTCTTTCTTTTATTTTGACCTTATTAAAACGTATTTGAAGAACAGTGATAACAAGCCGCACATTTGATGCAAAAATACAAAATGACCACAAAGCATTGTTCTCACACCAAATAAGGACATATGTCATTTTTTTTAGATATTTATTAATACAAATATATGCAGTATGTTTCTATAAGCTGTTAAACAAATGCAATGCACTTAATATGTTGATTCTTATGATTTGTGTGGGCTATACATGAACAAATATATATATATATATATATATATATATATATATATATATATATATATATATATATATATATATATATATATATTTTGTTTGAATTCACAAACAAAGAAACATATGTTATCCTGGCATGCTTATGTTTGGGGTCAGTTAACTAACTCTGTTATGAACAAGTGTTGTAAATCTACAATTACAGAAATCCTAACTAATGTTTTGGGGATTTTTGAGTGTTTTTAGTATTACTATTTTCAACAACAAACACAGATAAAGAACACATGAAGGTCGATTTTATTTAGCAGGAGACCCCAAACAAAAGTAATGTATAAGCTGAAATATGAAAATCAAAAATCGTGTTTACAGGAAATTTCCTATCGTGCTGATGAAACAATATTCAGTTTATTTTTTGAGCTGTTAGTGTGCACAAACTGTTTTTAAAAAAAAAATCAGGTACAAGTCAGATCGTACAAATGATAATGAGAATCGGTGGAGACGTCTTTTTGTAAACAACAACATTCAGAAAGGCCTATTACACACAAATCCAGCTGGCAAGATGTTTTGATTATAGCGAGAAAGTGAGCACATTTACAGCTGTTCCTTCAAATCTAAATCTACAAACAGAGCAGGATGTATTGCGTTGAGCTCGTCTATTGGAAGCTCCCTCCCATGTCGGTTGTGACAGCTGATGTAGTTGTAATGGAGGTCTCGTAACAACTGTAGCCTGTCAGATTTCTCAGAGAAACACAAATGTACTCCTTGTCATTGTGTCAGATTCTTAATGGGGGTTTGTTAGCCCAGAAACATATCTGTAGTGAGACACTGTCATTGTGCAACCAGCCTTGATGTTTTTTAAGTTAGCCGGGCCTTGTTTGTATCTTACTCGTCTTTATATATTCCCTGCTGTCAGTGCCTTTTTTTGTTTTTTTAATGTTGGTGCTCTCCACAAGATGTCTCCCTCACTGATGCTCATTGGGCTGCCTGTGTGATGTTAATGGAGTTTCTGAGGAGTGCTTGTGACAAGGAGACTGAAGGTCGCGTTGGAAACCGATGCTCCAGCATGGGACGGTCTGTCTCTCACTTCCCTACAGCTTCTTTTTGGATGCTGCATGTTGCAAAATCCTCCTCACCCGCTTCTTGTTCTCCATCCTTTGTGTGTGGAGTGAAGAGGCTCTGAACGCATAAGCCATTAAAGGTCTTGTTTATTACTGATAAATGATTTATAGTCCAGTAGACAAAATGCTAAATGAAGGAAGACTCTTCAACTTACAGGCTTTTTATTGTTACTTAATACTTATATTTTGTACTAAAGGTTCCATATTATAAAAAGTACGATTTTCACATCTTTGTTACTTATAAAGCAGGTTGAGGTGCGATTAAAATACTATGAATGTATCAAAATGCTCAATCCACAGAGAAATCCTGTATTCAGAAACTGTGTCTTTAAACGAGCCGTCAGGACTTCTGTAAGTTTGTGATGTCACAGTCCTTCCTCTGCTGCAATGACGGTGCAGAGACTCCGAGAGCACAGAAGCAGGAGACTCGTAAACGCTGACCAATCAGAGAAGAATGGGCTCTTTCGAGAGGGGGACTTAAAGAGACGGACACTAAAATGGAGCATTTCAGACAGAGAGGTATATTCAGACAGACAATATGAGACTGTAAACATGTTCTAGTAGAAACACAAAATACAAGAATGAACCTAATAATGAGCTAAATATGGGACCTTTAAGATGCTTTTATTGGTAGTTTTCACTCATGTTTCAGAAGTAGAGGCAGCGTCCAACCAAGCCAACAGTCAGCTGTCGGTCGAAATTTGGCCCAACAAGTCGGACCTCGTCAGCTGTTTTTCAGCCGATTCAGCATGTTGAATCGGAGTTGGAGGCAGCGAAGCCGGTGAGAGTAATCACTCTGATTGGCAGTTCATTTTAAGCAAATCAGTGAGGAAAGTAAACAAACGGCTAAAGTCAAGAAGCTGTGAGATCAAAAAACAAACTTCAGATTATTTTTTTAGCCATTGAGCTCTTTGGCAGTCACGTTATTTTAATGGTTTTTGTTATTGTTTGCTTGCGCACAGTAAGTATAATTTGTGCTTACGGTTGTGTTGTTAATGTGCAGTAATAACTGGCTACCTGGTGTCTTGAACAAGCCCCCATCACAGAGACTTCCTTGTTGATCCAATAAGAAAGTGCCAAATTGCAGTTTGTTGAGTGTCCACTAGGGGCAGGTTTCATAATAGAGCAGTTTCTCATTGACCCCCATGTTAAACAGGCCGTTTTCACAGCATAATTAAACCTGATTAAGGCCTGGTACAAAAATACATTTTAGTCTGTATGCTTAGGTCATATCTCCATGACAACACTGAGAGGGGTGAATTTTTTTGTACCAGGCTAGTTTTTTATTTTATTGGAGATTAAGGTTTATGAATAATTAGGGGTTCGGCCACTTGATTGACAGCAAGTCGCAGGCCCTCACTTCTCCTCATCCAGATGGACGTATCTCCCTCCCCCCGATGTCACATCAATGCCCTTTTTTGGTAAGAGGAAATGAGGGGGAGTCAAAGTCTGACAAGATGGCGACTCCCGTAGGCGAGTATGATTGGATCAAGTTGAGAGAATGGACCTCGACAGAGAGGCTACATCCATTTTTTATACAGTCTATGGTCTCGAATCCATCTTGTCGGCCTTCCGGTTTCCCTTTTTGAATGATGAATACAGACTACCGCCCTCTGCTGGTATGGAGAGTTATTTCCTCTCATGTAGGCGCAGAATGTACTTGCTAATTGGTCTTTGGCTGCATTCTTTGTGGTATGTTCAAGTGCAACTTTCTGGGCGAGACACAGGAGACGTGAGGTGACGCAACAGTCAGCCTTTGTCAAATGTGTATCACAGTTTTGATTAATGCTGTGTGATATCATATGTACAGATTTCTTCATTTGCAACAAAATGCTAAAAAAATATATATGCAGATGTAGATGAAAAGTACAACCTTCTTTTCCTCATCACAGAACAAAATGTACTCCCCAGCAGTACAGAAGTTTACGTTGCAGATTTTTTCAAACAATAACTTTGACTGTACAGAGGGAGAGCGAGAGATAGAGAGAGAGAGAGAGAGAGAGAGAGAGAGAGAGAGAGAGAGAGAGAGAGAGAGAGAGAGAGAGAGAGAGAGAGAGAGAGAGAGAGAGAGAGAGAGAGAGAGAGAGAGAGAGAGAGAGAGAGAGAGAGAGAGAGAGAGAGAGAGAGAGAGAGAGAGAGAGGCAACTGTATTTTAAGTCCCTCCTGAGCTCATGTGATGTCCGATCGGAGGTAAACAGCACCATCTGTGTGGCCGTAATAATGCTGCCATTTTACACCACAGCCAGGAGTCAGTGTGCAGGCCCAGGTGTTCTCGATGCTGGAGCTGTGCATCTCTCTATACTCTTGAACCCCTCAAACATACACATTGGGGAATGCACACACACACACACACACACACACACACACACACACACACACACACACATACACACACGCACACACACACACACACACACACAAGAGAGCAGGCAGCTTGAATCCAAGCTCAGTTAACTTAGAGACACATTTCGAAAGGTTTTGTGTTCAATAAACCTTTTTCACAGCAGATATTTTCACGTTACAGCAGGAAAAGCACAGGTGTAAATACTAAAATCAATGATGGCTGAATTCCATTTAGCTGCTTCAGTTTCAGGGTCCTGCTATTGTTTCCCGTGGCTCACTGTCACACTGCCATGGCTTTACTGGGACACTTGAATAGACCAGAGCCATCATTTGTTACTAGCAACACCTGTGCTTTCGTACTACGACCAGTCAAAATGTCTGCTGTGAAAAAGGCCTGAGGCTGTGTCCAAAATCACTTATTTACTATATAGTGTATATTTACTCTTCACTATTGTCTGAACTGCTAATAATCTCACAACACAATGCTCCACACAAAAGAAACAACTTTAACTACCAGGACAAAGACAATGACAAAAGTGTGCGACTTTTTATATTACTTCCCACTAAAGGTTAAGCTATTGAATGTTTGTTACTTTGGGAGTACTGAGTGATTGTCCATACTGTAATTTTGGTCCATTCAGTATTACATATATTGCATGTCTGCTTTTGGAGAAAGATCCCTCTTCTGTTGCTCTTGCTGAGCTTTGTTCCATTTTCTGCCCCTGTTAAAGAGGTTTTTTTAGCCTGGGAACCAGAATCATCTGCGAGTCCATGTTTTATTTGCCGTGGCAGATACTAATTTGCATTTGCGATTTGGTCTGGCATTGTCAGTTTTTTGGGGGGAGTCTTTCTTACCCGAATTCGGGTCTAAGAATAAATGGTGTTGTAATTTGTTCAGATTATAAAGCTGCTTGAGGCAAGTGTTTGATTTTTGATATTAGGGATATTAAAATTGAAAGATTTTGGAGATTCTTTTGGATACAACCTATAACTAAAAATCTTCCTGGTGCTGAAATCATTAGTTAACCAGAAGGGCACCAGAAGGGCACCCGCAGAGCGCTGACCTCTGCCAAGGCCGTGCCCTATCTCGCATTGTTAGTGAAAGTGAAAAATAATTTGTATATCAGCTCCAAAATTGAATGGGTTCTTACTTTGCTCATGTACACCTTTCACCAAGTTTCATGGAAATCGGGCCAGTAGTGTTTCCGTAATCCTGCTGACAAACAGACAAACCGAATCGAAAATATAACCTCTTGGGGAGAAGTAAAATCAATTTGTCAATTGAATGATAATTAACGTCATACTCTTTTGACAATTAATCATTTGTTGAAGTCATTTGTCAAGCAGAAACATGTTCTGGTTTCAGCTTCTCAAGTGTGAGGCATTGCTGCTTTTTCTCTGTTTATAAATGGAATATTTTTGCAATGTTGGATTGAAAACAAACAGGCGAATTTGACAAACCTTGGACTGGATAATTATGATTTACATTTCCCAGTTTTCTGGGATCATAAAGACTAAAAGATTTGTCAATTAATAAAAAGAAAAATGAACATATTAATTGAATAATGGTCATAATTGTTAGATGCAGCCCTAAATTATATCCTGTTAATGTAATATACATATAAAGAGCTATGAATGCAAATGTGTGACATACCAGACACACTCACACTCATCCACCAGCATGTCAAATGAACAGAGAGGAGCAAAAAGGGGGTTTAATATTATAAGCTTCAGTTTTCTAACTTAGTCAGAGCGAGAATTTAGCTTCTACTAACTGCTTGTGTTTCTGTGTTCCTTCACCAATATGGCGAAGGACTGTACAGTAGTCAAGACGAGGACGTATTGCGGAAGATGGTGCCTCAGTGGGTGATGAACACCGAGTCTGCAGGCTGCCGCTAACGATCCCGAAGGCGATAGAGATTTCCGATCGACAGGCTGATAATGAGACAGAGAGGGAGCGAGTGTGAGAGGAGGGTTCAGTGGGAACTCTTGTAAAACAGGATAAGGATACGGCCGTCCTCGCTTGACTTTTCACTCCTGAAAAAAAATCAACATGGCAGCAGCTCATGTATTTTTAGATGCCCTTTTTATGCAGTGCTTTGGTCGTGCACACTGCATGCAATAAATGATAAGAGTTTAAGAGCCAAAGTGGCAATTGCTTTGCAGTGTAACAGCAATGTGTGATGATATAAAAACAAAAGAAATCTGGGAAACATAGAAACATGGCGATAAGTGAGGATGATGGCTGCTCGGAGTGAAAGCTCAAGGGCCTCGTTTCATGGGTCGTATTTTTTAATTTGTTTTCCTACTCATCGATTACACTGCAATACACTGCAACAAAGCAGATCCAACTGCAGTGCTGTGTTTTACTGTGGCTGTGTGGGTGTAAGTCTTTTTTAAGAGTGAGAAGCAGAGAAAGAGAGAGAGGAGGAGGAGGAGGAGGAAGAGGAGGAAATACTGCTACATCTCTGAGCATGTGTAAAAACAAACTGTACACTATAAATTCAGCTTTTTCAATCTGGAAAAAACCCCTCACCTAAATCACAGTAGTTCGGTCGTTTATAACCAAACTAGAGAAATGGAAGAAAGAAAAGAGACTGAGATGAAGCCCCAGCTGCATAAATCTACTGGCCATTTGCATTAGACGTAGACGAGTATTGTCTCTATAAAGCAGGAAGTAGCATTATTCATTCCGAGTGGAAGTCATTTTTTTTTCAGCTGAGGAAGTTCCCCTCTGGTTATGGTCTCAAAATTAAGTGATGATAGTTAAACATTAACCCCCCAACCCCAGCCACCATTGCCCCTAGTACAGGCCGTGGCCTTACAGACCACCAACGACCTTTTGGCTGACCTTCTCACTATGCAGAGTTCATATAACATGCTGTGACTCATCTATGGAGTCATGCTCACATGTAAACATGTGGCAACGTGCTGGTGGTGCTTGACATGTTTCGAGATGATAGTGGAAATTATTCATACAGTATTCCTGTAGTAGTCCAGGCTGCCACCTGGAAGATTTCGTCAGTACATTTTGTTGTGTACAAGTGTTTCTTGGCTCCATAGTGGAATAAACGTCAGCGTTATTGATTCTCACTGTCAGTTTGTCTTTGAAGTGCTGAACTAGCTTCATTAAATGGACTCCCCCCCTCTGTCCTCCAGGACTACACCTTGACGATGTACTTCCAGCAAGCGTGGCGGGACAAGCGTCTGTCCTACTCGGAGATCGCCTACAACCTGACTCTGGATAACAGAGTGGCAGATCAGCTGTGGGTCCCCGACACTTACTTCCTCAACGACAAGAAGTCCTTTGTTCACGGCGTCACCGTCAAGAACAGGATGATCCGTCTCCACCCTGACGGCACGGTGCTTTATGGACTCAGGTAAGCCTTTTACAGCTGCCCTTCCCATCCTGTCATGACTGTTAGTGGATTGATCACGATGCATAATGAAGTAATGTGATTGCATCAGATGAGTTGCGTCTGACTGAGCCTTTTTAATGAACTTTCAAGTGGCAATCCTTTAGATTTCAGTCCTTGTTGATTTAGAATTTCTATTTGAGTGAAAACAATGGAAATGTGTTTGTAGTTTAGCAGTCTGGAGTCTTGTTGTTGATACATGAGCTTTAAGTTTTCAGAATTATGTACATTATTCCATTTTTTTGTGTGTGTAAACTAAGGAGAAAAACAGTAAAAGTATTTTTCCCAGGAATGTCGCCACAGACACTCAGTTTGCAATACTGTTAAAATATGAATATTGCAATACTTTCATCAGTGGGCCATGAGCTCAGTCGCCACTGTGAACTCCTGTGGAGACAGATAGTGACTTAACAGATATATATATATATATATATATATATATATATATATATATATATATATATATAGACAGTTGTGAAACAGCGAACGGTTGACCGTGACCTTTAAGTTTAGGCACCAAAACGACCTGGTTAAGATTAGAACAATGGTTGTGATTTGTCTTAGTACGTCCAAGACACAAACACAGAGTCCAGCGCTCTTATACTCCATCACCTGACGTCCTTCTTTATTACGGACGCGACTTTTACAATGATAAATATTGGATTACAGAGGAATTACAGCTCATTACTTTTCATAGTTATATGTACGAACAGTGAATGATGAAGCCTGTTAAAATAATCTGGTGTCCGATCATTGTTACTTGGTGGATTGTCGCCATGTTCCCAGATCTCAGCACTTATTTCAGTGAATATGCTGTTTTCATATATGATAGAAAATATGGGCACAACTGTGTAAATAAGACCTACATTGTAATAAAGCTTGTGTATAGTAGGAGGTATATGCCTTCCTAGCCGTTCACACTCCCTGATGATCATCAATATCAATAATTGATTGGTTGTGATCAATAATAAAGCAGGGTGGTACAAACACCAGAACTGAGTCTGATTGTGCAGAATGGTTCAACTCGTCTACATGATGTCTCTTTGTGGTGTTGGACTGTGATGCCTCTGAGGAGACTGTCATTCATAATTGATAACTCATAATCAATAATGTAGCAGTTCAATACAAACACTGAATCTGTATTTGTACTGATGCTGAGTATTTGACTTCACAGGCTAGCACAGCCCGTCCATCACTGTGCTGCTGCCTCCTCTGATCTGTTGCCTCCTCTCCATACACGCCTGTGTGTGTGTGTGTGTGTGTAAATGATCTCAGATTAGTGTCCGTGTTTAAAAGATGAGATTATTGTTGCTTATTCAAGATGTTGCAGCATTCAGTCATTCTCTCTCTAGACTGAGATGCCCTTCTTGCGCAAAGACTGCTTAAAAAATTTAAGTATCTGCACTGCACCAGATTATTCATCGCTACATTTTGTTTCAACAGTCGAGAAATGTAATTTATAACGCTCTGACTTAATTATATAAGCCCAAACACATATTTTTGCATAACAGTCATAAAGCAATGGAGGCTAGGAGAGGGTTGTTGCGAATTGGAGGGTGTGCGTGCAGCAGAGATATGCGGATGTTACCTCGGATACGTTGTCCTTGTCAGTGCCAGTGCCTCTCGGCTGCTCCATTATTTGGTCCGTAGGTTTGGTCCAGGTTTTATTTGATGCTAGCAAGTCCAGACACAAGCTTCTGTCAGAGTCAGCCCGGCCAGATGCCTTTGCGCTGTGAGCACGCTGACACATACCTGTAGAGACGGCCGGCTGGTTGCAACAGCAGGGCTTTAGTGGATGTGGAGGGGATGCTAACTGAGAAGAGACTGAGAAAACGGGTTGTGTGTAAAAACACATCCTGCCAGGGTGTCTGAGTGCATAACTGTGTCATTATCTGTTTGGGTATTCATTCACTTTAGTCTCTATCATCAGTGTGAAGGTCAACCGTAGTGGAGGAAGTACTTAGATCCTTTAGCTAAGTCAAAGTAGCAGTATCACAATGTAAAAACAAGTCCTGCATTATCAGTAAAATGTCCTCAACATGCTGCAGAATGATCTCTGTGAGTTTTATGTTAGGATATTTATATAATTGAACTGTTATTACTTATGTTTAAACATGTAAGGAACATTTTATATGTGTTTGTTCAATGTGGCGCCACAGTTGTTTGCCAAATTGTCATTTGTAAGAATAGCAAATATAGCTGTGAAATGCATGTAGTGGAGTAAAGAGCACAATAGAAACAACAATAACAATAATACAAACAATACAACATAGAAGCAACAGAGGGACCTCAAAACTGAAATAAAGTAGTAGACTACTTGAGTAAATGTAATGGAGTAAAAGTTATTTTCCACCACTTGTTGACTGATTTGAAGCATTCATTTTTATCTTATTAAATGTACAAAGTACTGTCAACCTTGATGATGATGTCATAGTGAGTACATTATGAGCTTAGAGACTCCAAATTTATAGCAAAAAGCTGCGTTACAAACTTGGGGCATTGAGTTTGAAAATATGGAGTTTTTCTCCAGAGGGAAAAGATGGTGTCCCGCTGCATCATGGGAAATGTAGGAGCCAGTGTTTTCTAAGTTTTACCATAGAGACTAGAAAGGATGTGTCGAGCTCCACTGCCTCGATTTTGACCATTCTTCTTTTTATAAGTCTCTTTCGAGCACCTCATGTTTATGGGAGTGTAATATTAAATCACTGCAGGGCTCAACACTAACTTTTAAGTGATTGCCAGGCTGAAAACAAGGCATCAGCTTTTGGTTTCCAAGACTGAAAATATAACTTATACCTTTCCTATTATTACTTTCATACATGATTTGTTTAAAAAGGGTAGGCATCATAAGCAAGAGCATCAGCCTACACCTGTTTCAGGTTGTTAATGTGATATATGTGATTTGTTAATATATTTTTGTTGTTGAAAGTCAGACTTGAATAAACTTCAAACTTCAAAACCTTATACTTTCAGTAATACACAGATATACCGTACATCAGCTTAGTAATGAAATATGACACAAAAGACCCAATTACATTTTGTTTTTCATTGAGGTTCATCTGATTCTTTGTCAGTTTAATCAGTTTGCACATTTTTTACCCTTTAGTCAATCATTCTCTCTCATGTGAGTAAATGTCCCAACGCATTGACTGTAACAGCAATATTTAAATATCACTAATGCAGCAAATATTACAAAGATGTTTATTTTGGGATGCACATTATGCTGTTTGATGTCCCTGTATTTTATGTTAAAAAGTGGTCACCAGTGATGGCCAAAAAATGGTTGCCAATATCACAAAATGGTTGCAAATGGCAACCTGGCAACTGTTACTGTCAGGCCCTGCACTGGTGTACACCTTTATTCACAAACAATGATAGAGATACTTAGCATATTGAGAACTGAAAAACACAATAAATACTATGTCTTCCATATTTCTGTCCAACTCTACGATATAAACACTCTGCTCCCCAAAACCCAACCAATCGAACAGCCTAGTAACAAAACAAAACAAAATACACAAATTCAAAATCAATTCTCCTGCATGATTTCGTTGGTCATTTGCTTTCTTTCAAAAACACTGTAAATATGACAGCCTATAAGATGTTGTTTCTTTAAATCCTTGCATAATAAGTGATAAAAGTAAACATTATTGGCCACAAAGGTGAACGTAGATTTCTGTTTAACTAACTGAAATTAGCTAACACCGCACCTGGGGAACACCAATAGATTAGAGTGTTTAGTTTGCAGTAGACATCAGATCATTGCGTGTGTGTGTGTGTGTGTGTGTGTGTGTGTGTGTGTGTGTGTGTGTGTGTGTGTGTGTGTGTGTGTGTTTGTATGCAGGATCTGTGTCTGTGGGTGGGTGTGTGCGAGTGGGCGAGTGTTATTTTTGGGGGGCATGCGGAGGAGGAAGGGTGAGGGTGTTGTTTACTCCTTATTCCCTGGACATAGAGTGCATCCCAATCCTGCCAAATCCTGGTCTTCAATTACCAGGAGGAGCAGAAAATTACAACAGTGCTCCCAACTGTCACTTTAGAGCTCGCTTTGACTCTCGGGGAGAGGCAGTCTGATCTAATTACCCAGCCCCTGAAAAGGCTCAGCCAATAACAAAGATACCGCCCAGGCTGCGAGAAAAGAAACACAGAGACGCGCGTGCATGCAAGCACACACACACACACACACACGCACACACACACACACACACACACACACACACACACGCACACTCACACACACACACACACACACACACACACACACACACACACACACGCACACACACACACACACACACGCACACACACATATCACAGGAAAAAACCCACCTCCCACTTAGTTTTTCATTTTATGCAGGAAAGGAGGATACACATTCGGTGCATGACTCCTGATGCATGTCGTTCAAAATACTCAGAGAGGGAATGAGAAAAGCCAGAAAGAAAGAAAGAGACATGAAGGTCAGACTTCATTCAAAATGGAGAAATTATTAGGAATCCCTTCACCACCACCACCCTCCCCGTGAATATTGTAACTCCTTTTGTGAGAGGACATATCCTTGTGCTGTGGTCGTCCTCTTTTGTCTGTGCGAGGAGTGTTTCACTCCGCAGCTCAATAGATGACATCGCATGGCCAAGAGGAGAAAGCTGCTGAGTGGTGGAAGAGAGAGATTTAAATAAGCCTTTTTTCTGACAATACCATCGATACAGGCTTAGCATCGCCTTCAAAGTTATCCGTCCCTCTCTCAAGCTATTGATTAGGCAGGGGGGTTTGTATGTTGTATGTGCTCTGATGTGCCTGCATACTTAGAAATTAAGAAACTTCTCCTTTGATATGGCATGCTTTGGCACACGCTGGACTCTTTTTGTTGCCGCTGCAGACATTTTATTTTCAAATTTGGCAACAGTGCCTGAGCTGGGAGAGACAATCCTGCATGCCATGTTTCCTCAGCTCAACACAGGCTCTGTATCTAAAATGGAGGAAGCTTCTCCATCTTAATTTAACTTCCAACTCCATTACAATATCCATGTAATAATGTGTCAGTTTAATTAAAGGCAGGCAGGTTTGTAACCCTTGCTAAAAATCTCTCACTGCATTCGGTCTCTGCTGTGACGCTCCCTCGAAATGAGATTCTGTCTGGGAATTTGTGGTGGTTGTGTTATGTCCGTAAACAAGGTCATTTGGAATAAAGGTGCACAGGCTGCCTTAGGGGGGGGCCACACACACACACACACACACACACACACACACACACACACACACACACACACACGCTCAGGCTGAACTGTGAGGGAACATGCACAGGAGAAAAAAAAAAAAACAGCCTTTTTTTAGTGCTCCATATCCTATTAGCTTCGACGCAGAGCAAATGTAGCGTGTTTGAATCTGCGTGATCTGTTGGAGCGTGGCCTCTCCTCCGGCAGGTTGGGATGAGAAAGAGGGACCGGCCCTGATGTTGATGAAGAGCAAACGAGCCTGTGCTTCATGATCTCTGCTGCTGCTGCTGCAGCTGCAAAGGTCCACGGCCGACTCTCGCTGCAGCGGAGATGACGAGGAAGAGGAAGAGGAGGAGGAGGAGGAGAGGCGAAGACGGGGAGGGAATCCTGCAGAGAAATCCTCATCCGTCTCTCCTCCTCCCTCGTTATTAGCTGTTTATTAATTGTTAGCCTATTGCACATGCTAGCTAGGCCAGGGGATGCAGGAGCAGCTCTTGATCAGTGATGTAGAGTCTCAGACAAAAAAGCTTCAAGACTCTGATGCTGATGATGTAGGTGGGCTATAAATAGGCTGTTATTTTTATCCCTGCCATTTTGGCCTCATTTCCACTTTTCCCCTGTGCTTCCTCTGCCACCGTGATGATTTAGTGGTGGTGATGGTGATGATGGTGAGTGATGAGTGTCTGGCTGGTGAGCCCAACATCCCAGTAAGTTGTGGCCATAAAAGGGGTAAACTAGGACAGATATAAGACTCCTGTGTTAATCCCCCAGTGCACCATGGCCCTGCTAACTGGCTCTTACATAAGAGCCAAGAGAGCAAGGAAAAGGAAGCAAAGAGAGAGCGAGACAGAGAGCCTGAGTGTGTGAGAGAGAAAGACTGTGCAACTCTACATCTCAAAAAATGAAATCCTAAACTTGCCAGGCTGGGCCCAGGGGAGCTGCAGAACTTATGTAGACGGATTTCAAATAAACTTTCGCTCTTAATTATTAAAGACAAAGCACTCTTCAAGATAAGTTTGTAGTTATGATGAAGTTAAGAGAAGAAAGATATTGTGATTTAGTTTTTACTGCTACGGTATCCCTCAGCTCGGAGACACAACAGTTTAGTCTAGCTGATGCAGAGCAGGCGATGCTTAGTAAAATTAGCCTTTTCTGTCGTTTGGGCTTTTGTCCACAGTTTTATGTCACTGTGAACGGCTCTTTTCGGAAACTCCGGCCATGATGAATATTTTTAAAGTGTTGTTGTGTAGACAAGGAAAGTTGAGCTTTTGACTTGCATTGCCTTTGTGAGGCGACATTTCGTGCAATAGCAGACATGGCCAAAATTGTGCTGGTTCTAAGGGGATACCTGTTTGCACATAAATGTACAGTTAATTTTCCACTATATTGAGGAACAGAGGAGTCTGAATGCAGTACACAGTGATCAATGCACTTTTGCAGCCTTCCAGTAAAAGCTGTTTTCAGGTCGACATCTATTTTTTCTTCTTTGCATTTTTAAATCAGTGCTTGTGTGGATTGG
Organism: Echiichthys vipera; assembly: GCF_963691815.1. Taxonomy (NCBI): domain Eukaryota; kingdom Metazoa; phylum Chordata; class Actinopteri; order Perciformes; family Trachinidae; genus Echiichthys; species Echiichthys vipera. Next base: position 18,546,025 of record NC_139831.1, on the reverse strand, counting down.
ATTTTTTTTAGACTGAAGGAGGGAAAAACCCTGTTCACAAAAATATCCGTATTTATGGACTAGGCCTTACACTGGCTCAAAAGTGGGAACACATCCTGTTGATACACTGAAACCAAGAGTTGTACTCTCTCTAGGTACAGTGTCGGGCGATAGGATGATATATACTGTACCGGGGGTCGGCAACCCTTTTGATATGAAGGGTCATGTTTAGATTTTCTTGTTAATCCGTGTGCCATGTCAACATTAAGCCTGCAACTGAACAGGCTCCAGCAGTGTTTTGTAGTGAGTATATATATACTGTATATATATATATATATATATATATATATATATATATAGCCACTTTTTTGGGTACAACTATTCAACTGCTCATCAACGCAACTGTTTCATCAGCCAATCATGTGGCAGCAAGTCAATGCATTTAGACATATAGAAGTGAGGTTCAAACTAAGGATCAGAAAGGGGAAGAAAGGTTTGAGTTGACTAAAGTGGAGGTTGCGTGGTTGTTGGTGCCAGACCAGCTGGTTTGAGTATTTTAGAGACTGCTGATCTACTGGGATTTTAACTCATAGCCATAACTAATCCTGCTGAAAGTAGCCGTTAGAAGATTGGCACACCTTGCTGATAAAGAGATGGACATGTTCGAATCAATATTTCATCATAAAACCGAGTCATTTTTATTTGTTGTTTTAAAACAAGTGGAAAAAAAACAAGTTAGAGTTTATTTGTATTATACTAATAATTATTTTGTTTATTTAAAGATAGACAAAAATGTCCAGGTAGAACTATATTTTTGAAGGGTAATCAACTCACTACTCAGAGAGTGTTTCATTGTAAATTATGAATGAATGGACCACTAAAGCAATAAATTGATGTCGTGATAGTAACCAGCTATGACAAGGGAAACCCAAGGTCACAACAAATACTTCAACCTATAAGGGAATTCTCCCACAGGCTGCTATTACTGTTAATGGTTGCATGATGCTATCATGTTATATCAATCAGTGTGTGTGTGTGTGTGTGTGTGAGTGTGTGTGTGTGTGTGTGTGTGTGCGTGCGTGTGCGCGCGCACGCGCGCGCGTGTGTGTGTGTGTGTGTGTGTGTGTGTGTGTGTGTGTGTGTGTGTGTGTGTGTGTAATCTAGGATGCTAGATTAAGTCCCTGTAGTTAAATTGTGTGTCCAGTTTCTCTCAGACAGCCTTGGGGGTTTGGCACGGCCGGGTGCCAGCCCGTCTCAGCTCTGGCCAACTTGTCGTGTGTGAAACAGGAAGTACGGCGCTCTGAGTGAACCTGTCGGACGTAGCTGGCTCACATTCAGCTGCTCTTTATTACTGAATTGTGTGACCAGAGGTTGAACCTTGTTCTTGTACTTAAAAATAAAACTAGTGTCGTGTCCCAATTCCATCATCACCAGCTGTAGTATCTACTCCTTTTAATTGAATACTGTTATTGCAATTTGTATAAAGAAATAAATGTTCTTTTTGTTCCATTTTGTACTAACAGAGAATAATGTAAAACATGCACTGATGGACGATAATTAATTTTTCAAAATAAACGGCAAAAAGCTCTGGTTAGCTCTGTGGGACAGTACTTTAGCAGCACAGACTTTTGTGCACTTTATTATGTCACTTTTCATCTTCAAACTCCCAAACGAAAATATAAATATAAATATATATATATATGGATAAAATGGTGAAAGGGCATCAAACCAGCTGAGGGAACAGTGGAATGGAGAGGAGAGCATGACTTTGTCAGATTTGTCAAACAGCATTTGATTTTAGGTTTATTTTGATTCACCAGTTTGATAATGTTTTCCCTTGTGTCCTGTTGTTTTTGAAAGAATTATTTTATATCAGTTATGCCGATTTGTCATCATCCTGCTTTGCCGTGTGCATCGTACTCTGTGTTGAAGGTCAAATGGTCTGGGCCGCCTCGGCCGGCTCTTTAACCGATCCTGTATTTTCCATCCCACTCTGTGTGTAGGATCACCACAACTGCTGCCTGCATGATGGACCTGCGCCGCTACCCTCTAGATGAACAAAACTGCACCCTGGAGATTGAAAGCTGTAAGTACCGTTGTCCCTGACAACCAGCTCTCACGCCCACACATAGATGTAGAATTAAACAGATCCCACGTACACATGCGGCTCTGAAATCTGGTTTTGAAAGCAGTCTGCCGTGCCCGGTGGCAGCAAGGTAGAGGGAAGCTTGATAAGACTGCCTGTAAAATGCTGAGAAAGGCTGATGAGATATCAAGAGATATGCATCAAGAAGAGGAACATCACTAATGGCTCACTGACTGATAACATCCAGCCTAATTAATTCAACTCCAACTGCAGTGGCTTCCCAAGGCGTGGAGGAGCCTGATTAGGTCCAGTGTTTCAGGGGTGCGCTGATAGTGGATGTTATGTGTAGCTTCCTCCCGAAACTGCCTCCATGTTTGTACAGTACAAAGAGCTCATTTCACATGGAGTTTGTAATTGTACGTGATCCGGCGTTCTCGAGTCGAGGGAGGGAGCGTGGAGGAACATGAGAGGGAAAGAAGAGGTCCTCTGCGTGTTTTATCTGGGTCCCCGGAGAAAAGGATTATGGGGCTGGGATGTGGTGTAGGGCTCAGTCTTTCCGGGTTTGATCACGCCATTGCCAGCAGCGTTAAGCAGCACAAAAACAGCGCCGGGTCAGAACCGCCTCTCGCTGCTCCACTCCCATTATGCTTGCCATCGCTCTCCTCATCGCTCTCTCTTTCCGTTTCTCATCTCCTTTCTTTGCACAGTCTCATCCTCGTCCTTTTTTCTCTCAGCCTTTTTATCTCTCTCTCTATCACTCATGCTCTCTTTTTTTTCTCCTCCTCCTTCTCTCTCAGGCAGTTCAACAGAAAATGCACACACACACACACACACACACACACACACACACACACACACACACACACACACACACACACACACACACACACACACACACACACACACACACACACACACACACACACACACACTCACACACAGCTCCAGTTTTGATCACCAGGCAGTATCTGCTCTCGTATGGATTAACTGGCAATGGTTTTAACGTTGGAATCGCTTCATGCCAGAGCATGCTATTTTATTCAGACTAATGAGCCCAGAGAACTCTCACTTCCCTTGATAAACTTGATGCATTTTTAACAGACACAAGTCTCACAAGCCCAGATCCCCTGATCCATCAGCCGCTCAGACCACTGGTCGCACATGCCAGACTGCACTAAGCAATAATTGATTTCTACCCCTCCAACAATAGATCAACATAAAGATCTATAGTGCTTACATACATATGCAAATACACGACCACAAATGTATGCATATCTCAGACTGCATTGCTCTCTCACGTGACAGCCCAGGATAATCAAAGTGATGTAATTTCTGAACAGAGACAGTGGACACGGACTAATGGAGCTACAAACTGATTGACCAGTTATGTACATGCCATAAAATGCTCCCTTGTGCCGTCACCGCACCCCCCTCCCCCCCCAACCACCACCACCTACACCACAAAGTCCTGGACACCCTCCTGATCGCAGCGTGTCATGGCCGTTCAGAACTGAACTGAGCTGCACATCAAACCAGCGGCAGCATGGCGGACTCGGCCCTAATTGGGGTGATGCTGAGATGCACAAGGCTGGGATGATGATGATGCCAGTGTGGAGGCAGAGCTTGCTGTATCCGCTGGTGTACAATTTCAGCATCAACTACATTATGCTCAACGGCTGCACCGAAGGGTGGGATGTGTTCAGTGTCTGTGTTTTCAACGCGGCAACAGATAAAGAATGAGGCTGGCGATAATCTACACTTTTCTTATATTTAACAAATCCCTTGAAAAGACCAAAAACAAAAAATAATAATACTAACAAGTATTGTCCATGTAGCCAAAGTCTAGTTTTTCCACTCTGTCATAGACCTCCATTGTTGTCCAAAAACTATTAAAACACATCAGTGAGCCGCACCAGTGCACTGGCTGACGTGTTCCTACGTTATCATGAACACACACACACTGTGGTTTATTTTGAGTCAGTCCACATACTACTCACTAGAGCACCACAGCAGAGTGATGATTAAGCCCCCACACAAGAGGGATGGCATCACAATAGGCATATCTAACTGATAACACTGACTGAAGAGTGAGCGTCTGCTTTATCGTTTCCAAAAGTCTCCTTTTCTGCCCGTCCAGACTAAAACGCAACCCCATAGTTTTCAAACTAAAACAGGCTCAGCAGCGTTTTCAAATGTCTACATTTTTCAGGCTCAGAAACACATTTTTAAATGAAAACGTAGTGGTGTGGATGTCGCAGCGCCGGCAGGATAAGTAAGTCAGAATTTGTAATGAGATGGAGTAACACATTGTTGGTTTTGTTGGAAATACTTTGACATGTCTCTCTGACAAATACACAGGTGTAAATAGTAAGATTAACAATGTGTGTTCAGTCTTCAGTGTCAGGGTCCTGGTGTTGTGCGTGCAGGTTCATGTAGAAGGCAGCCATTGTTGATACTATTAGTAACTCCTGTGCTTCTATGACAAGTCAAAATGTCTGCTGTGAAAAATGGCCTGTGGGGGAAGTTAGCCGCCTGCCCAACCAATAACAACTCAACATGACTAACCTCACCTTGAATGTCAGTGGCACAGCAACAAAGAATTGTGTAAATTTTTAAAAATCAAAGCCTTGTAGTTTAATTATTCATTACATCTGAATAGGTCACTGCCTCTTTTTTAAGTGTGAGGCAGACAAAGTAGAACAGAGGTAGAATAGAGATGGCTGCTTCCTGTTTGCCTGCCTCTGGAGTCCCCCGACTGTGACTGCGACTGCGACTGCGACTGCGACTGCGACTGCTACGCTGTTTTGCATCCATGTGCAACAAATTCCATATCTGTGCTGTGTCAGTTAGCCCCCCCACCCCCTTTTTTTTTTTTTTAGCTCTTTTTATTTTCGTAGTACGTCCCATACTATATGTGCAGTTCTGAAGAAATTGTACCTGGAAGTTATGAAGCTTTGAATTTCTAAATGATTCACCACACATCACTTTTCAAATGTTAATGTGGTTTTTGAGGATCCTTTTCTGAAGCATACCAAACTATTTCAAATTATTGTCCTACCTTACAGTTACAGCCATTGTTTCAAGTTGACAAACCTGCTTTAATGCTAATCCATCACAGTGGAGCTGCAGCTTCATGCATTTGTGAACGTTAGTTGTTTGTATTGGTGATGCACTGGAGGAGCCTTTTTGAAATCTCTTCCCCGTCTGTGTGTTCAAGGAAGCTCTAACATGCAAGTTTTGAGAGTTTGGTGAATAATATTGTCTTCATTAGCTATGTTATTAGAAAATAAAAGATAGAAGACACTCAGTAAGCCAACATGACTGTTAAATCAGTATATATTTGTTTTGTATTAAAAGATTTCTGTTTGGTGGCTGACAGTCAAGCAAGTAATGTGTCTGGAGCTTCCAGCAAGCACTTGAGCACACCACAGAGAAAGCAGAAAATGTTTTTCCTGCTAACATACATTTATATTTTATAGTTTTATAATGTATATATATATATATATACGGTATATAAATATATATATATATATATATATATATATATATATATATATATATATATATATATATATATATATATATATATATATATATATATATATATATATTTATTTTATTAAGTTAGCTAAATGTTGTCAGCGATGGATTACAAATCTGAAGTGGCAAAATGTGTGTATGCTTTACAACAATGGTTCCCAACCGTTTTGTCTTCCAGCACTTTTAAAACAAAGCAAAGTCAAATTGTGACGCCTCTTTAAAGTTCACATAACTATTCTTCACTAATTATTCAATCATTTATAAAGGCTGAAATGATATGCTATTTTAAAATAATAACAAAAACAATGTAAAACACCCCCAAAATTGAACATAAATTAACGTTTGACCCCCTCAAATGTAATTTGTGACCACTTGTGAGGGTCTCGACCCCAGGTTGGAGTGTTTTTTTGTGGTGAATGAGCTGAAAACACCCAAAACATTGACATTTAACATTCCCGTGCTACATTATGATGTATTATAGACCATCTATGGGTGATGATAATGATTCTCTTTGGTTTCTTCTCTGCAGATGGCTACACCACAGATGATATTGAGTTTTACTGGCGAGGTGGAGATGGCGCTGTTTCCGGGGTCGACAGAATAGAGCTGCCACAGTTCTCCATCGTCGACTATAAACTCATCTCTAAGAACGTGGTCTTCTCCACAGGTACACAACAGTCAACTTTGTGTTTGTTGCTTTGACTATATAGCCGCAGGTTTTCACATGCTGCTTTGTTGAGCTCAGAATGGGTAATTAGGAAAAAGGAAAATTCACTGTAAATTTGAATTTAATACTAAAATCCATGTGCGCACAAAAACGTCAGATATGGCAGGCTTCCTGGTGTCAAGGAAAATATAGTTTTTAGTGAGCGTCACTGAGGAAAATCTATTTCTATCTCGCTTCCTCTCCCTGTTCCTCCTTCAGGTTCCTACCCCCGCCTGTCCCTCAGCTTCAAACTGAAGAGGAACATTGGTTACTTCATCCTGCAGACATACATGCCTTCCATCCTGATTACCATCCTCTCCTGGGTCTCCTTCTGGATCAACTACGACGCCTCGGCTGCCAGAGTGGCCCTGGGTAGGATCGCCTTGCCATCGCTGAACAGTGACCCGGGGAAATAACCCAAAGCTAAATGATAACAGAGCATAAAAAGAGCCATACATTGAGTCTTTAAGATCTATACATTACTGCATGTGCCTGATCTCTGTTTTGACTCTTTATTTTCCCAGCATTTACTTTTTTTCTCATTAGCTCTAAGCATGTGAGTGATAGCGGTGTGTGATAGGCTGCCTGGCTAAATGTCTGTTGTTCAGAGATGACTATATGCATGACTCATGCAGAGCGAGATGCGCTGCAGCTCGACCTTGAAGGGTGTTGTCTTTCTCTCTGCCTGTCTGTCTCTCGGAGCCTCTCATTGGTCGGAGATCCCAGTTTATCAGAGCCAGATTACGGCGAAATCATGAAACGTGGCAAAATTTGCTTAAATGCGGCGTACACATTTTGATGTTTTTACACAAATGTCAAACTACCACTGATGCTGAAATGAAAGCTCCATTTAGTGTTAAACTTGGGTATGACAGGTCAGAGCAGCAGAGGAAAATGCTCCGAGCTTTATGTGTGTCGTTCTTGTTACTCACCATTTGTTTTCTGGAGTGGGACACATGCGGGTTGGAGCCCCAGACGGTGTGTTCAGAGAGTAACGTGATTTAAAGATCTGCCTACTCTCTCAGCTTCCTGAGAACGTGCAGCAAGCCAATGAGAGATGAGGCTCCATGCTACATTGACACTGCTGGCTGCTGGGTTATTTATAATACGTGTGAATCTGACCAAATGCAGATTGTGCATGCAGATGACTAATGTATCAAACACTGTGTGTATGTCAAAAAAGAAAAAAACAGGTGAATTGTGCTGTGACTAATAGCAGATGTTTACAGTGTACTTTCATATAGCCTACAGATTGTTATTCAGCCATTTGAATACATGATTGGATATAAACCTTATGAAACACACACAGTTTCAGTCTCAGGAGGTTTAGAGGAATCTCTTCATCCATATGGGTTCACATTACTTCAGGCCTGTCTGTTTGCTATAAATAAATGCTATATAATGTATGTGTTAAACATGAATGCTTATGTTCACAAGCACATACTTAAATCCTTTGAAGATGAGCACCTGATCTCAGTCATTCTGATGTACGGAAAATTGTATTGAAACAAGGCACTCTTACTCACTCACTACTTGCTTTATTATGGGCACTTAATAATTTACTGAATAGTAAGAAGTCAATTTAGACTTTGGGCACTTATACTCATGTACATTTTTTGTCATCAAAAATGCTAACATGCCTACTTTAGCTGGTTTAGTGTTTATTATGTTCACCATAGGGTAGCGTGTTGACATTTTCTAATTAGCACTAAAGACAAAGTACAGCTGAGGCTGATGGGAATGTCCTCAGTTTTGCAGGTATTTGGGCATTGGAAAAATTACATTTTGGCACAAGATTAAAAAGTTAATGAATTACCAATATTTATGTGATTCATCCCAAGGGGTACATGACATATTTCCACTGCATGGTACAGAATTGCTCCACTTGCTTAGAACCTTTTTTTAAATTTTTCATTAGCAAAAGTTTGGAGAGTACTGTGTATTTTTTTGGGTGTCACCTCAGTTGAGGTTCCAAGTGAGCTGAGCCGAGTTAAAACACTGCAGACCACTGATTGGTCAAAGGGAATCTTCACTAGAGCGACGCGGGGCATCCTCCACAAACACACCATTACCCACTGTGCACTCAACCCAAATTTGAAAAAATGTCGGCCTGAAAAACCAAGTCGTGGTCAGTTGAGGGCATGCAGATGATCCTCTGTTTGATTGCCTAAGAGAACATACTGGCCCTCATTTATCAAACGAACGTATGGCAGAAAAACGTGCATACGACCGGGAGCCACGATCAAATCTCACGTCTGGTCGTGTACGCAAATTTCAGCCTGTGTATTTGCGGTGCAGCACAGCAAAATCTGGCTGAAAATAATTAACAAACCTCAGCTGTCATTAAGCATAAGCAGTCACATGTTAGGAACAGATCAAAACGGGTTCTTATAACGAATAAAAAAAATAAAAATTGTTGGAGCAATTGATTGTACTCATGTGCGTCTGAAGGCACATGATCGCTTTAAAACGTGGTGGCCAGGCACACGCGATTCTTTTATATTTCAAAACAGCTCGGCTCCAGTCCCCCGCGACCCCGACAGGGACATGCGGTTGAAGATGTATGAATGAAAAGGAAAGCGCACTGGAGAGCCAAAATCATCTCCTCGGTGGCTACCCTCGATAAATTGCATTAAATCAAACAAGGTATCAGATGATTAACATCTTGGTATGGTTCTTCTAGGTGACAATGGCTATCCTCTAATGGAATACCTAATAACCCCGCTACAGAGCAGGAGCGAAGGTTCGCGCACCACACGCACCACACGCACCACACGCACCACACGCGACACAGTGGAGCGCTGCTTCGGGTTGACTGCCTCCGTTATTCTTTTCCATACAGCGTTTTAATGGAGCCCTTTTATTCTACTCTTAAGACTGCCAAAAAGCACATCTTTATTTTGCTCCATCTTGGATGTCAGAATGCCGATCTGTGTGTCTGAAGAGTTTCTTTTCTAACCAGTGTTTCTTCTTTCCGTGTTTGACCTCAGTGGGAGAGGCCTCCGAACCAGGAATATTTCAGGGCGTAACATGTTAATGACGATCGAATTCAGCCGCCGCATTTATCAAGGCCCGCTCATTCATACGCTGAGATTGGTCAGATACGAATGTTTCATAAATCACATGTGGGTCCTTTCCTACGACCAATTCTGCGCTCAGATCTGCGCCTGTTTTCACGCAAGATTGATAAATGAGGGCCACTGTGTTTTTTCACACTGAACATGAGGAGGTACTAGCACGAAATTGAGAAAAGTACCTTTGAATCGAGCCGTACCATTCAGTGGAAACTGCAAATGTTTGTACTAGTTTCCAACCATTACCCAAAACCACAAATGTCAACCTGCTGATGGTGCTAGAGGAAAAGTCAGGGGATCACCAAGTCAGCAGGATTCATCCTCTGGGGACCATGAATGTGACTACAAAATGTCATTTTAGTTGTTAAGAGATTTCAGTTGTGATCCATTCGTAGAGCCACGCAGCTAGCATGGCTAAAAATGTAACATAACCTTTACTTAACTTGACACCCTTCTTGTACTTTCTTGCACTGTACAGATGATGATAACAATGTCTTACAGCGTCTAAAGACTTTTTTTCTAAACGTGTGACCTGTGGTATCCAGGGATCACTACGGTGCTGACCATGACCACCATCAACACCCACTTGCGAGAGACGCTCCCAAAGATCCCCTACGTCAAGGCTATTGACATGTACCTGATGGGCTGCTTTGTGTTTGTCTTCCTGGCCCTGCTGGAGTATGCTTTCGTCAACTACATCTTCTTCGGCCAGGGCCCCCAGCGGCAGAAGAAAGCGGCTGAAAAAGCAGCCACGGCCAATAACGAGAAGCTGAGACCCGATCCCAACAAGGTACATGTGCAAGCAGACTTCCTCCAGAGGTATTTGTGCTGTCGGTTAATGTGTGTGTTTCTGTGGGAGCAAATGACTTCTTCTCCTCTCAAGGTCAATGTGATGCTGTGATCAATGCTTGATGTCCTTTACCAGCACTCTTTACTCCTGCTTTAGCTCTCCGTTTCTCACTGGTTTAGGTTTGTCTATCCACTTTGTTACTCATACTAGGATCTGAAAGAGTGAATGCAGAACCAATGATTGGCTTATACTTTATCTCCATATTTCTGTGTCTCTCAAAGGGCAAGGCGCCTTGGAAAAATCACTGGCTATGGTGCCAAAGCCTTCTCTTTCAATTTTACTCAGCTGCTTGAGTTAGCAGGAACAACAGCAACATAAAAAAAATTAAAAACCCTTTCCTTCTGAGTGTGGCAAGCTACGATTTCCCCTAAGTAACAGTGCTGATTTTGTATGCTTGCAGTGGCTGGTGGGAAATGTAGTTCAGAGAGATGATGCTCTGTATGCCAGAATGAAACAGAGGGAAATTGACGCATATGACTCGATGTGGGATCCCATCTTTGTGGACGATGCCGCATTAGGACTAGGCGAGCAAAGAAATAAGGTACTGGAGGTTTTGAAAGTCAAAACTAACAATGTCATCAATCTGAATCAATCCAGATCAGAGGAAAATGCTGTAGTTTTTGTGCATTACTTTGATTTCTATAGACTTTTAAGGCAACTTTGATCATCACTCCCACCATTGTGTTTTTCCCTCTCTTGATTTGCTCTTCATGCATTTTCCTGACAAACATGGCTTAGCAGTTTGATTTCTGCAGGCATTAATCTAATCTTAACCTGGGCTGTACATCTAAATTGATGGGAAATGACAAATATGGCAAGAGAGAAGAACACATCAGTAGCTTCTCTTAAGATAATATTGTTCAGATACAAATACTGTACAATCTCAAAGGCAATTGTTAACTCTTAAGACTAAGTGAAGCAATTGAAAAAAAAATGGATTGTCATACTATAAGAGAAAGAGATCATTTGCAGTTTAATTAATTGCGCCAGCTAAGTGGCTTCGCTTTCAAAGTGGCTTCGCTTTCAAAGTGACTTACACAAAAACAAAAAGATACAACTAGCTCCATTTACAGCGGGACAGGATTGGATTATAGGGACGTTTTTCCTCAGAAGTCAGGCTATGGATGAAGAAATGTTGATCCGAATTCACTTCCCACAACGTCTTTCCTGACCTGCCCCCCGAACCTTTTTAGCCTCTCCTCCATCTTTGCAAAGTCCTTACTATTTCTCTCAACCTTCTCCTGTCACATTTTTTTCCTTTGCTTTCTCTTTTTTTATTCAGTTTGTCTTGTGAATCGACAGAATTTTAACCACACTGGTTGAAATTCTGAGATGACAATGAAGATTTCTCCATGAAAATTAGTTTGTGGAGTGCGTTGTGCTCTTGTGCTTGTATTATCACTTCAGATATTGATTGACAGATGAGCAATAATAATAATAATAATAATAATAATTTAAAGTGCTCAAATGTTTTCCTCACTGTAAGTAACACACTTTTTGACTCATTTGCATTACCCATTCTAGCACCTCATCAGTATTTTCTACACAGTGAATGACTTAATGAGCATTGTAGGTCATAATGATTTTACTTGGCTTAGTTTGAACTTAAAAACACTTTTAGATTTCCCCTTGGCAGTAACTTCTCATGGCTCCACCTGTTTTTACACCCTCACACAGATGACTCCTGACGACAACATCCTTTTCAGCACCCTGGAGATGAAGAATGAGATGGGTGGTGGCGGGGATCTGTCCCGGGGTCTGGGAGCACCCGGAGACCCCCGCAACACCATGCTGGCCTACGATAGCTCTACGCTGCAGTACCGCAGGGCAGCCATGGCTCGCCAGAACTATGGCCATAGCGCCTTGGAGCGCCACGCCCAGAAGAAGTCGCGCCTACGGAGACGGGCCTCCCAGCTCAAGGTGAATATCCCAGACCTGTCCGACGTGAACTCTATCGATAAGTGGTCCAGGATGATCTTCCCCACCGTCTTCTCCTTCTTCAACGTCGTCTACTGGCTCTACTACGTCCATTAAACCCAGCAGTGTCCGGTGGCCAGCTTGTTGCAGGCATGCAAAGAACGGGGGAGGGAGGGAGGGAGGGAGAGGGGGCATTTAGGGAGAGAAATCAAGAGAGAGAGAAATGGTGTGTGAGAGAGAGAATGAGAGATAAACAGTGCACCAACTCTTTTTAGCTGGTTCATTTTAGAAAAATGGAAGAGAATGCAAAGACTTTTGGACGGACTGCAGCAGCACCCAACACTTCAGTCAGCAGTGACTCTTTTAGGATTTGGGAAACACCTTAAAAACGACTGACAAACACTCGAAAAAGAAGAGCGAGTTTTAAAAAGACAGAAATGGTGCCTGTTCCAGAATTCAATATATCACTAATATTTGTCATTCGTAGCTTACTCTCTGTGGATCAAATATTTATGCTTGTGTTTGCATATACTTTAAGGATTTGTTTTGTTTAGTATCTATTTACTTCGTAGCCAAGCTGTCTGCATCCAGGAAAGCTTTATAAATGATTTTAAAGGAGTCATCCTTGATAGTCTATTTTCCTATAATTACTGTATATCAAAAACATCCTTTAAAAGCATGCTTATGTTTGATTTCATTTGCATCTCAGTCATGACGATGATGGAGCGCAAAGCATTTTAGTTTCACTAGTTGCGGTTAGCCTGTCAGTTACCATTTTTTCAGATTTGGCTTAGTGTGGCCTAACTGGGTGGATGGTTTGAGCATCGCTGGATGCTAAAAGGGGGACAGCAGGGGGCGCGCTCTTTTCTCTGGACATCCCTATGGGGCTTTAATGGTGCCAATGCTGAACAGTAAAAGCTTCTTCAGTTCTTGAAGGTCTCATGTTATCCGATGAAAGAGCGCGACGATTGGACACTGATGCTTCAGCCAAATATTTTGTTTTGCTTTTAGTTGTGCTGACAGAATCAAGTCCATTTCACCATGTGTTATTTTTTTCTTTAAAGAGAAAAGTTTGACTCCTCCTTCCTTTCTGCCATCGTGTGAGGAGCTTCAGAGGTGGAGAATGGCTTTAACACGACTTAAGCTGGTGTAAGAACTTTGCTGATAGGTGAGCTGAGTTTCACTGCAACCAGAGTTGCTGCATAAATATGGCAATCCACAATCATCATTATCAGTAGAATTGAATGATAGAAGTATGATGCGTTTCATTGTGATTAGGTTTCTGTTTTGAAAAACTGTAGATAAACATAAATCATGTTTAAAGAAAAAGAGATGATTCATTTTTATAAATCAATACTCACATTATTGTGTAAATATTATGGATTTATTCTATTTAAATGGGTCTCTGTTGTTGTTTTTGCAGTTGAATTACAGATCAAATGTTCCATTCAGTCAAAAAAAGAAAAGAGCAATTTAACTGAGGAAAAAGAAAAACGTGATTCACAACTTTGCTGACTCTGTACTTTTTGGACTTTTCTCTCTTTTCTTTCTTTTTAATGGACTCTAAAAGCATCTACTTGCTGAAACTAAAGCACTTCCAGACACCAGTGACTTTTGGGTCAATGTTTTGTTCTCCAGAAATGACTAAACAAGGACCCCACTATCCAGGCATTGAAGTCAGGCATATTTTGTATAAAGTTTCTGTAAATTCCAATTGTAATATTTCATAATGACTGTAAATATCTTGTGTAATGATTGTCAGCAATTATGAAGATGTATCTAAATTCAATTAAAACTCAATTAAGTCTATCACTTCAATAACAGAGTACACGGGTGACGGTTTTATGTGTCCTGGATGAATGTGCGGCTGTTCATGACGACTGACTGTTGGGCTCATGGCTGATTGAGCATCTGAATGAGTGAGTGAACAACTAAACCCGACACAGGGAGTGAGTGGGCAAGCAAGAGAAGCAAATGTAGGGGTGAATAGAGCGATGTGAGGGCTGCAGCTGGGGACTATTGGCTGCATAATGGATGGAGAGGCAGAGGAGTCAGAGCGAGAGGTGGTCTGAGCTGAGATGGGCTCCGCTGGGGTCTGAGCAGGGCCGAGCGCCGGCACCGGCCTCAGGGGACATTAACGCAGAGAGCCATGGATATGGAGGCACTCTGTGGACTCAACTGTGCCCCACTGGCTGCAGGGGCTAGAGCGCCTGCTACAAAAAAAAGACAGGAAGAGACAGAAAATAAAGGGCAAGAAAGAGAGCTATCCATCCATCCATCCATGCCTCGACCTCTCCCTGCATCCTCCCTCACTCAGCAAACTGTGCACTGCACTTTCTCCCTGACCTGACCACTGTAACAACCCTTAAATGGATGCTTTTGAATATTTGATGGTGCAAAACACTGAATATTTAATATTTAAAAAGGGATTTTGTTCTAGCAGGGACTAATGTGCAGCTAATGTTTGGTTTTGAACTTAGGGGACCAGAAGAACACAATGAGATACCAACGGATGGAGGATGTTTTAACTGAGGAAATATGTGATGAACATTGTGAATCTGAAATAAGGATAAAAGCCGGGAGGGGATTGAGATTGAGATTGTTATATGGTTCAGTCCAGCTTCAGACACAAAGATAACCTTAAGGGATGGTTGTATGTGTATGAGGTTCTTATCCATAGCACGCAGGAGTTCATGCACAAACGCTAAAGTAAGAGAAATACTAATGTGGATGCGGTCAGCAGCTAAACATATTTTAGCAAGCTAAAAAATAATAAAAAATATTAGTTTAAGATACGCTATCTTTACAATATTTTCAAAACTTTACCTCGGCGTCAGACAGTCCTATTAAGTTTACGGGGGAGCTGAAGCCGAATGCTCTCAATAGAGCCACCAGACTCCATTGAAAAAAACAGTAATTTTACCTTGTAGACTCCATCGGTTATTTTGTGTGTGTCATTGTGTGACTTTTTGATATTTTTAAAAGCGTTAGGAACAAACGAAACCAGACCAGCAACTCTCGTGTTCTGCAGA